>NC_052055.2:72846302-73173633 GCF_903992535.2 Arvicola amphibius | reverse complement strand
ACGAAGGGGAGGGGAGCCTGGAGAGACAGTTCAGGGGTTAAGAGCATTTGTTGCTCTTGCAGAGGAACTGGGTTTGGTTCTCACATCCACTTGGTGACTCACAACCATCTGCAACTCTAGTTCCAAGATCTATAATGGCCTGTCCTAACCTCCTTGGGCACACATACAGACATACATGGAGGCAAAACATACATACATATAAAATAAATAAATGAATAAATCTGAAACCAGTTGCCCATGCATCTTTCATTTTAAAGTATTTGGATTTATTTCATGCAAATGTCACCTGAACTAAACTAAAATAATCTGCTGGAGAAGAGTCAAGGCTTCTAGAATCCTATCCCAGAAGATTCATTGGGTCTTAACTACTTCATTTGCTAATGGGATGCTCAAGAAAAGCCACAGTTTGTTCTTTCTAGGGCTGTTCCAATGCCTAGCAGGGCAAGGTCTTCATATGACCTCAGGACAGAAAGAAAGAAAGAAAGAAAGAAAGAAAGAAAGAAAGAAAGAAAGAAAGAAAGAAAGAAGGAAGGTCACCAACCACCCAGCAGGCTGGAATTTGCTAGTGTATAAACTTCTCCTGGAACTGCCCTCTGTGAACCCCAAAGTGTCACTTGAGGCTCTTGAGACCACACTCATAAAAATAACGATAGACCTCATTACAAATCAGGAGTGCTTCTATTTGAACCAACAACTTCACTTCTTTCTCAGCCACTCTCTACCTAGCCGTAGGAAATCCCTCGGTCAGGCAATGAGGAACCTTCCTTGGCATGTGATTTCTGTCTCCAAAGGCCCTTGCCAATTCAAAATGAAGAGAAGAGAGATGTGGAGTGTGTGAACCTACAAATATTCAGAGGACAGGAAAGGGGCTCCTTTGCTTAGCCGAGTTGATTTGATACTTACAAAATGATCTGCCCGGCCAAGAATACTTTTACTTTGTGTCTACATAAATAGTCTTTATTTTTTATAGAAAGCACATCACTGGTCTCTAAAAGAAAATGTGGTTTTGATTGAACCAGACTCGAATTTCTATCTGAAGCCCGTTTGCTAACAATAGAACTGGCTTTCCCATTTGCCAAGATCAATGTTGACCTGTTTTCACCTAAATTTTATAGATGTCAGAAAAAGAAACTGTTCACTGCTCTGTGGTGTACCCTGGCCTTTTTCAGCCGCACTTTGCTTGCATTTTTTGCAGCTCCTTTAAATTCCCCTTGTCACAAAAACTAACAATAAGGTCAAGTATTTCAGTAAGAAATATTGAATTATTATCCAACATTGTCAACCAGCCAAGAAACTACGAAAGCTAACCACGAAATGTAGAAGAGAGAGGCTTAACCTCAGGCCTCTGAGTCCCGCCTTCATGGTGAGGGGAGGATTTTGGCACTGGGCGGGGGGGGGGGACGTTATGGAGGGAGGCGGGCTGGCAGATGGGTGGAAAGGGAACTGGACAGCTCGCAATCACGTCCAGACTCCTGTCCCTCAGGAGTGTCTTGTTGCACTCGCTTGCTGCTGCAAAAAGCCAACTTTGATTTTTCTTGGAAAGGACTCCGGGCACCCTAACATCTAAGCCATGCCAACAGCATGAGTCTACTGAGCTCTCCTGATCTCCTGGCCGTATCCCTGTCCATCAAGGCTAATTTCTGTGACAACATAAACTTCGCTGCCTAGCCAATAAACTCAAACCCGATGGAACTTGATGTGGCCAGGAAGAATGACAAGTTGGCATGATGTCAGGACTGGAAATAGAATGAGTTTCACCAGGCAGTGGTTTGGGAGGGGTATGGGTGGGTTTATGGATATGTACATGTGCTTTATTTGTTCTGATAACCCTAATAAACATTCCATTAATCAATAAACTGACTCCCATAGGAGCAGAATAAGTTCAAATAAACCTCAGGTAAAGTCAATCCCCCCGGCCCCGTCCACCTATCTAACCCTAACCCATGATGACTAAAGACACAAATCCTCTTATTTCAAGGGATCTGGACAGAGTGCTTGGGCAAGAAGGAATGAGGGTTGGTTTTTGGCTGGACAGGGAGACACAGCTCGCCTGTGAGGATGCAGCAGCTCCAGGTGCCAAAAAAGGATCTCCATGAAGCTCCCTACAGGGGCTTTGGAGGTGAGGCTCAAATGGCTCCCAAAAACTTCCCTTGAAATTCACTCTCATTCTTCCAGGGTGAGAGTTCGGACTAATTTATTTTTATAAAGGAGAGATCTGCAGCCCAGTCATGGCTGGGGTGGACTTGGAGGAGTCTGTGTGCAGTCTTGGAGGGCATGGTGGGCCTCTGAAGGAGAGCTCAGAAGTGTGGGTAGAGATGGAGTCATAGGCATGACACCTCTCAGGATAGGGTGGCTCAGCACATGCCCAACCATTCAGAGTACAGACTTATCCCAACTATTCATGCCCGTCACCCTTTCCTACTGAATGCTGAAGGCCTTTTGTGCCAAACCTATCCCTCATTGTCCCATCTGGGCTTTAAATAACCTGGATATAGGTGTTGGGTAAGCAACTAGATAAAACAATCCATGGTATGGGCTGAAAGCTGATTGATTTCTGCTGTCTATACCCACTTTTGTTAAGCATTAAAATCTTGCATTTATTTTTGTCATGTATCTTGGTTTTCAATTATTCGATCTGAATCCCTTACTTCCCAAGCTCCACAACCTATTCAAAGGGCTGGTTTGGCGCTGCTCATCCTGGGACTGCTGCATCTCTAAAGCACGGCCTTCCCCGCCCGGTTGAAGCCAGCTCTCGTGGTATGTGATTCCCCAAAGCATGACTTCTATTCCATCGCCACTCTTCTGCTGCACAGCTGAGTCTGTGCCCACCCCTCAGCCTTCACTCCAACCCCTTTGAGAACCCGTCCTGCTCTTCTCAGTGGAGTGGGGCACTGCCCCCCTCAGCCTCTTCTTCCTCTGGAGAGCCTTGATGCTCCAGGGCAGCACATCTTTATTCCTAGGTACTGTGCTAAAGGAAGGGTGCAGGGTGGGTGCTGGTTTAGCTTCAGACCCAAGATGGCATAAAACCACTCATCCAGATGAGGCTCACCTGCAGTGTCTTTCCCAGGAGCTTGCTGCTCCTGGTGTCCTCAGGCCCTTGGATAACATCTCTGTTATACCACCTGCTGTGCAAGGGGGGTGTCTCTATCTGTCGCTAGGGGCAGATCAGGTGCTCTTTATGACGTTAGGGTGTGTCTCGGTCATTTACATATCCATCCTGTCTTGAAAGTGTTCAACTCATATTTGAGTTTACTGAAATAAAAATGTAACCCCTCCGTTAAGATCAGACTAGGTTAGGAAATTGAGATGCAAAGCAAGAGTCCCTTCTTTTCTCAAGCTGTGGATAGGCTAAAGCTGGAGTCCTCCTGGCATCCCACCTCCTTCTCCGTAATGCAGAAGCTCTTGATTTGGAGAGCTTTTGGCACAACCACAGCGGGACTATCATTGAACCAGGAGGGTGTGCTACACCTAACTACATTGTAACTTCTGTCAGATGTCAACATTCGACTCCCATGAGCTCTCATTGCCCTGTTAGCATGCTCTGCCTCTCCTTGTTCTTTTAATTATTTATTTTTATTTTATGTGCATTGGTGTTTCGCCATGGGTGTCGGTTCCCTGGAACTGGATATTACAGACAGTTGTGAACTGTCTTGTGGGCACTGGGAATTGAACCTTGGTCCTCTGGAAGAACAGTTGGTGCTCTTAACCATCGAGTCATCTCTCCAGCCCCCTCTCCTGATGATTCTTAAATTAAAGAGGCATCAGCTGTAGGTTATAGGTCATACAAACAGAAAAAGGAAAACAAAGAGGTACAAGTGAAATGACCTTTGTTATCAGGTTAAGTGACAGCGTGGCCCCGCCCTAGGGACCAGCATGGGAAATGAGAGAAGAGTCTTCATTGCATGGCCCGTGAGCCTACCCTGAGCATGGACAACGGGAGCCTGGACTGAAAAAGCTCTCCTATCCAGCCCAGGAGAATCAGCTGCAAAAGCCTCACCAGTGGATAGGACAGCTTTGTCCAGCAATGAATGGCTTCAACGCTCTTCTACTGAATTCCAGACATGGCAGGCTGACTTCACCTTGCTTTTTAGAGAGCAAAGCTCCATCTTTAACATGATCAACTGAAGCGTGATATAGAGTCAGTGGGCTGGGAATTTCAGAAAACAAAATTTCAGGGGATCTGTCAGACTCAGTTTGCAACAAATGGAAATTAAGTTCGTGGAAACTGGGGAGGCCACTAAGTGCTTGGTGAAAATACAATGCCAACAATGTTTCTGTTACAGAAGTGACGGTCCAGGGGCTCCGGGAAAGAGACCTCCTCGCTCCTGATCTCCAGTCTTGCACCCACAGGGTGATCTTGCAGAAATGATTTCACCTCTTCGGGATTTCATTTCCTCTTTCTCTACAAAATGACCATTTTTTCCAGGGCCATGAGAAACAATGGAGCCCATTCTCTCTCTGCCGTTAGACAGGCTCTAGCTGCCTCTTAAATCTCCCCATAATTTCTCCATTTTAAAAGCCAATTCAAGGCTATAGGTAAACGTTGTATGGTCAACAGACCATCTGGCAGGCAATTTATTATTGTCCATGCTTAGAGAGAGGGTCAAGAGAGGTGAAGTGGCTCGTTCAAGGTCATGCAGCAAGTTAGGAGGAGTTAAAGACCTGGAACCCACATGTCTCTGCAGCCTCCTGCTGTCCCCCTTCCACTGACTCCCCAATGCAGAGTTGGCTGCAAGGCTGCTATGACAGGAAGGAGAAGCTGCTTCTGTGTGGAGCCCCGAGTTACACATGCATGTGGTGGGAACCAAGGTTTCCTGTGACTAAGATCAACGTTAAGTAGCCTACAAATGCTCAGCGCTAAAGGAAGTGAGCAAAAGGAAACGAAATTGGCCATAAACAAAAATCAAAACTACCTCAATTCTCTCTACAAAGGAACGGTGAATGCTTCCCCCCCCCCCCCAGTGTGTGTGCGTGTACATGTGTGTGTGTGTGTGTGTTTGCCTGTTTCTGTGTATGTAGGTGCTTGTAGGCATGATGTCTATGGGTGTGCATGCACTAGTACTTGTGTGCATGTGTATCCCAGGAGTTCATGCTTGGTGCCTTCTTCAGCTGCTCTTCACTTCTTAATGGGGCTTCTCCTGAAATGCAGAGGCTATCAATATCCCAGCTGACACGCCACGTCTGTCTCCTGAGCACTGGGATTACAGGCGGCTGCCACACCAGCCCAGCATTTATAGGCGTTCTGGAAAATGTGGGCTCCAGCAAACATTCTACCCACTGAGCAGTCTCTCTGGTCCCCAGACCTAACTTTTTAAACCATAGCTTTGGTCATCCTGACTGACTTAGAGTAAATAAAAGAGTGGCAAAAACATCTGAGGTGGACTAGAAGGTGTAGGAGTGCGCCTCAGTAGCTTTCTGGTGGTGGCGGCCATCTTACATACTATTCTGCCTAGAGCTCTGAACTGAATATGAATAAAGATTTGGAGAGAGAGAGAGAGAGAGAGAGAGAGAGAGAGAGAGAGAGAGAGAGAGAGAGAGAGAGAGAGAGAGAGAGAGAGATTGGGAGAAAGAGGGTCATTTGTGAACCGGGCTTCCCATTAACAGGACCCCAGTTGCTGGGAAGGTGTTGAAGATACTCAGAAGATGGGAGTGATTTAGGGCAGGGAGCACTCATAGTCTCAACTCTGGCTTCCCTCAGAACCCCAGACTCTGGTGCTAAAACCTAGGGCCCCCCAGGGGTTCCACTGCTAGCTGTAGCAGCTTTCATCAGGTCTGGATCCTCTAGGTCAGCTACCCTTCCCTCCACTGCATGGCTTCACCAGGTGTTCTCCTTTCCTCAGAGGTGGGGTGGGGAGACCCCATAGCCATGCATAGAAAAAAAGAGAATTGGAATTGACGGAGATCTCTTGGCTGTGGTCTTTCTCTTTTCTGTTAAATGAGTCAAACAACTGTCAAATTAAGTTTAATAATACTTTTTTTTCTCCCTCCAGTAGCGGTGTTTATATAAAACTAATGGAAAGCCTTGGAAGAGACCGCAGACACCTGGGGTCAAGTTAGGGCCACCATCTCTGCTCAGAACGTGTGGATGTGCTTTGCACTTATGTCCACTGTGACAGGACAGCTCTGTGCTCTGCAGGGACGGTGCCTCTGGTAAGGAGCTTGTGCCAATGTAGTTTTCATGTTTTATAGAAAAACAAAACAACACATACTCAGGTGATTTGAATCAGGGATTTAGCTCAGTGTCAGCCCTTGCCAAAGCAAGCACCGGCTTTGGGGTTCAAGCCCTAGAATCACATGCACATTTTCTTCTTAAAGAAAGGGAAAGGGGCTCGAATTCTATAGAAAGCTATCACTTTCAGATTTTTAAATGTCAGAATTGTATTTAAAAATCATCCCACTTGTGGCTCTGGCTTTATTGTGATTCAAACTAATTGAAAGTTTTTTTCGTATGCTTTTTAAAATAATCATCTTAATTATCATGAGTAATAATAGGTACCATCTATTTTACACCTATTACGTGCCAGACACCTTGCAAGGCATTTTCATATCTCGTTAACTCATTTACTTCTCATAGGCTCCATTATCCAGATGAGAAAGGAGATTGTGTGCAAATCCATGGCTTAGGAGGGCTGGCTTTGCAATCAGGCAGATCTAGGCTTGAGACTTAATAGGCCTGTAACCTGGGACAAGTCTGAACCCCAGCTTCCTATCTGTGAAATGGGAACAGAAACACTGCTAACCTGTCCCTGGGCTGCTGGGAAAACTGAGATAAGGGCCAGAGAAACCTTGCAAACAGTACCAGGTGCACAGGGCATTCTGTGACGGCCACCAGATCTAATTTACTCCCGGAGAGCAATCAAAGCAACGGCTTTCAAAGGCATCCTAAGCACAGAGCCCCTTGTGCAATCTGGGCCACCTGGACTCGAGGCCAGGGAGGAAGGAGGACAATAGAAAAGCGCCGGGAGAGCTTTTAGCATTGGAGGAAAAGAATGACAGTTGGGAAGAGGACCTTTGAGGTATGGAGGATGAAGCAGAAAGAACAACAAAGAGCCTCCTTGGGAGGGGCTGTGGGGTGAGCCTCCCGCCGATGCTGGGAGCCAAGTCCCAAGAAATCTAGAAAGCTCTGCATAGACCCGTGCCACAGGACACCTCTGTCTCCTGGAAATAACATCAGGCAACCTGCCTCCTCTCAGAACACGAAACTCCATACCATCTCTGATAGGTCACTGGGAACGAAGAAAGTCTGTTGCAAATGGGTCACATTCTAAAACAAAATAGTATCTGGCAGATTGATGGACTCCGACAGGGGGAAGAAGGAGTCAAAAAGACGGAACAAAGGTGCCGTTTGTAAAGATCGGCTCGCGGTCAGGATCTCACTGTTTTCTATGGCAAAGGAACCAGTGAAAAGTTCCTCCTACTGATGGATATTTTTCTACAGTCATTCAAAGTCCGAGGGCCCAGAGCTTCGGATTCTCCCTCTGGAGCCTGTCCCCTGAATAATGCGGAACAGGGTTACATGGCAAAAGCAAGAGGCTCCAGGGTCCCAGTAAGCAGCAGGACAAGGAACGGGTGCAGGGGGACACACTGTGTTTTCAGCTCGGATTCTGTGATCTTCCTGCCAAACAGGGGTTTACAAAGCAGAAGCTTCCAGAGAATTCTCATACTTTCTGGCTTATTCTCTCGGTGTTCTTCTTAACAGGAATCAGCTGTTTGCCTTCTCACTCATCCAGCATGTCGCTGGGGAGCAGTTAGCATCTGGTCTGGCTATTATTAAAAACAAGAACATCCCGCTCTGTCGGGAGAACAGTACCCATGTAATAAAAAGGCAGAGATCATCTGCATTCAGGACCAGGGATGTGGTCCATGAAGTGTCTGCTCTTCCTCCCCGCCAAGGCTTTCCAAAGCCTCCACTGTGGGTCTCCCTCTCCTGAAACACAGAGACAGGGCTTATGTTTTCCTTCCTGGGGAGGCAAGAATCTCTGGTCCAGAGCTCCAGTGTGATAAATCTGAAGTACTTTTTTTTTTTTTTTACAACTGCGGAAATGAAAAAGTAAACAAGACTGGAGCTCCGTTGGTATTTAAGCTCTAGCCTTTTGCTGTTGTTTTTGTCTTTTTCTGTTTTTGAGCACTGGGCCAGGAGCCTGGAGGAACCATATAATATAAAAAATCTTGAGAGGTTTTATTAGCCAATAAAAAGCCTTAGTTCCTATTAACCACTTAACTCCTTGCTCAGATTCAGCACTTGCTTCCTTCCTAATACTCCTCTGCCTCCCAAGGCCCAGAAGTGCAAGTTGGCCCAGTAACCTCTCTCTGAACAAC
Organism: Arvicola amphibius; assembly: GCF_903992535.2. Taxonomy (NCBI): domain Eukaryota; kingdom Metazoa; phylum Chordata; class Mammalia; order Rodentia; family Cricetidae; genus Arvicola; species Arvicola amphibius. The sequence continues at coordinate 73,165,314 of NC_052055.2, read as the reverse complement.
CTGAGTTCATGCTCTGTTCTGGAAGGTTTCGGTAAAAACTATCGTCAATAGAAATCTTGGCATTTGTCCGCTGCCAATGCACCAAGGACAAGATGTCCACACTAAAACATGCTTTTTTCTTCCCATAGATCCCCACCCAATTTCCTCAGCACCTGCTAAAGAGACAAAGCCATCATGACTTTCACGATCTTAAATATTAAATATCAGAGGAAAGTTCAGGCCAAAGGCGTGACCAGCAGAAGCCATGAACCTCTCTCTCATGTGGAGCCGGGAGAATGGACAGAAATGAGAGAGAGAAAGTGAAACTGGTCAGTTGCTTGACTGGCTGGAAAAGATGACATTCTACCAAGTCAATGGCTTGGCGTAGGAAGCAGGAGGGCGTCCGAGGCATTTAAAGCCTTCAGGCACTTTGTGGGCACTCCCGCCCCTGTTAATGCTGTGCTGTGCGTTGGCTTTTTGCTGGCTTTAAAGAATAAATCTGCACACTTACATCAATCTATTATGCGATTCTGCTTCGAGAGCTCTTGCTACCCCTATCTGACACACCATCTCTTACTGCGCTAACCCCTCATTCAGGATAACTCTAGTACTTCCGGTGCCCCAGAAGGTTCCTAAGACCTGAAGAGCACACAGCCACTTGAGGACTGCTTTTATTTTTGTTCTGGTCCTAACTCAAGTTGCATTCCTTTGTTACTTTGCCTTCCGGTAGAATTCTTTGCTGGAAGTTGTGTTTGCTTGCTTTTGTTTTATGAGAATGGCAGGTGGAATGCTTCACTTTCTAGCAGCTCGAGTGGACCAAATGAGCTTGGAAAAACACACAGCCAGAAAGAAATGAGCGGTTGGAGGTGGCTTGTTGGGTAAAGTACCTAACTCAAAATCATGAAGACCAAGTTGAGTTTGCATGCCCAGAACCCACAGGAAAGCAGGCAAGTGTGGTGGACTGCTGGCCATTCCAGAGCTTTTTGAAGGTAGAGTCAGGGAAAACAAAGAAGAAGATCCGAGATGAGCTGGCGAGCCAGGATGGCCATCTCAGTGAGCCCTGGCTTCGAATGAGAGACCCTGCCTCAATGAACACAGTGCGGAGTGATTGAAGATGATTCCCTATGTCAACCTAGGGAACCCCACATGCATGCACATCTTCCCCATGTATGTGTAGGTATACACACTCAAACAACACTTGCCCACCATGCCCACACACATGGAGGTGATAGGAAAAAAGAAGCAACATTTGCAATGCGAAAATGAATACATAAAACAAGTTTAAAAAAAAAAAACCCTGCACTAAGTGGCCAGACATCACTGTGACATAATAAGAAAATGAAGAAGTCTTAGTAAGGGTTAGGCAAGTTTCCCAAATTGCATCTTCCTGCTTTCTGACTGGCTGAGCCTCTCTGAACAACAGGGCTGGATTGAGTCACAAGAGACATTTGAAGGAAAGCTTTACAAAAATTAGTAATGACCTCTTCTTAAAGGTCATGCCCAACATGCCTTGTTAACCCCAGGAGCCTGCTGCTCCTTGTTCATGTGAAGAAGAATTAGAAACTATGGGGCGGTGGTGCTTCTCCCAAGCCCCTGAGAAGTTATAGCCATGACAAACACCTCAGGCAAATCAATGCCATCCCCAGGAGTGGTTCGCTTCAATTTTTTTAATGGCTTGCCATCCTCTCCCTTCCTCCCTTCAGGTGTGCCTGCATGGACCCACCACCACCACTTCCACCTCCCAGGTCTATTATATCTTCACCTAATCTAAGTTTTGAAAAAACCCTTTTAAAACTCCTTTTTCCCAAGGTCTCCAGATTGAATAGCTGCGAAGTCCCTAGGAAGTCCCAGCAAGGCTGATCAGGATGCATAGGAAGAATGCAAGGAGGGAGGAGTCTGTTGCCTTTGCTCAGAGCCCATAATAAATGGCAGTTCCTACCTGACCTTTCTTAAACAACTCCAAGACCAAGGAGAGAGCCCAGAAAGGACAAGGAGAGCCATGGGTGGGGGGACACATTGCATTGTGCATAGATGAGCAGCCCTGGGGTGGCAAGCAGGGTAGACCTGTCCTTCAGCACGGGCTCTAGGAGCAAATGTGTAAGGGTTCATGGTCTTGCATAGGGTACCTGGTGAGACCACTGAAATCACAGGAGTCAGCCAAACAGTCCTCCACCTTCCCTGAAAAAGCAACACCTCAGGCTGTAACACTGTTGTCCTAAGTCACCGCTTTTTCAGTGCCCTCCATATTCTCTTTTCTAGAATGGTCTCTAAACTGATTTTCACAGACCTGGGACTGCGATGGAGGCCACAGATCCCTGCCTCTGACCTGACAGCACAAATAGAGGCGGTGGCTTAACTCACAGGAATTAATCCCCGCTTTCACAGTGACTCTTGGTTATATCTGTATTGTGTCTCATCCATTCTCAGAAGAAATGGGGGGGGAGGGGCAGAGAGTCTGCATTGCTGTAAGACCTGTGCTCACTGTGACCAAGGGCTCCCCGACGTCCTCCTTTGCTTTCCAGACTGTTTTCAAGTCTCATAAATACAAACATGTGGCTCTTCAACCACATCTGTAGATAATAACTTCAGGGGCTTCCTGTTTACATGGCGATACCCATTGCCCAGCCAAATAAACTCTGTAACAGAGAGCTAAGGTGTTTATTGGGCCAGTCTCGGCTGGGATTGAGTTAACAGGAAACTCCCACTCTCACAGAAATGTCTCATGGTTAAATATTTGGGACACGAGGGGTCAAAAGCACTGGAGAACTGACTTTCCTCTTCTGCCTGCTGTTGCAGAGAGAAAACAGAGCAGCCAGGGGGAAATGCCGGCCTCAGGGCAGCCTTCAGATCAGCTGAGAGGCGGCAGAGAGGAGTACAGCAGGCGCATTCTTCCGCTCGAATCAATCCCTAGGTCCATCGGGTGAAGAGATGGATAAAGGCCCTCATGCATAAAGGGAAGCCCTTCAGCCTTCTGCTAGTGACCTTGGCTTAGTGGGCAGCATCCCTTCCCACCAGCTCAGTTATAGCCTCATCCCAGTTCCACAGAAGACTTTAGGCAAAGCCTCCAACCCATGGAGATGCTGCCCATTTGGTAATGCCTAGAGGTATTTTTGGTGGGGGGGGGGGACTGAGAGGTTCTCTTGGCATCCAGTAGGTAAAGGTTGCTCCTCAAGACTCTGGGCACAGCAGAGAATTCTGAACAGAGAACAGAGACACATGTTTGTATTCATGAGGCTTGAAAACAGTCTGGAAAGCAAAGGAGAATGTCAGGGACATGTCCACCTCAAGGTCTAGATAGTAAGCAAGAAACTCAAGGTTCAGAGGAGTGAAGGGATGTGGCAGGGGACAAAACAGGAGAGAGTGCTTCTGTGCCCCTCCCCATGCCTTTAAAAGCCACGGGAATGTTTAATTGAAATAAATAAATATTCATCTTGAAGGAGTTACAAATTCTCTGGCCATAGCTCAGCCATGTTCTTCTAGGATGGCTCTTCCCCTAGAAATAATCTGCTTCCAAGGTTTCTTGGGGAACAGCCCTCTTAGGGGAAATCACTACCCTATTGGGATAAAGAAGCAATATGGCCAGTGACCTGATGTCTCTAACCAGGGTCTCTGGACCCCTACATTAGAACCTTGGTAAGTCAAAACAGACAGACCATGAAGCAAGTAACTTCTCAATCTCATGGAAAAGGAAGGACTTACCAAAAATAAGCACTGGCCAAAAGAAAGAACAAAACCCCCCAAATACAGTTAGGTTCCCTAGCAGAAAGCGTCTGAGGCCAAAGTCCTTCAGGCCAAGGTATGTTTTAATCATCACTGGACTTAGGTTTTTATTTCTGAAGACCCAAAAGGAAGTATAGGAAGGAAAATGGACAGCTCCCTCTATCTGGGCTGCCTGGGATCTGACTAAAGCCGGAAGAGGGGTGGTCAGCTGCTGGGTCCCATTCTTGTCTCAGAGGTCTATACACCCAGGCTCATCCAGACCTGGATTCAGGGGCTTTGCAGGAGAATGGCATAGGCACCCCATTCTTCAGGCTCGGACGCTAAAGACATGTTGATGGCTGGAGTTTCTGTCTACTCCTCCAGAAGCACGGCAAACAACAGCACAGTGCTCACTATGACGCCCCCCCTCTCACAAGGAATAAAGAACCTCTGCTTTTACCTAGCTCTGGTACATCCTGGAAGGCGTAGGCAGGAGTAGATGTCAGACACGAACGAGAAAGACCCAGGATACACACATAACGAAACGAAAAACAAACAAAAAAGCCTTTTTATTGAAAATTAAATTCAAACTTCAAATTAATATTACAATCATGAGGGAAAAATGCCAAATAATTCAATTTACAGTTGCAACATACAATACAAATAGTCCCTTTGAAGTCCAGAGTAAACTCATCCACAATCATGACCTGTGGCACAAAGCAGAATTTGTACAATACGTGCATGGGAAGCAAATCTCGGGCAATAGCAACCAGAAAAATAAAAAATAAAAACAAATGCTGTATTTACACAAAATGCTACAATTTTTTTTTGTTGTTCCACAGAAATCTAAGAATGGTAGGCATATCAGAAGACATGGAATTTTATTCAGAATACCTAAGACATGACTGTAAGTTATGGTTTTGGCTGGTATATTTTTAAAGTACTGCATTACAAAGCAAACAATTATTTGTAAACATGAAGTAAACAGACAGCTATGAAAGTTCTCACAAAGGAAACAATCTTTGTTTTAGATGCATTATCTATTTTAAGAACAACAAATTCAAAGTTTGGAAGAATCGTCTTTTATTGTTTATTATTCTTTTCAATATTGTGGCTATCATTGCTTCTACTAATGCTCTTTCTCTGTAGGTTTGTCAGTCCCTTTCCTTGGAGTAGACGGAACCCCCAACATGGCTCCTCCCTTCTGAATCTACCCTGGACAGTCTCTAAGGGTGTGGAGATGGTTCTCTGTTTGTTTCCCAAGGGTCTCTGGGTAAAGGAGGAGACAGTTTAGAGAGCAAACAGTAGTTAATCTGTTAAGTCTCTCATTCCCTAACCTAAAACTAAAACCATGGTACCTGATCTGAGCTATGGCCTAGGTTAAAATTTCTGAGACACTGAAGAGTGTTTTTCTAAAATCTGGCTGTGCCGGTCCTATGTAAATCCCATGAATGTTTGTGCTCCTTTGAGAACTCTCTCTCTCTCTCTCTCTCTCTCTCTCTCTCTCTCTCTCTCTCTCTCTCTCTCTCTCTCTCTGTGTGTGTGTGTGTGTGTGTGTGTGTGTTGGGGGTGGGGAGGGCATTGGTTAGTACACATAGATGGTTCCAGAAGTAAATAAGACATTGCTTTGGTCTTAAAACCAGAAATCATACATGTGACCCAGTGCAAATGGAGTGTTAAAGAGACAAGGGAAGAGAAAGGGGATTTTAAATCCTAGCCGCACCCCCCCGAAAAAAAAAAAAAAAACAGAAGAAAGAATGGGTTCTGAGTAATGGGAGCCACCCAGTGAGGTGGCCGAAAGGTGGAGAGAAATACTTGAAATTTTCTCAAAGGGGAGGCAGAGGGAAACAACCTGTTTTCAAAGTGTCTCAGGGTTGCTGCCTGCAGCCACTACAGTAACATTTGGGCACTAGCGCATCCCCTCTAGTCCCTTAATATGTGTATTGTAAACTTTAAGAAGCCCTTTAACATTAAGAAATAATGTACAAATATAGTACCCTTTTTTTAAAAAAATTAAATAGGGTGCAGCTGGCACCGATGGTAACATCTTCATGTCAATTAATGCAAGCTGACAAGTGTGACCAGACACTGGCTTTTGTAAGCACTGCTGAAGTGGAGTCAAACACACACATGGACGGTGGTCTGCTTCAAACTACCACATGCGACAATAAATAGCATCAGTTACGGCTTCCCGCCTGAGAAATACAAAGTGGCTTATCTATCTGAACATACTTGGTACACAGCCTTTAGAAGGCAAAGTGTTTTGGTTCAGTGGGGGCTTTCTTCCCCCCTCGATTTGTATCAGAAGGAGTTAGGAGGGATTCTAAGGAAAACCCAGACTGGAGGCACACACAGGACCACCTGCGCCCAGACTGTCCCACATTGTGACAAAGGTCAACCTGAGAAAGGACAGAAAGCAAGGGAGTCTAGGGGGGGCGAAGGCAAGTGTCTGCAGAGCTCTGCTTAGGAGGACTCAGGATTCAAAGGAAGGGGGTTCCCACCCCACCCCCTGGCATTTGCCTAGTGATGTCATCGAAGAATCCCTGGCTTGGGTTAAGGATTCACACTCAGGGATTGGCTGCAAGGTTCCAAGAATGGTCAAAGTGCATCCTCCAGGAGGGCTGGGTCTCAAATGCACACGCAGTGGCGGACACCAGTTGGCACATGGGCTTCCCTGCTCCTGGCCCTTCCTAGTGACAGCTGCTAATATCAAGGGATTCATGGAGGTTCTCACAGGCCATGTCTACTGACAGCAGCCACGGTGGCCATGACTTGAGCTGACCAGCTCCCCTAGGACAGTGGCTTCATTCTGCTCCTTGGAAGGCCGCTGGAGGCCCTCCTTGGCTAAGGCACTTTGGGTTCCCATGAATGACTGTGTGGTAAGGCTGACAGGGGCAGAGTCCTGGTGTGTCTGAGCTCCCTACACTACACATGTCGTGATTGAGCCTTTACCACATGTGTGGCTTTCAGCTGACTAGCTTTTCAACCACGAAGCCTGCGATTTAGAGTTCTGCTTAACTCTGAGACCACAGAACACTTTTCTGCAGTTATTCACTTGTTTTTGGCTTTTTAATACAACAAGAACCATAAAGACCATGCCACCACCACCACCCCCAAAAAGAAAGGAATTAGGAAACCACATGTCTCCAGCATTTCATGCTGCTAAAGGGACCACATTAAGTGTTAAAGGGCTACAGGTCCATGGGTATTTTGTTTTTTGGTTTTTTTTTAATCTTTAATTATTGCTTTAAAAGGTAAAAAGCTGTATCAGAGGCAATCAAAGACCTGAAAGAATGAAACAGCATTTCCTTCATACATCACAAAAACAACTACATCTAAAATATTTGGAGATGGAAGTTATCTTCAAAAACCACATTGTGCCTGAAGGAATTGAAATTGCTTAGCAATATTTCAGATATGGCTCTAGCCCACTGAAGAAATTTGTTATTTAAGAAAAAGCACTTTTAGAGACCGAAGTCAACATATCATTACACTAAGAAATGTTCCAAAGGTCCAAATGTCATTAAATAATTATAAATATATCTTTAAAGTTATATGACCATTCACGTTAGCAAGTTACCTCAGATTTTACACATATTCATAATTTAAAAAAAGAAAAACAAATAACACACAGCCAACTCAAACACTATATCATTATGGCTATAATAAGGTATTGCCATTTTCAGTTTTGCATAAAGGGAGAAGGGGAAGGAAAGGTGGGGTCGGGAGGATTTCTTTTTGGTTAAATGGGGGAGATGGGGGAGTACAAAAAAGTAAAATAAAATAATCTATCCTGATCAGTATTTCTGAAGTCACTTTCTTAAAGTAGGAAACAAAGGTAATAAGTGAACTCAAAAGTTCAGACGAGTGCCTACAGCAAGTCTGAAGGCAAACCTTGGAACAGGCATTCAGAATGGACAGCCCTGGATGCGGCATTCATGCTACCTCCGCCCTTTCTGAGCGAGCGCACCACACAGCCGGCTTTGCAGGCTGGTCTGCAGAGTGCACGGGCCCCTACACAGCCAAAGCTGTGGTTTCAAAGGACAGGGAGGAAGTGGCTTGGCTCTTCTTCCTCCTGAACCCGGAGTCCTCCTCTCTGAATTGGCAAAGGAACAGGTTATTTATGAAAACAGACCAGACAACAACACCTTTGACCATTTGTTCCTTGGTAAAGGGGGCATCTTAAATAGTAAACAACATGAGACCCAGTTATGACTGTCTCTACCCTCTTAGGGTTGCAAGATCATGACTAGGGATTGACTGAAAAATCTTCTAGATAGACTAATCAATATACATATATATGCACTCTTTTTATATATGTATATATTAACACATGTGGGATGTGACCCCTGGATGCCACTGGGCCACGGCTGAGGAATTTCAATATGGTCGCCAGACAGATTCATCCATTCTGCCACTAGAATTCAAAACGGTTGGGGAACTGCTGTGGCTTCCATCAGCGTCAACACCATCATTCTGGTTAGGCAAATTTGGATTTAATAGCGTGCTGCCATTCGAGGTGGTGCATGGCGGAAGCATTCTGGAAGGAGACCGGTCTCCTCCCGGTACCACGGGGAACTGATAGGGCGCTGACGAAGTGCCATAGTAGAGATATGGAGTGCTGCTGGTCTGGAAGGGTCCACTCTGGCTTTGGGAAGAGCCGGGGTAGGGTGGTGGCAGGTAGGTGTGGTAGTGAGTGGTGGCAGACATGCCGAGGGACACGCCTGACGTGACGGGCGGGGTGTAAGTAAAGGTAGCTGGATAGTGCATTCGTGGGTTGGAGAAGCGGCTCTCAGTGAGGGATGAAATGCTTGGGAACTGCCTGGGGTCTGAAAAAGGGCCCAGTTCTGAAGCACCTAAAAATTATAACAGAAGATGGGGAGGGGGGGGAAACATCTGTAAATATCAATTAAAATGGTAGAATTTTTTTTTTTACAAGATTTAAGAAAAAAAAAAAAGAAAGAAAACTTTAGCTTTCTCCCAAGGAACAGCAAGTCACAAACAGATTTTCAAAGGCACTGCTCACCTCGGGCTTGGCTTTCCCCACGTTACAATCTTAATGACATTTATCCTTAAGTTCTCCAGCCCCGAAAATCCCAAAGGACTTTTTAAAGCCAAATGTATGGTAGGCCCTGTGTGGAAGCCAACCCAACACCCCAGTCACCGGATCTGTCACCAAACTTTAAGACTGGATCTTCATCGACAGTTCCCACCCCACCCCATCTCTCTTTTTGTTTCTTATTAACACTTCGGGTATCTGACGTGAAACTTGTACTAAATCAGACCAACTCATTTTTCCTAACTCAGTGTAAACAAATTCTAAAGATTTATTATTTTACCCCCGGGGTGGGCTTCTTTGTTAAGATAAGTACATCAAACAGATTCCCTCAACATATTCCTCCTAATTCTTTTTAAAAGAATTTAAGACCTTGTTACAATCCTCATTGTATGTAGCCATGGTAAAAATCAAAGCAGACTTCAATGTAATCTAACACTATCTTGCTTCTCTGGGGGTGTTGGGGAGAGTCCTCAGAAATTCTCCCTTGAGTCATAACTAAGTGAGAAAGTATTGAAGGTGGGGTGGGGTGGGGTGGGGTGGGGTGCGTGGGAGGGTAGAGGGGGTGAGGACCTAGACAGTCACTGCCTTTCAGAGTCTTGGTGAGTGACACAGAACCGGATTTAGGTCGGGTGCCCACGGCAACTTTTGTAAAGGTTTCAGGCCGAGGAGAGATTAAATGGAGGGCTCTCTGCTGACTGCCTGAACCTTGCACTAAAGTGGGCTTTAAAAGTTTTGGGGGGCTTTAAAAGCACAGAAGCAGATACGGCTTCCCTCTGGAACTTCCGCATTTGAAGCTACCAGTGTGCCTCCTTAGCAGACACCTCTGCCGTCTACCTCCTGAAAGCACAGCTAGAGACTTTGCCCATGCAAGCTAGTCTTCTGAAATAGATAAAACTCATAGCTGTGATCTTGGGGTTCCTTGTAATTTTCTAGAATTGACAGAATTATGGCAAGCCCCTTGGTAACATCAATGTCGCCCGCTAAGACTATGACGCTGAAGCTTCCTTTTCCTTTTCTGATTTGGCTTTTCTGTATCTGCTTTTGCCGCAGGTTTTAGCTTTGAGCGAAAGTCCCTCGGCCCAGTTGGTGTTCAGTCTTTCTTCTGGGATCGTCTGATGTTTACTGAAGGGATCATTCAAATAAGTGTCCCGAATGGGCCTGTTGGCTGGTGGTTGGTGTTTGTAAGAATGCACACTGCTTGTACCTTCACCTGGAGCTGGGATTCAGGCATGGAATGCATTTGTCATACAAAGTAACTGCTTGAAAGCAACATGGGGTTAGCAAAACCTTTCTCTCACAAACCAGAAGACAGCCCAGCCCAGCCCCCCAGCAGTTGTGAAGTCTCACCTGCCTGGCTCTTCTTGCTGAGAGAGGAAGGCCAGAGGCAGAAGTCAGAGGTGGCAGTGTCATCATCTGGAAAAGGAGGGGACGAACTCTAAGTTCCCTTCCAGCGCTAGCATTGACATCTGGTCTATGACATTAATACCAAGGCGGGAGGAGAAAGAACGGCCTTGGGGAGTGTGGGGGGTTCCCATCCCTCATTAGTGCCTTCCCAGAACCCACGGGCCCATCTGCAGAAGGCACACAGCAAATGAACTGCCTCCAACAGGAGAAGCAAACACTTTCAAGATGACAAACTGAAATGCATGCAGCCAGGAGCTTAGGGTCTGCTCTTTATAAACCCCTCCCTCCCTTGCCTGTCCTCTCCCTAAAGGAGAGTTGGATAAGCTCAAGTTTTAGGCGATGCTGTGCAAATCAGAAACGGGAGCAGATGAGAGTCCCCACCTCCCTGCCCTGTATTTATGGCCCACTGCAAACAGTGCGGACCCCAAGCAGAGGCCACAGGTGGTCCTCAGCTGCCTTCTTGTCCCACAGCGTCTAGATGGAGTGGGGGGGGGAGGCGCAGCCTAACAGATACAGGCAGCCACTTCCCTGTGCAGGAAGTTCAGTACCCAGAGCACATGGCCAGAATAACTGTAGTCATTTAAAAAGGAAAGAAGTCACACTTCAAACGTCAACATTCTCCCCTCCAAGCAGCGCAGACTTCACTCACAGATAGGCAGGTTAATGTTTTTTTTTAAAGGCTTCTACGTGTTTTTATTTTTCCTTAAAACTACATTTTAGGAATAATTAAAATTCCATATGGCTTTACTTATTTGGATGCAGAAGTTTTTATTAAAACTCTTTATGGGGGACCCTGCTAGTAAAGTCTGATAAGGCTTTGTGTTTTCTCCATCCACACACCACTATTTTAGCTGCTACATTTTGCTGATGTTTTTATTGCTTGGCGGCATATGCCAAGATCGCTGTAGTTTTGGAGTTTAGAGACATTAACTAACACAAACCGACAGTCACCTTCCAATGGGTGAGGTCTGGTTGGGGTTCATTTGGGGCAAGTGCCTGCTGGGGTCACAGCACGCTGACCAGCCACTTTGAGACTGTGACGTCTTGAGGACCAGCTCTTTCTTCACTGAGTGAACTAAAGTAGACTTGAAAGGGACTAGAAGAGATTCCTTGAAATCTATGAACAATAGTGTTTTCCAGAATTTGCTCAGTCATTTTATGTGAGGAGGTGTTATTTCTGAAGCTGACTGCGCTGTATTGGGTATGAAGAAATAAGAACTTTTCATGTAAGATGGGCAGGTGGGAAGAATCCTAATAGAAACCCCAATTTATTTACAATCATTGTTCCAGAGGGAAGAAAGACAACTACAGTTTCTCTCCCTGACTAGGTCTGCACCTGAACTTGTCATCTGTCTTATATGAGTGCTGTGGGATTTTTTTATATCTCCTTTTTGGGTAATTTTTGACAATGACACTGCTCCTTTGTGTCATCAGCCACATTACAGGCACCAACTTTAAAAAAAAAAAAATTAAAAAAAAACACATACTGAATTGACTATGGGAAATGTCAATCTGACTTGTTAAAAAAATGCCCACAAGACGAAAGCCTGGAGTATTCTAAAAGTACTGGTAAACCCATCTAACTTTGTGCATGTAACCCCTCCTCTCTGGTGACAGGCCTGTCGCCTCAGGGCAACCCAGACATCTTAAAGCTCCAGCAGCTGTCATCCACTGAGTAAATGAAGCTAAGGTCATTCTTTGTGTTGTTGGCCATAAATGATGTTGACCATGTACAAGGTACACTAAACCTACTGAAAAACGGAAACAGCCAGGAAATTGAGGGTTCTACTAACCACATGAGACCTGGTTGGAAGAGTCTCAGAATTAACCTGGGGTGCAGTTAAGTCTGCAATCCAGCACCAGAAGGCTAAGGTAGGACTATGCATGTTTAAGCCTGGACTACATAGTGAGTTCCAGGCTAGTTTGGGCTACAGGGCTGAGATCGCTATCTCAAAACAAAATCTAAGCTTCAAAATGGTGTTTCAAGTGCCTGGTGGCTGACAGAAGTCAATGGACCTCCAAGATGATGCATCTTCCTGATAGGCTAGCTTGACTCGACCTGGGAATGGAAAGACACTAACACAGTAAACCTGAAAACCGTGGCGGGGGGAGACTGCACCACTTGGGTGACTTTTTTGGAGGACTAAAAAGGAATTCCACAAAACTTTGTACCTATCAGCTGGGCAGTGCTGGTGAGTATCCTGGATCCCAGCACTCGGGAGGCAGAGGCAGACCAGGCAAATCTCTGTGCGTTTGATACCAGCCTGGTCGACAGAATGGGTTCAGGACAGCCAGGGCTGTCTTGGGAAGAAAAACAATGTGCCTATGACACTTTGTGCTATGTCCCCTGGTCTCCCAAGTTAGCCATGCATCTCCTGCTGGTCGAAGCATGCTAATGGGAAAGTCTAACCTTCCCATGGATTGCCGTCTAATCCACACTTGACAGCTAGGGGAGTCCAAGTCAGAGAGGAGTCCTTCCCTCAATCAGCATCCCCACACAGTGAAGCACAGCGAAGGAGGCAGAGCCAGAGACAGACACCCTGTGACTGCTAAGAGCAGACAAGCAGTCTGTTCTACCCTTACCCATTACAGCCCTCCTCCCCACTTCACTCACTTTGTCTAATTGGAAACTATTTAAGTAGACTCTTTAGGTATCTCAGTGTCACCCCAGTGATAATTACCACTTGGGGAGACCCTCTTAATGCTCCACTCTGGCCACATCGTTGATCTAACCTGATAAACAGCAACCGGTTCCAGTTGCTCGGGGTACAAGAAGAATGGAATCCAGGTCAAGGGCTCCATCCCTTGGGATGCCCTGGCTTCCTACAGATGTGCTCTGTTCTGAAGCTGCTGTCTCCACTCCCAGCCACAGCTGGACAGCATACAAACAAACGCAACCACCTTAAGGGGGATTTGTAAGTCTTGCTGTGGAAAGCAGCGGCAGGAGCCCCTCACAGGCTCACACAGACTGGGAAGGATACATTCATAAAATGCATGAGGCCCAAATAAAAACAAAACCAAAGTTAAAAGTAGAAAAAACCCTGCCTCTCCCCCACAAGGTCTGTGAGAGGAAAGCCGGCAGGCTCTCCTTAGCTAGTGAGGTTTCTGGAGTCTTCAGAGAAGGGGAAAATGTGTGAAACCCGGGCAGGAGGAATACAGGAGAACCTCGGACTTGGACTTAGCTCTCCGATCGCCTACCACAGCTCTTTCATGATCTGCTACCCAGTGCTGCTTACCCGGATCATGTCTGACTCACAATTAAAGACAGCTGTGGAACGCACAGATTACTCCTGTCAGGGCTTACGAATGGGAATACTCAGTCTTCTCTTTTTTAAAAAATTATTTACTCCGTGTGTGTGTGTGTGTGTGTGTGTGTGTGTGTGCGCGCGCGTGCGCACGCTACACATGTGTGGGGACCCATAATGGCTGAAAGACATCATTGGCACTGAGCTATCTTTCTGGCCCTCCTCTCCTTTTTGGAAGTACTGGGGAATCAAACCTACAGCTTCAGGCATGCTAGACTAGCTCTCTGCCACTGAGCTACTCAGCTACAGCACAGTAGCTAATAATCGCCATTTCTACGCCCTGTCTTTAAGATACATATATCATTTAGTGGACGTCACTAAACAGTTGTTATTGAAAACAGCAAGGAGGTCTTTACAATCAAAGGAAATTGGAGTTTGGGGATAGTAAAGTACTTGTTACTAAGGGGTGTCAGCTGGGAAACGGGGCATGTTAGCTTCCTGACTAAACAGTAAGCAGAACCGACATGACCCAGCCGAAGGAGCAGACAGAGGCAGAAGAAAAACAAAGAGCCTTGAATCTAACTAAACATCGGCACATTCAGAGCCCGTCCGTGCGTGTAAGGACACCACTGTGCCACAGGAAAAGCCAGCAGCCTGGCAACTAGGTGTTAATTTCAGAGATACTTTGGGGGCAGTTACATGGCAGGAGTTATTGCTTCAACAAATCTCAAAAAAACCTCATGAACTTTTTATTAACCTAAGACATCCTTCCCGGGCACACAGACCACACAAGACCCACCCAGGACTGCTGTCCTCTGCTCTGCAGAGGCTCCTTCCACTTCAATACTTCAGCTGCCCCATCCCAACTGCCCGCGTATGGAACAACATCCTATTTGGCTCCTCTTCCAACAGGAGTCCTCTGCAAAGCTCTTCCGAGTCCTTGCTTGCACCTCCGCTGACTTAGTAGCTGTTTCTTAGTCTGTTCTGCCTCACTAGAGTCAGCTTTGGATGGCACAGGATTGATTTTATTTTCCTCTCACATCCCTCCCAGAACCTAGTACATTGTAAGAGCCTCAAATGAATATATGTGTATGTATGTATGTATGTATGTATGAGCGGTTGGATGGAAAAACATGTGAATGAGTTTAGTGTCCGCATCTCTGTGACATGGCCAGTACACTCACAACACAGTAAAAATCAGGCATCAAAAGCCCTGGCGAGGGCTGAAGAGGTGACTCAGCATGTAAGAGAGCCCACCTGTAACTTGGTTCAAGGGAGTCTGATACCCTCTGGCCTCTAGGGCACCTGCATACACATAGCATGCGCCAAGTCACGTAGCCACACAGTTTACACATAAATAAAAGTAATAATTAAATCTGTTTTAAACATGCTTTGGGTGGCTCATGTCTGTAATCTCAGGACTCAGAAGGTTGAGGCATATGGAAAATCACCATGAGTCTGAATTCAGAATAGACAACATAGTGAGTCTGAGGCCAGCTTAGCTTAGGCTAAGAGAGTTACATAGAGAGATACTGTCTTAACAAAACATAAAACTATTAAAAAAAAACAAAAAACAAAACTAAGCAATGCTGACACCCAACCTAAAATGTAATTTAAGTGCATTTCATACCTAAAACCTTGTTAAATGCTCTTTAAAAGGGACACCAAGCTACTCGCAGTATGATGCACTATGCATGCATCACCTGACCTCACACTGCAGATGGAGCGCCTGCCTGGCAGCATTTGCAACAAATGTCCCTGTTTCTCTAGCATGCTAGTCCTTCCTTCCTGACGCTGGCCCTACCTCAGAACCAGCATGCATGCAGCTGTAGACTGGAAAGACCCTGGGGAAGAGATGAAACCGAGGGATGGGGAGACTCAGATCAGAGATGCAATGCGTGTCCTTCCAGCCAGTTAGTGCATTTGTCCCTGCTCGTGAGCTTGGGCCCGCCCACTGCTGCCTTTAAAGTCATGGTATTTATTTGGAATCAGTAAGGTAATGGGGACAAAATTTGAAACTTTCTGAATGTCTGCACTTGTGTAAACAGCCAGCATTTCAGAGTCATTAATCATCATTGATGGGGGTTTTAGCTCAATCAACAATCATTGGTGGGTGTAGCTGGATGGTAAGAGCACTTGTCTCCCTCGTAAAGACCCTCAGTTCCATGGCTAGAATTGGAGGGATAAGGAGAGAGAGGGAGGGAGGGAGGGAGGTAGGGAGGGAGAGAGAGAGAGAGAGAGAGAGAGAGAGAGAGAGAGAGAGAGAGAGAGAGAGAGAGAGAATCATTGATGCATTGATGGTCTTGACACGTAAGACATAGGGTCTCTGGATCCATGAGAGCCAGGGGCAGCAGGGACTCCAAAGTGTCCTCCCGCCCCACACCCAACACCCTCCCTCCCTTCTGCTGCCTGATGAGGCAGAAAGTGTGGGTGGGGAAGGACACAGAATCTGCACTCTGTAGAAACACCAGGGAGAAGGGACTCTTTTGCCTGCAGAGCTCCCTTTCCGAGCCAAGGCAGCCGAGCTTGAAAACCACGGATGGCCACCCTTACCATGTGCAGACAGCTCTACCACCTCTGGTGAGGCACAGCTGAGTTACTGTGCAAAGAATGTGTGAAAATGAGAAGGAGCCTGAGCGTGCATGCAGAGTTACTTTCCACACGCAGACACCTTGTCCTTCAGCCCCTCGGGATGCATATGCTTCCTGCTGATATGACACAAACTTGGGGCTCGTGGGTGGGCTACGCTGTGGCTACCCCCTCAGGGTTCTCAGACCAAGATAAGCAAGCACCAACTGCAGAACTTATGGCCAAAGAAGAACACCCCCTCCCACAGTGTGCAAATTTGTACTTTGTTCTTATCAAGCATCCCTTGAATATTTGTGTCTATAAGCTTGCCATGCTGTTTAGATTAAAGCATAGCTGTTGGCATTCGCAATGTTTTTAGATAGGTATTTTTATTTTGAAATGACCCAGCTGTTTCTCTCCTGGGTGTACACCACAGCATTCTCTCTATACTCTATCATACCCCATATTTACTGTTGCCTTATTCACTATAGAAAAGAACTGGAATCAGCCCAGTTGTCTATCAACAGATAAATGGATAATGAAACATGTGTGTGTGTGTGTGATATATCACATATCACTTACTTAACTCTAAAGAATAAAGTTAAAAATTTGTAAGAAAATGGATATAGACTGTATATTGTTAAGGAAAGTCACATGATCTCAAAAAGAAACTATTTGCACTCTCATATGTGGAGTGTAGCCAACAATATGTGCATCTATGGAAACAAATGTGCATACAGGTTCAGTATAACATGAAAGAAAACAAATTAAATACGAAGCAGTGAGGAAGGACAGAATGCAAGCACTGGATGCGAGTCATAAAATAGAATATAAAGCTTTTATAAGTCTAATTCTATTATGGATTTTTTTGTTTTTGATGGTGGATAAGTGCATAAAATTTATTCAGTACTAAAAGTGTAACATTTAATGTGAAGCTTCACAGCTTCCATTCTGAACATCAGTTCTAACTATCTAGACGTTCACTGAGTTGCATAGACCACAGGCCTGGTTAATTTTGGTGTGCAATGTTTTTTACTTATTTGCAAAATTTTTTTACAATAATGTTTATTTTAAAAAGTTGTTTTGTTAACTTAGAAAAATAAAGCACACTAAAGAAATGAACTCTCTCTTGGTGTGTGTGTGTGTGTGTGTGTGTGTGTGTACAAGCGTGCAGGTGAATATGCACGCCTATAAGTGGAAACCCAGAGATTGGAGTTCATCAATAAGCTTGAGGAACCCACCCATTTCTACCTCCCCAAGTGGACTTTCACATGGGTGCTGGAAATCTGAACCTGGGTCCGGAACCCCATGCTTCAAAGGCAGGCACTTTCCCAAGTGAGCCACCTCCCCAACACATCCTTCCTTTAGACGGTATCTAATATGTCATGGAAAAGACAAGTGTGTCAAAGTCCTGCTGAGCAAGTGAATGCGAATTTAGTCTCCAGAAGACATGATACAAGAGTCAAATTCAGACTATACACAAAACACTACTCTGCATGGTCACACCTAGATTTGTCCCTGAATTAATGCCCTCATACTAAATACGACTAAGCAACACAATGTTTAACTTAGCTTCATGACCTCATAAGCAGGAAAGCACACATTTTAGGGAATGCAGAGGAACACACTGAAGAGAACAGCAGAACGAGAAATGGAAGCAATCTTTAAGACAATAAAATGACTAGCAAGCGCCATAGTCTTAGGCATTTAAAAAAAGTGCCTCTAGTCTCCAGTATAAACATTTATTTTCAGCATTGTAATAAACTGTGCTTCCTACAGCATGCTCCCAAATTCAGACAGAGCAGCTGATCCTAAGGCTAAGAAAGTCTGTTACACGGAAGGCAGGAGTAGGGCGAGAGCCCAGCCCTGGCAATCTCGAGAAATACAACTATGCTTTTAAACCCACCCCAATTTTAAGGATATTGCTGGAATAATACACTTCCGCTTTGTGGAAGGGGAAGGGGCAGACGGCAAAGACGTGTGAGCCTGTGTGGATGGATCCCGGGACCCAGGGCCGAGGAGAAGGAAGGAGCCAAAAGCCGCGAGGGTGGAAAAGTGGGACGACGGGAAGAGGGGAATGATCTCGCTAGGCCTTGATTAGGAACATTTTAAAGGCACGGTGGATAGTCTTTGAAACCAGATCCACTGCAGGAAGGAGGCCAGCACCCAGGACACCCTGTCTTTCAGAAGGGGCCACCCACGGTGCCGCGAGTCATATGACTGCTCTGTCACATCCTGAAGCCATTTCCAGCCCATGCACACGTCTGAGCTCCCATTTAGAGAGGATGGGATATATTGGGAACACACATATGGAAACACTTTCAGAGAATCAGTTTCCATGAAATTCATAATGAGCCAAGTGGCTTCAGATGTGGTTGCGTTCCTCCGATTAGCCAGGAAAAAAAAGAGGAGGGAAAAGGGAGGAAAAAGGGGGCAAACCCACCCTTTCAGACCCTATTTCAGTTTCAGAAAAATTAAAAACCACTAATGAGTTATGGCTACAAAAACATGGAGCCACGATTAAAACGGGAGGAACTAGGAAAATGAGGCAGAGAGATCGGAAAGCAATAGTCTTTAACCCCTAAAAATAACAGCTTCTATATCGGTAATCTTATCTTGAATCTGGGGCGGCTTTCCTGTGATGGTATCTACCCCGCGCGGCATAATTAATTTTCTGACATCCTGGCAGAAGCCAATGCAGTGCGCATGCCCACACTAAGGAGCACGAGGAGGAGGGGAGCAGGGGCGGGAGGCAGAGGCTGCAAGACCAACTCTTATTTGATAGCACATGTGGTCAATTAAGATTATTTTTAAAACTGCAAGTAAATGATAAATTGTTCCTAAGAATTTCTTTCTTTGAGCTAGAACTTAGAGAGGGTAGTCTGGTACTTTGCCGTGGTTTGAGCTACTGGTAACATGGACTGTACTGAAAGTAGCGATTTCTGAACTGGCTGACAGGTTATCTATTAGCCACCAAGGCTCAGCTGATCAGGAGAAGGAGACAAATAGGGAGGTTTCTTACAGGACACCTATGTGATATTAGTGAGGTTAAACATATTAAAACAAACCTACAAAAACTTCACGTGAATTTTTAGATAAAACATGAGATTTGAAAATACTCTGCTTAGGGGGAACTGTGGATGTTAGTCGGCTGGGGGAAACATGGCGAAGGAGTCCTGGGTTTTCATTTGCCCTTTGGGGTGCTGCTGTGGAAAAATCTGAGCAGCATTTCTTTGAAGCCTGGTGGTAAGCCCAAACCCATGGTGGAAGAATGCTCTGACCTGTCATTGCCTAGTTGATGGGCTGGCAATCAGAGCTGGTGATTGCTTAACCAACCAACCTTTGCTTTTCCCCAGCCTCATATGTCCCTCTAAGAGATGTGATATCCACAGCAACCCACGGGGTGAGCGGAGGCTGGCTCAGAGGGAAGAGCAGCCAACCCACGGGTGAATGGAAGCTGGCTCAGAGGGAAGAGCTGCCAGCCCAGCAGCTAAGACACAGCTGCCACAGCAGCAGATGGGATGGTTTCTATGAAACCCCTGCCACTTATATTATGTCATTAAATCCACGAAGGAGACAGTGTCACCCACCCTATTTTCTGAATGACAAACTTTTAAAGTTGCAGATGAGTTCAGAGTGGCCCAGAACCTGACCTAGACCTGTGTGGCCCTGGTGCCATTCAGGAACACTGTCAAGTCATCTCTGACAGACTGGCTAAGGATGAGAGAGGTCATGGTAGACTGGGGGTGGAGGTGGGGGTGGGGGCAACCGTGCGGATGGAGCCAGGATAAGTGTGCTTGGGGAACTGATATCCTGATGTCTGCCACCTTCCGCCATACTTGATCCTGCCCTTGAATATGGATATTGTCCATATTGCTGATGTCCTGGAGTTGTGAGCCGCAGTAAATCACACTTTATAAATCTTAGGCTGGCTGGCTCTTGTCATTGGAAAACAGTAAAAGCACACAGTGAAGAGCAAGCCTCTCTCTCCTTACCTCTTACCTGTTGCCAATTATCAGGTGCAAGCTGAAAAACCCACAAATCAAGACTGAATGATGAAGTTCCTGATTAGCCCTCACACTCAGTCCCAGGATCCAACAAAAATCTCTTCTAAAGACCCTGCCCAGAAAGAGAGATTCGTGGGGAAGAGAGATGCCCGGGAAGAGAGATTCATGGGAAAGAGAGATTCATGGGGAAGAGAGATGCATGGGGAAGAGAGATGCCTGGGAAGAGAGATGCCCGGGAAGAGAGATGCCTGGAAAGAGAGATGCCTGGGAAGAGAGATGCCTCGGAAGAGAGATGCCTGGGAAGAGAGATGCCTGGGAAGAGAGATGCCTGGGAAGAGAGATGCCCGGGAAGAGAGATGCCCGGGAAGAGAGATGCCTGGGAAGAGAGATGCCCGGGAAGAGAGATGCCCGGGAAGAGAGATGTGTGGCACAGGGAACGGGGCTAATTTCCACACCCTCTCCCCTGTTGCAAGACTGTATTTTGGGGATAGATTTTGACATCTTTGTCTTATAAAGTGGCACCTCTATATCAAAGCCCAACCCAGCCTCAGACTAGACCTCTGGGGTGGTTTGAATTAGAAGTCTCCCATAATTGTCAGGCATCTGAATACTTGGTCCCCAGTAACCCGTGCTGTTCTAGGAGCCTTGTGAGAGGAAGTGTGCCACTGGAGACAGACTTTAAGGTTTCAAAAGCCACATGTCACATTCCCAGTTAGCTCTGTTTCCTGTTTGTGGTCTGAGATGCAAGCTCTCAGCTTCCAACTCCAGCCGCCATGTCTGTTGCCGCCAGTATGGACCATACCCCGCTGGAACCATAAGGCCCCAGATAAACACTTTCTTCTCCAAGTTACCTCAGGCACAGTGTTTTATCATAGCCATAGAAAATATCAAAGACACCTCCCAACAGACCTCACGCTGACTCACAAGACAGGCCAAGGGAAGGAGGATCTGGTTCCAGATGGCAGAATCACACAAATCCAATCTACACTTTTCCAAGACAGACTAAGAGAGCTTAGTGCATGCAGCCCAGCCAGTCCAGCCCAAGCTGCCCACAGCCCAAACTCAGACCCTGAGCCAGGTGACCACCATTCTCATTCTCATTTGCAGCTCATGTGCTCCAGGTAACACAGTCAAACTGGACCCCTTTCCATTTGCTCTCATGCCTACATCTTCCCGTTTCCTTTGCCTTGGCCTCCATCCTCCCCACCCCTCTTCCTCAGCACTGGGGATTGAACCTAGCTTCTATAGATAGCTAGGCAAGCATGCAGCTATCTATCCCTGTCCTCTTTTATTTTATATTTTGAGACAGGGTCTCCATCATTCACCTCACTCTGCAGGCTCCTAAGGAAATGGAACTTGATTCTCCTGAAGACTCCTGGCCCTCGGCCCACTGGGCAGTTAGGATCACAGGCCTGCTCATCTGGTCCAGCTTGCCTTGGTTCAGCCTTTAAAGTCTTTCTTCTTGCAGCCTCCTCTTCTCTTGAAATTACAAGCAGCCTTTAAAGCCTGCCTCACAATCCCATCCTACTGGGAGCTCCCCCTACCTTTCATGGGCTCTAGCAACTTCACCTTCCTCCATGCTTCTTGGAGTCTCCACTTGTACCCAGCAGAGGTATGCGGAGGGACACAGAGGGACAAAAGCCACCTTGCCATCTCTACTGGCCTGCATTCTTTTGGAATTGGAACCCCATCCCACTTCCTGTGAACACCTCGAAGCCTTTCTCGGAGCAATGGGTGAACAATGTCACACGCGCGAGGGTGAAGAGGGTGGCCTGCAAACCCTTGTGCTGCGGCAATTTGTGTGACCCTTCTGCCTTCTCCTGTGGAGCCAGCAGCCGTGCCTGCAGTAGTGCAGCTGTGTGGTCCTGGGCCACAGGACTCGCTAGAGGTAGCTCTCACCCGCAGATCTCCTGCAGCCTCCGGTCCCACAGTGAATCTCTCGCCCTAATCCCTGCTCCCTTATTCTACACATTTCATTATGGGCTCTCACTCATTCACCTGCTTTAAAACCTTTCACTGTTTTTACGTACATCTGACTTAATCTTCACAAAACGCCTGTGAGGTAGGCTTGACAGGCAACAATGACGGAGAGGCTTTTTGTCAAGAATGGAAGCCCCCACCACCACCACCTCCATAACCCAACTAGTTACTGGTGGGAAAAAATTGTTTATGCCCCCTTTCCACACTGGGCTTACCCTACTGGCATCTAGTACTTCTGTGCAAATAGAATTCCTGATTGGAGATCACATAGAATTTCTTTCCAATCAGGCATCCTCGCTTGCTTCCTACTGATATGATAAACACCATGGGCAGAAGCATGGGCACGGAGAGGAAAGGGTTAATGTCACCTTACAGGCTACATTCTATCAAGTCAGGAACTCAAAGCAGGAACCCGGAATCAGGAACTGAAGCAGTGACCAGGGGGGAACAATGCTTGTATCCCATAACTTGCTATCCTGCCTTCTTAGACAACTCAGGACCACCCCGCCAAAGGTGGCACCACCCACAGTGAGCTGGGACCTTCTACATTAACCATTAATCAAGACAGTTCTCCCACAGACTTTCCTATGGGCCACTCCAAAAGAGGCATCATGCATGTTCTTGATTGAAGCTTCTTTTCCCAGATAACTCTAGCTTGTGTCAAGCTGATGAAAAAAGCAACCAGGACAATAGGGAACCAATTAACCGGGCTTGGTAGCATACGCCTATAACCCTAGCACTCAGACAGCTGAGGCAGGAGGATAGCAAATTGGAGGGAAGCCTAGGCTATCTAAATAGACCCTGTCCCCCCAAAATGAAACAAAACAAACACCAGGAACAACCAATTTTTTTCCATGAGTGCTGTTATGGCTTCCCATGTGACTATGTCGATACAATGGCATCAAAAATCAAATATCACCTTCTATTTAACCGAAAATTGGACTTAATCTGAAAGGGTTCCTTTCCCTTTGTCACTAAACATTAGTCTAAAGCCAGGAAGAAGAGGCTGGGACAAGAGGCTGGGACTACCGCAAGCCTTATGTAACCTCGGAAGCTAAGTGTGGCATTACTCTAACTAGTTCCTCTGACTGTCTCAAAGGTTTTCCACTGGAGCCCTGAACACAGAATTAACTCAAAACTTCTGCAAGAAAAACGTCCCTTTTAGAGTTTGATTTGGCATCCATTTCAAAGAACTGTTTGTATATTTTAGAATAAGGAGACTTCTCCTTTGATTGAAACCTTTCTTTTAACAATGGACAAGAGAAGATTTCCCCTCTGAATGACTTAAACAAAAACAAACACATCTTAGTTACATAGACCCTTGTTCTCAGAGTGATCTTTTTTTTTAATGAGAAATTGAGTCCTACAGATTGTTAAGCATTTGGCAAAAGCCTTCAAACAGCAAAAGTTCAATAATGAACTTCTCCCTTTTGTGGGAGATAAATAAATAGTAGCCTCCAAATGGAACTTTCACTTTCTCTTCACTTGCTAGCATTCCAGTCAGTACACACGCCACACACACACACACACACACACCACACACACGTACCACAACACACACACACACCACACCACACACACACACACACACACACACACACACCACACACACACACACCACACACACACACACACCCACACACCACCACAGACACACCACACCACACCTACACACACACACACACACCACACACAACACCACACACACACACACACCACACACACACACACACACAACAACACACACACCACACACACACCACACACACACACACACCACACCAACCACACAACCACACACACAGCCCACACAACACACACCACCACACGTACACCACACACACCCACCACACCACTACCACCACACACACCACACACACACCACCACACACCACACACACCACACACACATACACACACACACACAGACACCACCACACCACCCCACACACACCACACCACATACCACACACACACACACATACACCACACACACGTACCACACACACTACACACACCACACACATACCACACACACACACACCACACACACGTACCACACACACTACACACACACCACACACACGTACCACATACACACACCACACATACCACACACATACCACACACATACACCACACATACACACACACCACACACCACACACATACACACACACCACACACACGTACCACACACACTACACACACACCACACATACCACACACACACACACACACACACACACACATACCATACACACACCCCTCCAGAGGGCTTCATTCAGTGTTTATTCTTGGTGCTGTGGCAATAAACTTACCACCAATAAAACCATCAACATCTGTTGGTGGCTGCTCCTGGCCCCCTTGTGTGTCTTTGAGACATGAAACCCTCTGCTTCCCAATGATAAAGAAACGCACCTAACGGTGTATTGAGGTGCTGCTTGTTTTAACAAGGAGAAAAAGAGGGTCTGGTGTATCTTGTGGGGTTGTGGGATAAGAGAAGTGAAAAGCTGTCTAGTCACGGCGCTTCAAACAGTGGGCAATCTCTGTGTGCTGACATCAAAACCCAAGTCCCCTTTCTCTCAGAGTCAGAATCATTTGCTCTGAGCCCACATTAGACCTAGACCCAGACAGCCCCAGAGAGAGAATGTTACCAACCACAGGGCAAATAAATGTTTCTGAGGCTATCAAGAAGGCTCAGTGTGTAAGAGTGCTTGTTTCGTATGTGTGAGGAGCCAGCCGAGTTCAGATCCAGAGCCTCTGTAGATAGCCAGCTATGGTCATGTTCATGCCTATAACCCTAGCGCTACAGGGCAGTGGGGACAAGGATTCCTGGGGCCTGTTGACTTGCTGCCAGCTTAGCTCCAGGTTCAGTAAAAGACTCTCTCAAAGCCGGGCGGTGGTGGCGCACGCCTTTAATCCCAGCACTCGGGAGGCAGAGGCAGGCGGATCTCTGTGAGTTCGAGACCAGCCTGGTCTACAAGAGCTAGCTCCAGGACAGGCTCCAAAGCTGCACAGAAACCCTGTCTCGAAAAAACCAAAAAAAAAAAAAAGACTCTCTCAAAGGCACGAGGTGGGGGTGATAGAGCAAGCCCCCACGAGTACACACATTCACACATGTGCATGTATAAACCACATGTCTTCACAAATTTTCCTGTCAGGATGGAGAACAGTAAGACTGGGCTAATTCCTGGTGAGGTGTCTCTCTTCGTTGGGTCAATATGTCGTGTTCAGCAATAGAGAGAATGCCCATGGTCTGCAAGGGTGGTCCAGCACAGATGTGGGCTCTGCCCAAACAAAGGTCAGAATGGAGGGGCCCCTGACTCCAGGGCTCCCGGATTCTTCAGTAGGAAAAGGTGGGGATTCTTCTTTGCTACACAACAGACAGCTGTGAGGCTCCCCAATAATCGGCAGCTCTACCAAACACACCGCCCTTGTCAAGAATGGCCCTCATTTACTGAAAGCGGTACCAACATTTCAGATGAGGCAATCAACTAACCACAGCTATGCTGTGCAAAAAACACCCAGGTGTTCATCCTACAAAATAAGTGTGTAACACAGGCCAAAAGAAAATGGGAAAAGGAATCAGAGAGATGGTTCAGTGGGTAGAGGTCCTTGCTGCCAACAAGGCTAATGACCTGAGTTGTATCCCTGGGCCCCACATGGTGGAAAGAGAGAAGAGATTCCTAGAAGTTGTCTAATGCATTATTCCTTTTCTAGGGAAACCTTTCATAGTTAAATGTAGCACGGAAACCAAGTTCTATGGGTGCAACACTGTAAGCCATTCCTTCTCACTGTTCTATGTCCTTTAAGCGATCTCTTTGTCTCTTTGATTAGAACTATTTAATTTTATGTCAAGGGTCTCAACTCCCACAGGGACATATGTGTGTGTGTGTGTGTGTGTGTGTGTGTGTGTGTGTATGCACATATAGTGTTATGCATAATAACACATAAAAACATAGACTTTACAGCTTCAGGTTTCATTCATATGTATATTTTAAACCTTTTCAGCTAAATATCATGTTTACAAAACCAAGAGGCAGATTATTTTCACCACCGTTTCTGGCTAGAGACAAAGTGAGTCTGACCCATTTAAGGGTCCTGGAACCCATTTCTCACGGGACCATGGGCTACTTTCCGAGCACTGCAGGTGTAATCCAGGTGCGGCCTGGAAAAAAAAGGAGGATGCCAAGCCCCCTAAGAAGCTGCCCTGGAGCTGAGGCCTCTCAGTAGTGTGGCTCTGTGACTGGGAGATGTCTCAGACACTGAGTACTCACCTCACACTCACAGGGACCTGATTTTGAGTGCCCATGTCAAGACAGGTGCAGTGGTATGTGCTTGTAGCCCTAGCAAAGGCAAGAGGGGAGAAGGAACCACGAAGATCCCTGGAGCTCACTGGCCAGCTATTACAGCGCTAAAGTTCCAGGCCAATGAGAGATGCTGTGTCAACCTAAAAGGGGACACTGCAGAGTGGCAGAATGATGTCTGAGCATGCATGTGTGTGACTACAATACACACATAACCCCCCCCCACACACACACACACAGGCATTTAAGTCTGAAATGGAAACTCCTTTGAAAAAAAAGAATAGTAGGAAAAAGCACATTTGAAACCTAAGACTTTTTGCTGTATCTCGATTCTCCTTTGCTGTCACTGTGTAGCCCTAGACAAGTCCCTTGAGGTCTCTGAGTCCTGACTCCCAAGTGGGATTATCCAGACTGTGCGGCTATCAACACCCCAGGAAACTGCTGTGCTGACCCAAGGGAGTCATGTCTAAGAAAGGGTTTTCTACATATTTGGGGCACCATGTAAACAGAAACGCACTTGGTCCTCCCCACCCATTGGTCTGCATCCATGCAACAAAATAATGCTATTTTCATATTTTATTTTTATTTAGTTGTATGTGTGCCTGCTTGTCAGGATGTATACCATGTGTTTGTGGGTGCATAAGAGGCCACCAGTTGGAGGAACAGGAGTTTGTGAACTGTTTGATATGGGTGCTAGGAATCAAACCAGGGTCCTCTGCAAGAAGCAAATACTCTTAACTGCTGAGCTACCTCTCCAGTCTCACAGGTTTTATACTGTATACATAGACTTCCTTTTTGCCACCATTTTCCCCAAATACAGCAAAAACAATTATTTATACAGCATTTACATTCTACAACATAGTACAAGCAATCTGGAGATTGCTTACACAGGAACACGTGAGCAGGTCACATGTAAGCAGCATACCACTTTATGTAATGGAATGAGCATCTGTGGTATTCACAGAGGGTTCTAGAACAAACCTCTTGGATACCAGGGGCTAAATGTACTAAGTTTTCTATGCACTGTGTGTTACTGAGCTGCTATGATGATTCTTCCTATTTTTCTCTACATTTAATTTGTCTCAGATGCCTTGTACTTATCTCTAAGGTTTACATGATTAAAAACAGTATCATTTTTGATGGTCTGAGTGTCTTGGGACTTTTCAATTCTCTAACTCTATAGAGTTCCTAAATTGAGGTTAAAAATGCCTCCTCCTTCCCAGCAGATCCTTAGACTCTTTCTTCAGGTTCTGCTGTACTCCAATCTCTACCCCTCCTGACTGGACCAACTTTGGGGAGCATCCCCAGATGACAACAGCTTGACAGACTGCCAGAAAGTGCTTGCCAGTGGCCTCGTCAAGAGCAGTGTGATGGGTTTGAGCACATAAGCAGGATCTGTATCCGTCAGTCGTTATCCTTCCCCTGATTTCCCTCCATGCTCATCTGTGTTCAGCTAATATGACTTGAAACCGGCTACATTTGCCTGCCCCATTTTTTCCAAGTAACTGTTCTCAACACGAATGGCTCCAAGTTGGGTTCTTCTGCTACACTTTTATCTGATTTGTTAGAACTCCGTTAGAAAGATTGTTTTCAAACCTTTAGCCCTAAGTTCTGTATCTTATGGTTTGAACTTCAACCTCATTTAAATGTTAGAGAGATACTTGGAAGAAAGCAAAATGATGAAAAAAGAGAAAGATGCAAGGGCCCCTCCCTCCTGGGGGGACCTGCGGTCGGGGGACCTCCAGGGGGAAGTCACCGCTCTACGAGGCTACCGCCTACACTTCAAACAGCGGCTTGTAGACCTACAAGGAAAGTGCCTGCCAAGCAAGCATAAAGGCCTGAGTTTGGATCCTCAGCACGCACGTGCAAAGCCAGGCACTAGGCCTATAATCTCAGTGCTAAAGGCAGGGGGAGGGAGACACAGGCAGGTCTCTGAAGCCCCCTGGCCTGTCAGCCCAGCCCAGCTATGAGCTTTCCCATCTCAAAAAGACCGAGGTGAGAAAGGGGATGATAGCTGGAGGGGTTCGAGAGAAGGGAATGGGGTGAAAATGAATAAAATGTATTATATTAATACATGAAATGCAAGCAATAGAAATTTTAAATAAAAGTGAGGAGTGATTTTGGAAACACCTGATGTAAACCTTGGGTCTCCATACACACCCCATGCACAAAATGCGCATGTTCACACGAATAATCATACAACCACAAACACATACATACACCTTAAAAAGTAAGAATAAAAAAAAATAAAGTCTTGAGGGCTGGAGAGATGGCTCAGAGGTTAAGAGCACTGACTGCTCTTCTAGAGAACCTGAGTTTAATTCCCAGCAACCGCATGGAGGCTCACAGCCATCTATAGTGGTATCTGATGCCCGCGTCTGACATAAACGTAGAAATACAGATACAGCACTCATACATAAAATAAATAAATTAAAAACATAAAGTGTTGGAAGAGTGAAGCACAACGCGTGCTCAGCTCCCTTCTTCTGGGCTCGTCGACCAGGTCTTCACCTATTCCTTCTACACTGACACAATGAGAAGGGGTCAGTCCCAAAGTCTGGTGGCCAGGGTGAGACTCAACAGGCCAGTCCAGGTCCCCATCTTAGGAGGAGGGAAGCTCACACTCACAACTGCACCAACAACCGTTATACATCCTGGCTCCTGGGGGGGGGACACCCCTCTTTCCAGTAGATCATCCAGGCTTTCCATTTTGTTCTGTTTGCTTTGGGTGACTTTATCTGCTATCTGTCATCCTGGTTTTGCCTCTACTTTTTCTTGTTTATTTTTTTCTTTTACAATGAAACTCTGGTTCACTGCCTTGGATGATTAGTTCTGATTGTAAACTTGGCATGTCGGCCTTGACAGGCTCACCGAGATGCAAAGCTCTGGACATGTTTGTGGGAGAGTTTCTGAGGTTAAGATGAAGAGATCCGTCCTAACTGGGGGGTGGGGGTTACAACGCCATGTGCTGGGGTCCTAGAGGAGAAAGTAAGCTGAGCACCCGCACTCATCTCTGACCCCTGAGTACAGAAGTCATGTGACCAGCTGCCTCTGGCTCCTCCCACCACATCTTCCAACCACGAAGGAAGGAATCCTTAGGAACCATGAGCTAAAGTCGGGCCTTTGTCACAGCAGGGAGAAAGCAACTGCTGAACCCAAAACTGAAATTCTCGGAGAAGAATAGTTTCCTGTTTTGTATCACATTCGTGTGTGTGTGTGTGTGTGTGTGTGTGTGTGTGTGTGTGTGCGTGTGTGTGTGTGTGTGCATGACAATGGTTCAGAAGTGGCTGTCAGAGGACAGCTTGTGAGAGTCAGTTTTCTCTTTAACCATATGGGGCCTGGGAATCAAGCACAGGTTGTCAAACTGGGTCACAAGTGTCTTGGCCATGAAAATTTTGTCATCATGAGGAAAATCTCTTTGGGGCACAAAGATGCTGAGGAAGGAGCATAGGTTTAGTACCAGGACAATGGCGACAGCCCTGCCAACCCAAACCTTTCTCCTTTCATTTTAGCTTATGAGATCCTGCTTAGAACAAGGTCCCAACTCTTCAGAGTTCAGGGCCTGTCTACCGAGTACAGAATTTTTGAGTCCTATCCCCTCCACTCACATGACAACACTCACCCTGCCTGGGTGCTCACCCTGCTGTGACTTTCTCAAAGGGAGGATGCTATCTCATGGGCCTGAAGCCACTAACCACTCCCTACCCAGGGTTCTCTTCACTTCCTGAGTCTTGCCCTATGCTCCCAGCATGGTTGCCTGGTGAGCACAGGCAGAAGCAGCTTACTCACACCTACGTGCTGCTCTTAAAGGCAGCCAAAGGAACCTGTACGCAAACCTATGAAAGATCTGAAAACGCACAACCTGCCTTTTAAGAGGAAGAGCACATACAACACCATTTCTGTCCCAGAAGGCACCTTGTCAATGCCTTCCATTGTGCTGAAAGCTGGCCCTACCGCTGCTCTGGTGTGAATGAGCTAAACATCCTCAGCATGATAATATCCAGGGGAGGATTCCCAGGGCTGAATCACTGCCCCCTCACAACACAAAAGCTCCATGAGTTGTTCTGCCTTCTTCATCAGTTTCCCTCCTATGAGTAGAACAGGGTCAGTGGATGAGTGAATTACCATTGGTAATAACCTATGTTAAGGAATCTTTTTATGAGACTGAAGTGTTTGCTTAGCAGTTAAGGTGGCATGCTGCTCTTCCATGGGACTCGAGTTCTGTCCCCAGCACCCTCAGCAGGTAGTTCACAACTCTCTGTATTAGAGGTACAAAGGGATCTGGTCTATGGTCTCCATGGGCACCTGAACACTGGTGCACACATGCACACTCGCAAACAATTACATTCAAAACTTTTCAAGAAACATTCTACCACCAGGAAGTGGTGGTGCATGCCTTTAATCTCAGCACTCAAAAGGCAGAGGCAGGCAGATCTCTGAGTTCAAGGCCAGCCTGGTCTACAGAGCTAGTTCCAGGTCAGACAGGGCTACACAAAGAAACCCTGTCTTGAAAAACCAAAAATGAAAGAAAGAAGGAAACATTTTACCATGTGACTCTAAAACACTATAACACTGATGAGTCATCAAGAGGAGCCGAGTTGGGATTCAAATAATACTTTTTTTTAACAATAGCTAATTTCTAGCTAATTTCTTTAATAGAGACTTGTCTTCTGTCTCATTTATTCTTTGAGATAGGGGTCTTACTATGTCACTCAAGCAGGCCTCAAATTCGTGGACTCAGATGGTTCTCCTGCCTCACCCCCTGGGCAGCTGGGGTTGGAAGAGGCTCCGCTGCCCCCGGAAGAATTAGCTGTTCTCTCATCTCAGACACACTCATTCTTAAAGTAAAAATGGTGAGCACGGGTCGGCTGCATCAAGTCATGTAAAACAGAAGTAAAATTAAATTCCTCAATTAAAAAATTAAATCTTCAGTGTTCAGACACATTGTATAGTCTGGCATAGGAGGCCCTAAAGCAGGGGTTCAGCTGAGGTCAGGGAGCAAGGTCTGAATGCTCATGGTTTTTGGTATTAATTAACCATCATAATCAATTAATATATCAAAACACAGTTTTCCTTAACATCCATGTGTACTCATTAGTGTTAATTGAGGTTTTGAATGAATTACCACCCCTAGCCTTCATGGTGATTATTGACAGAGTATTTGGTCTGTCACACTGATGATTATGATATCTTTCCCATAAGGAAAAGCCTACCCTTTCCTGTTTTAATTTACACATACCGACATTCAAAGCTCTATGGTCTTCCTTGGAAGAAACCTGTGCCCAACAAATTCTGTTCACGTGTGAGGAAAACTAAGACCCACAAAAATTCAGCAATCAATCCAAGAACCCGGAGGCACACCCAAGAGAGAGGTCCTCAAATCCCAGCCAAGTCCTGTGCTCAGTACAGTCTCAATGATGCCATGGTTGGTCAAGGGATGTGCTATGTGCCTGGGCCATGGAAGAAATGTTTGCCTGACAAATCCCATCAACGTGATCTGATTGAGGTCCTGATGCTGGCTCGATGTCAGGTCCAGTATCCTTTGGGAGGTGTTACCCAATCCAAGGCTTCAGCCACTTGTCAAACTAAAGGGACCCGAGGAAGTCTTATTAACTCTTCAAAGATCATTTTGACACCTACCAATTTTTAAGGTCAGGAAACTTTTATTTTCCCTGTTAACTGCCTGGAGGACAAAACTCTTTCCTTTCAGAATCATGTGGTCAGTTCTCCGTGTGCCTTTAAATCATGATAATTAAACAGCGTTTTCCTAAGGAGCTTTTGGGTTGTTTCCTTAAACGATGATGACCACAACACTATTATGAACTTTTTACTTAAGTCTGTTTTCATTTCTTCACAGTTTTTTTATTTAGAAAGGGTTCTTCTTAATTATACATGAATTTACTTAATTTACTTAATTATGCATAGATGAATTGGTTATTGATTCTGTGCTCCTCTTGGCGCAGGGCAGGATTATTTATAGTCATCCTTTTAGCTGTTATTATCATTTCATTAACTATAGCACTATTACTAATTGCACAGACAGCTGGAACCATGACCACTTTGGCTGGAGAGAGAGCTCTAAAGTAATGTGAGACAACCAGTCTCTACCACAATCTCTACCGGCCGTGAGCAACCCCTGCTTCCACAGAGGTCAGTGCTCAGTGAGGCAGTGGGTGATGCCATGAGCAAGTAAGTCCAGTGTCTCTATTGTTTCTAAAGTACACGGCCCTGGTTTACACTTACTAAGATAACAAACAATATTCCTTCTCTTCTAGGTCAACTGGACACGGGCTGGAGTGCCCTGTGGAGACTCTGTGTGGGAAGAGAGAACCTCATCTGAGGGACTGCCTCTATCAGATTGACCCACGTGCAAGTCTATAGGGCCCTTTCTTGATTAATATTGATGTGGAAAGACCATTCCACTGGGAACAGTGTCACCCTTGGTCTGGTGGTCCTGGGGTGTATAAGAAAGCAGGCTGAACAAGTTATGGGAAGCAAACCAGTAAGCAGCACCCTCCATGGTCCTGCTTTAGTTCCTGTTCTGGTTTCCCTCAATGATAAACTGCTACCTGGAAGTGCGTGGTGAAATAAACCCTTTCCTCCCCAAGCTGCTATTGGTCATGGTGCTTATCACACCAACATAAAGCAAATCCAGACACATGTCAAGAATAGTTGCGTGTCTGTCCAGTGCATGGTGAAATAAACCCTTTCCTCTCCAAGCTGCTATTGGTCATGGTGCTTATCACACCAATATAAAGCAAATTCAGACACATGTCAAGAATAGCTGCGTGTCTGTCTATTCTAACTGTAGGAACTTAGAAATGGATGTGCTCATGCATGTTAAATCATAGTGCAACCGTGTTGTTTCACCTTTCACGTTAGCTGATTCCACAGTGTATCTCATGCTGGAACATACATATGTTTACAGAATATGAAATTCAGGTAATGGCAACAGTTGGTCATCTCCCACAGGACTCCACCTCTGGATGCATTAACATCTGGATAACCGTCAGCATGGTGAGACCCTAGGTTTGCAGCACTGGCTTTTGGGCAGACTTTCCCATGACCATATGGAAGCAAGGTGTGGACGTTGGAATTACAGAGAGAGAAAAGGATTGGGGAGCCAGGCTTGAGGCCTAGGGGAGCTTTCAATCTATCCAGAGTTATAGAGAGATAGCAAAGGATTAGAAGCCTAGGCCCCGGGCTTAGGGGACCTTTCAATCTAGCTGAGGAAAGATCCCATAGATTCCTATAAGATATTAAAACCATTATGGAAAAGAATCAATATGAATCCAAATGTCAAACAGGCCATTTTTAAAGTTAAAAATGTAATTATTGAAGCAATTCAGAATAAAAGGATAACCTTTTATTATGAAAAAAAACGAGTTTTTTAAATTTCCTAAAGGAATTGGCTTTAAGTTGGTTACAAGTATAAGTTAACAAAGCAGAGGAGCAGAAGAGGTCTCTCCTCACTAAGAGTCTGAGCATCCGTGGCTTCTGCTGGCCTAGCCTGGGCTGCATTCCAACATGACTGGATAGCTACTAGCTGGCCCTGTCGTGTCTTCTAGATGAGTGGCTACCTCCCCAGCACAGACTCTGTCATCCCTCGCCCGCCGTCACACATTTCAAGTGCATGAGAACCACTCAATGAGTAGACCTGAGCTGTCCCTTCTAGGAAAAAATTAAAAGGCTAACAGGACACAGGGTATCAGCCAAATCGAAGGCATTCTTAGCAGGCAGAAGCCGCCTGAATTAAACAAAAAGCCTTTGTAGCCGGCAAGCGCAAAGGCTGAGAATAAAGATGGAGTTTGACTATGAGAACTAGCCATAAAGAAGGACACAGACAAACAAAACTCAGAGGTCACTAGCTGGGACAACAGGGTGACATGAAACCTTATCACACATGAAGGCACGAGAAGCCAAGGAGATACATCAGGGAAATTCAGGAGGGTGAGGCTCGTGAAAAAGGACAGTAGTCGAGAAGGGGTCATTTGCTTGTCCTGGAAGAACAGCTTCTCACTCAGTTTACAGCTGAGTCCATGCACCCTTCCATCATTTTCTCAGAAAGGCCTCTGACACTTTATTGCATGATGGCTATAATTAATGTCAGACTTAAAATTAGAAACCAAAAAATTCTATTTGATCCTTTGGTTTCAAGTTGGACCTAGAGTATGTTTTGGCATGATTACTAACTGTTAGCAGAAAGTTCTGGAAACAGATGTAGTCTTGATATGTGCTCTAAATATGAAACACATTGCAGAAAGAGTTGGAGATAAAAATATATACCACTTATGCACACTCTGGCCGTGCCATTTCCTGTCCTCACCAGCAATAAAGTCTCTCTCGTTTACCCTTCTTTTGTTATTCCAGGTGAACAAAATCCTTTCTTCTTTTTCCCCCTTCTTTTTTCAAATTATAAAGTCATTTATTTATTTATTCATGTGTGTGTCCGCATGAATCCCCCCCCCACACACACACATACGATGACACACATGTGGAGGTCAGAGGACAATTGGCAGGAGTCAGTCGGTTCTGCCCTTCCATCATGTAAGTGCCAAGGGGTGTCATGTTTGTGGCAAGAGCCTTTGCTCTCTGACCTACGTCACCAGCCCTTCTTGTCCTTCTCTGTCACGCTCTTGTTTGTTTGTTTCTATCTTCTTTATCATTCTTAGTTATTTCATTGTGCTATATTAAGCACTAACTACATGTCAGAAATCGTGGAAGGCTACGATGATCGGAGAATATGTAAGACATAGCTGCTGTCCTTGAAAACTTTGCCCTGAGTGAAAAGAAAGCCACATGTAACGTAATCCCAGAGCTGGCTTAAAGTAACCATGAAGCTTCCGTTATTTTGCGAGAACCAGCAGTGAGGGACCACTGTTTCCTCCGAAGCTGGTAAGCACACATCTTCTCAGAAAGACATGGACATTGGAGAGGCCCAGGCAGAGTACAGAGAGGATGCGGGTGCAGTGCAGATAAAGGAACAGCTTGCTAAGAGCAAAGTGCTGGTTGGAGATGAGATGCCTGAGAGGAAGCCACAGGGCCCTGCACAGCAGCTCTGAGAGTTCTTCAGAAATGCCAGCGTCTGGAGAGATAGGGAACACCAGTCCCTAGGAGTTACGGCTAACACAGAAGGGCAAGCGCAGGAATGGACCGTGATTTTTAACTAGTCTGTTCTGTGTTTGCGTCCATGTGAGTGACCCCTAAAGGAGTTTGTCTACAGGCCAAATTAAGAGGAAGGCCTCTACGGGGTGCGTAGATATGTGGTTTGTGTGGTATGTGTGTGCTGTGTGTCGTGTATGTGATATGTGTATGTGAAGTGTGTTGTGGTGTGTGTATGTGTCTGCATGTATCCTTGTGTAAGAGCATGCACAGGTGTGTGGGGAGTATACATGAAGATATATGCATGACGATATATGGAGGGCAAAGAACAACCTCAGGTGGCATCCTCAGGAGCCATCCACCTTGTTTTTGAGACAGGGTCTCCTACCCAGTCTAGAACTTGCCCATGAAGGTAAGCTGGCCAGCTAGAGAGCCTCAGGAATCTACCCACTGCCTCCCCTTGGGCAGGGTGACAATTCCGTGTTATTGTGCAATGGTGGCCATGATAGGATTGGCAAGGCCACAGAAGGTGCGGCACCAAGTGTGAAGGAGCCTAGGATAGGCTGTGGGCTCGACTTCATAACAGCGATCAATACTCAGTTGTAACAATGCCAGGCGTAAAGATCAGGAGTCAGTGGGTGGCGGCTGGAGGATCTGCAGGCTGTGAGCGCCACTTAGCCTTCCTGTAGAATCGGCAAGGCTGCTGTGAAATAAATAGTAACTTAAATAGTGTGTGTGTGTGTGTGTGTGTGTGTGTGTGTGTGCTGTGTGTGTGCTGTGTGTGTGCTGTGTGAGTGCTGTGTGTGTGTGCTGTGTCCTGTGTGTGCTGTGTCCTGTGTGTGTGCTGTGTGTGTGCTGTGTGTGTGTGCTGTGTGTGTGCTGTGTGTATGCTGTGTGTGTGTGCTGTGTCCTGTGTGTGTGCTGTGTGTGTGTGCTGTGTGTGTGGTGTGTGTGTGGTGTGTGTGTGGTGTGTGTGTGTGGTGTGTGTGTGTGCTGTGTGTGGTGTGTGTGTTGTGTGTGTGTTGTGTGTGGTGTGTGTGTGTGTGTGTGTGTGCATTTTCTATTCTTTCAAAAGTAATATGCAACTTAGTTTTCTGGCTGACATTCATTGGTAAGTCCTAATG
The DNA here is from genome assembly GCF_903992535.2 of Arvicola amphibius. Classification (NCBI taxonomy): domain Eukaryota; kingdom Metazoa; phylum Chordata; class Mammalia; order Rodentia; family Cricetidae; genus Arvicola; species Arvicola amphibius. The sequence goes on along the minus strand of NC_052055.2, from coordinate 73,128,838 downwards.
TCGTCTTACTCTTTGTAAAATTCTGAGATACAAGGACAAGCAATTTTGAGTCCCTTCACTCCGTGGGACCACTAAGGCACAAAAAACCATGTGATGGGTCTGAGAACAGTAGGAAGAATCTTTAGCGACCCTGAAACTAAAACCAGGTTTTCCTCAATTAAATTGTCCCTGTGCTCTTCCTGGATCACAGCAGCCGCTGTGCCCTGAAAAAATCAGGGCATCTGGTGAAAGCACAGCCCACTCTGGTGAAAGCACAGCCCACTCCTGAGTGGATGTCTACCGAAGGAGGCTGCGTCATATCTTACGGGAACATCTGTAATCATGTGCCTGACATCTCTGCCTAAGCATGACCCCTCACTTTAACCACCCTACGTGTGGGTGACTGCACAAGTGTCAGAGGTAAATCCCACCCACACCTACACCCCTACCCTGCCCTGGCAACAATTGACAAGATACACGTATTAAAAAAAAAAAAGCTCAGAGCGAAACCACGTACATAGGTTACACTCTGAGCTGGGGTACGTCAGGCTAACTACAAATAACCGCAATTAGCCATGCAAACAGGCTGAGTCAGCCTTACGGTCTGGGCCAAGATTTTCCAACAGACAGGGTAGGATTGAAAACCAATCTTTATTCCCAGTACTTGCGTAAACTGAGGTTCAAGTGGGATTAAATCACATCTGCCCTTGTTAGGAGACAGGCTATTTTTAGGGAAAGCAAGATGAACTCTGACCTACAAATTTGAAAATGCCTGGATCAATCACCATTGGTATGATGAGAGGCGTATGGAGCATGCCATTGTTAACACGTGGGACGTGTCTTTGTTTAGGGGCCATTAAATTTAATAACTTCCCTCTTTAATAGGGACCCTCTTCAAAATAAAAGTGGCTCCATCGAACTTAATTACTTGCCTGTGGCTGCTGCGGAGGGGCGAGCTTACCAAACAGGTAGTACTTACTATAGGAGTGGGTCTGCCGGGGGGGGGGGGGGGGGGGGGGGGGGGGGGGGGGAAATGGAGGATCTCCAGTAAGTTGTCTTAACTTTCTGCTTTATTAGTATTAATTGCTGGGGCTTTCTTTTTAAACTTCCTGAAGGCATTGCTCCCTCCGGGGGTTTGAAAGCTGTTCTATAGAAATAAATGCTCACATGGATCTAGCACACCAGAGCTACTTACTTCAAAATCTGAACTCAGGAGATTTGACAGGGACCGGGTCATGAAGGACATTTCTGAATGAGCTGTTTCAAACACCAGTGGGTTTTAAATGACATGGACTGATCCTCCTGACAGATCTCAAGTGATCAAATGGGTCATCCTCCTGCCCCCAGCAACTTCTATATTTTGTGATAGTGATAAAATCATATTTAGTGACTTTACTTATTAGGCTGATGTCACTCTGCTGACTTTCAATTTATTATATAATTTAACTTTTTCTTAATAATTTATTGACCTTTTTAGCTTAAAATTTAATAACATAACTTTAGAAATTCTATGAGCTACATATCGCATGAAGTGAACTTCATGAATTGTATGATTTTTGAACTACATGGGAGGATTAATTCATTTAAGTACTGAAATATTCCAAGGCATGTTTTGTTTTTAAATATGTTCTGTAACACATTTAAAAATACCAAAGTGGATATCCATTTTTGTTAAACAAATAATCTTTTAAAATTTCAGTTTCCTATTTATTTTATTAATTTAAGCCAAGCTTTGCCTGCAAACGACATACAGATATACAATTTTTAAAACAAGTTTAGTTTCAACATATCAGCTATAGTATGTCGCATATTGTGTGTCAGGTGTATCCTAAATATTTTACATTCTCCCAGGAATCCTAAAGGATCATTATTATGTCCCAATTAACTAAGTTTTATAAGCCTAACTTTTAGACAGTTGAGGAACTTTTGCCTGATGTTTACATGAGGTGCGAATCTGGGTTGGAGCCCTACTGTTTTTCTCCAACACCACCTGCAAGTGTGTTGTTTATCCCTTTGGGCAGAGAGATATGAGCTGAAAGCATCTCAAAAATGACATTTTGGGGATGGTAATGGAGATTAGCATTTGAACTGCCCATGTTACAGCCTAATAGTGAGTGGACAAGAGAGCTAGGTATGACAGACTAGAGGGCTGGGTATGACAGACAGACGAGAGGGCTGGGTATAACAGACAGACTGAGGGCTGGGTATAACAGACAGACTGAGGGCTGGGTATGACAGACAGACTAGAGGGCTGGGTATGACAGACTAGAGGGCTGGGTATGACAGACAGACTGAGGGCTGGGTATGACAGACAGACTAGAGGGCTGGGTATGACAGACAGACGAGAGGGCTGGGTATGACAGACAGACTAGAGGGCTGGGTATGACAGACAGACTAGAGGGCTGGGTATAACAGACAGACTAGAGGGCTGGGTATAACAGACAGACAAGAGGGCTGGGTATGACAGACAGACTAGAGGGCTGGGTATGACAGACAGACTAGAGGGCTGGGTATAACAGACAGACGAGAGGGCTGGGTATAACAGACAGACTGAGGGCTGGGTATAACAGACAGACTGAGGGCTGGGTATGACAGACAGACTAGAGGGCTAGGTATGACAGACAGACTGAGGGTTGGGTATGACAGACAGACTGAGGGTTGGGTATGACAGACAGACTAGAGGGCTGGCCAGGGTAGACAGACCAGAGAGCTGTCTACAGCCACAGTACACATAGATTCCATCCAAAGAGTTTTATTTTCTAAAGAAAAAACAAAACCTTCAAGTCTTGCTTGGAGGAAGGTCAGTCTTGTATATCTTGAGAATGGTTTTATATATTGAAGAGAATAATAATAAAGTAGAAATTGTGCCATTTGATCCCTGGAACCCTAAAAAACAATCATCTCCCTAGCATAATCCCCAGGATGGGCCCCAGGTTGTGGAACAGGCACCCACTTCTGGTCCATCAGGTAATGCCGGGGTGCATGGCTCCACAGGCAAGAGCCAGGTCAGGAGTTGCAGGGTTCCTCCTGCTCCTGACAGTCCCCAGCTGCCTGTTCCTTCCTGTTTCTGTACAGGCTGACAGGAGGGATTTTCTGTTCTCTTTAATGTTTATACAGAACCTCCCACCTTGGCTCCATGTTATTCCTTTACCAGTCACAACTCACAGAGATGCTCAGAGAGGAGGAAAAAACTGGACGAAGCTGAATTTTAAACCAGTATAAAGCAAGGTCTCATTTCTGCCTTTGGCTCAAGATCAATACCCAGCTGCCTAGCCAGTCGGTTTCTGTTCCCACCACCTTTTCTGTAGAATGGAAAGAACTAGAATGTCATTTCATGGAAATGCTTGAAGCGACAAGATCAAAATAGCCTTGTTCCACATCACGTGTGTGAACGGTGAACACTGAGGACTAGCCCATTGGGTAGTCATCTGCTCAACGTTGTTTACAGCAGTTTCCATGGTGAATTCAGGTATGAACACACCTCGACAAGAAAATTCTGTAGGCTTGTGTCTCTACAGCTACAATTGTCCTCTGGAACCCTTTCTTTTAAAGAAAATAGTTTACTTTTATTTTCTGTGTGTGTGTGTGATTGTCTGAGTATATGTATGTGGACCATGTGTGTGCCCGACACCCATGGAGCTCAGAAGATCCCCATAACTAGAGTCATAGGTGGTTTTGATCTGCCCAGTGTGAATGCTAGGAAACAAACCTGTGCCCTTTGCTAGAGCAGCAAGCGCTTTTAATGGCTGAGCCATCTCTCCATCACCACTGGGGCTTTTTAAAGAAACAAAAACCTGCTTTAGCTACAAAGATTGGTCAGATGGAAGCCCGAAGGGACCCTAAACACAAGCAAGCCTGCACACGTCTATTCTAAGAGTCCCACTGGCTCTATGCAAATTCATTTCGTCCTATGGAATACAGATGAAACGATCAAAACTAACTCAACTCCATCAAACACTGTGGCCTCAGCACCGCGCTAACTCTCTCGCTCCCCTGTGTGTCTTCCTTTTCCTCTCCCGTGTCCCTGATTGATGTGCTGCCTAAAGGAGATTTCACTCGAGAGATGAAAAATATACGTCTAGACTTGGCCCAGCTCCCAAGAGATGTCATGTGATTCATAGGCAAGGACAGCAGTGGTCAATAAAATGTGGTAACATGGTTATCCAGAGAACCTTCCAGCTCTCCCCACACCCCTCTCCCATCCCTACTCACCCCCGGGAGTCCATCTGCAGCAGAAAATGTGAAGGCACTAGGACCAGAGAGCCCTTTCCTGCTACTCGCTTGAGAAACAAAGCCTTCCCTCCTCCCAAGTTGAAAGAAATAAAGGAGAGGAGACTAACGGAAGCCTGCTGGCGGAGCTTCAGCTTGTCAGTGACGGGACTCAGCGCAGAGAGTAACGGCTCCGAGCTTTGCAGAAAATTGATAGAGGGAGAGAAACGGAAACAGAGACAAAGAGAGAAAGAAAGGCATTAACCTGGCCAGGAGTCAAACAGGTGCTTGGGGCCCAAACGCTGACACAAGATGACATGAGATACAGTGGCTGTGTGCCCCTGCGGAGTCATATCTGATTATTAATATGAGCGGGGTGTATATCAGGGCGAGTGGAGAGATTTCCCCCCTTATTTATGAGACTCATGTGTTCGGGTGAGGGCCTTTAGCTTCTTGTTACATGTCTGCCTGGAGGCTTATGTGAAACTCCCTGACTCCCTCTGCTAAACTCTGTTGGATGGAGAAGAAGGTGGCCAGGTCACTTCAGACATACCCTTCCACTATGATCATAAGCTTTGGGTGTCTTTGGAGTGGTGGATCTGTGAGTACCAGGGCTGCCACCCAGAGTGACAACGTGCCTTAGTGTGGAGCTGCCGCATGCTGCCTTCCAAGCTCCTCTGGGTCTCACTGCGCTGTGAGTGACTAGGTCTCCTAAGCATCCTAATCTTAGAAAGGGTTACTGCGGAGCCCAGGCAAGAGAAACAGGGTGGTGCCATCAGTCTGTTCTTTGACTTATACGCAGAGGAAGGCCTGGGGCGTGACCTTTGGGAGAAGGCTCTAGGTGTAAGACCACCCCTCGACTGGGATACAATTCAGCAGGCCACTAATGAGTATCATTAAAGGTCATCTTAAGAAAAGCATGCCGTCTCTGATGGATTTTCACTCTTGAATTAAAAATGTTCAAATGTTCAAGTGTTTGATAGTCCCGTAAATTCAGAAGATCGGGTGCCTAATGTCGCGTGCCTCCAATAGACAGTGACTGTGAGCATAGATAAGCCAGGCTTGTTCCATCCCCACCCCCAATCCCCTGGCCCTGTGCAGGAGTGGGCTTCTCGTTAAAGTTTGGTCTTTACCTGAAATGCGTCTGGGCACGTCGGTGATGGCAGGTAGCCCAGTGCCCCGTGTGGAAGACAGCGGCGTGGTGGAGTGGATGGATGGGGACGTCATCTGGCTCAAGTATGAGGGGTAAGACTGGTCGTAGGACCACGGTGGGGAAGATTGTGCCTGCCTGGGATCTGGAAAAAAAAAGATAAAAAAAAAAAAAAGCAGTTCAGAATTCCAGCTACTGCAACCGTAGAAACATGCAGCCCAGAACTTAGAGCACAGAAACAGAGGAACAAGACTACAAAATAAATAATAATAATAAATATCTCCCACGGCCTCTCCCTCTTAGGCCTTAAATAACCCAGAGCTCTCTAGACTTGATGTCTCAATGAACGCGACAAAATGAGTGTGCATAAGGTCCATTTGTCTCTCTTATGCATAAATATTTCTATTTGGAAAGTCCAGTGGCCATTTAGAAAACAATCCACTTTGCTTATTTTATGAAGTGGAATTTATTTTATTTATTCTCCATATTTTCTAAAGCTCCTTTCCTGAGCATACTTTTTGAACTCTATTTTTTCTATCAATTAACTTGTGTAAGTTTGCAGGAAGATGCAGGCTTCTCCTTTAACTGTTGTTTCTCTGGGTCCATGCTTCAGTGGGGCTCTTTAGATCTAAACATGTATGACTCTGCACTTCCCTTAGAGTGGCCTTTCTTTCGGGGAGGGCCACTGGATGCCATCTAATGGAATAGGGGGGCAAGGATGGAGGTGGGCATGAGAATGGAAGAGGTAGAAAGGAAGAAAGCAGTATGCACTATCTCACAATAAAGCTAAAACGGAAAATAACCTTTGAGAAAAGACAAGTCAGCTTTAAAACCGATTGGGATTGACTATAGAAAAGCTTCATGGCTGTACAGGCTCGATGTCAAACACACGAGTTCAGTGGTGGCAGGAAGATGACCCCAACCAGGAGAACAAGACAATGGTTTAACCCCACTGAGATCTTTTTTAAAAGTGTCAAGTGTTTGGACTGTGGCTTTGTGTTCCCTGTAGCTGCTGATAATAAAAATAATGGGCAGAAAGCTGCTCAAGGTTAATTGGCAAGAGCTGACGATGCCTTTGATCCATCTCCACGGGGTCTCTGAGGGGTGGAAGCTCAAGGTTGTGGGGTTTAATAACAGGTCATCCATTTGGGTAAGGAAAGAGAAGGCAAGTGTTTTGTCTTTCTTTGTTTTCCCTTTGAGACTACACCACCTGGTTTTCCCAAGGGGTCACCCATTCAAGTACTAAGTAGGCCCAGCTCTGCTTGGCCTCCTGGGTCAGATGAAACCGGGTGTGTTCAGAGTAGTTTGGGCAGAGATGAGAAGGTAAACTTATTACTACTTCCAAGAAGACTGTGTACTGTCTTAATCTTACTCAAAAGTTAACAGAATCATCAACAAATTTAATTTTAAATGCTAACTTAAACTTTTATGTTAATTTAAAAAAATAATAGAATTGGGTCTTACCAGATATAATCTGAATATAGATGGGCTTTGGAGTGCTTACAACTAGGTCAGAATTACCTCTGAGACTTCCACTCTCTGAATGGCCTTGGCCACACAAAGCCTTGGCTTCCTCTCATGATAACCCGATCACAGGAACATGAGAGTAAATGAAAAACTATCAAGAGAACAGCACAACAGCAGACTTTCAGTACAGGGCCATGAGCTTTTTAAGATTACTCTGCAAGTATATATGTCTTTGTGTGTGTGTGTGTGTGTGTGTGTGTGTGTTTGTGTGTGTGTGTGTGTGTGTGTGTCCAAATGAGTGCAGGTGCCTGCAGGGGCCAAAAGAGGGCATCAGATCTAGGACATCCCCTAGAGCTGGACTTCCAGGCAGCTGGGAGTCATCCAGTGTGGGTGCTGGGAACTGAACTCCTGAACCCTGAAAGTACAGCACATAATTCCAATTTCTGAGCCATCTCCCCAGCCCTCCTTCTTACATTCCTAGCTTAAAACTGAACAAACAAACAAACAAACAACAAAATACTCTTCATAGCAGATTGTTCCATCCTTAAAACACATTTGAGGCATTTGAGGTGGACTACCTTTGGAAAAGGTATAACATTCTCCCATTGACTATTATTGCTTGAATATTAACAGCTTACTTTTTTAAAAAAATGTATCTGAACAGTCAATTCAGGTTTATTTCTCAAAATAAAAATGAATACATAATAAGACAGATTTTTTTTCCTAGGCTCCTTCCTCTTTTAAAGCTGTTAGGGTTTTTATTTCTATGCAGTTCAGCTATTTCTTGCTTATTTGTTCAGTTTGGAAACAATTTATTTAAACACTAACTAAATAGAACATACTTCCTTGAGTGGAAATAATTAAATACATCTGGATATTTATCTGATGTTTACTGACATTAATAGATATGGGGAGGCACCCAATTCAAGTTTAAGGACCATTTACCTGAGTTTGCAATTCAAGAAAAGGGTAGGGCTGTATTAACATATTCTTTCCTTCAGAAATCTAAAAGATACTGGATGATTAAAAATAATGAATTTCTATGCTTTAAGACTCTCAAGGTTGAGGCTGTACAGATCGGCAGCCTTTCAGCTCTGAGTGGCTGGTCCTTGTTATCCTCAGATACTGATATATTCCTAGCCTTCTGCCACAAATGTAAGTTACTATTTAGAGAAATGGAAAATCATCTTCAGATGGAGAGGGATTCGTTCCTGACAGAGCAGGAAGACTGTCTCGTAAAAGCAAGGGGCTGGACTCGAGCACATTTTCAGCAGATGAAAGAGACAACTGCCACACAGCTACAAAAATGGCTTCCTGCAGGAATAAAAGCTGGGCTTGCATCATCCAGATTGAGCTGCACCAGACAACTTCCTGAACAAGCAGTTTGATCTGTGCATCCAGTCCTCAAATGCAGCAGCATATCAGTGGGCTAGTCCACCATGCCTACACTGGGGGAAATACAACGAAATGCAAGGAATGGCTATAATGATTAAACATATATGAAACGGAGTGAGGGTGCTTAACTTGGTTGTAACAAGCAGCCTTGGACATTCCATTTGTGCAGAGAGACAGCCTAGGACAGTGGGAAATGAATGGGCCTTCTAATGAGAGAATGTGGGATGAAGGGTCACCCTACTATTTATAAGCTTTATGACATCAGCTGGGGAGCAAACTCTCTGAGCCTCCAATTTCCTCGTCTGGAAAATGAGACTGCACAGCGTGCTGAAGTGACTCTGGCCAAGTGGCTGTACCCACTGGCCACGAAGACAGACTGAGGCTAGTCTTACAGCCCCCACTGTTTGGAGTAGGTCACTTGAACTCCTTGGCCCAATGGTTTATCTGTAATGTTGGGATAATGATCCTGATTGGGTTTTCATGAGCATGACATGAGCTATGCCAGATCTGATCATCTATCTGCCTCTCACAGGCCCTATTAAGTAGATAAGGACAGTGGTGCTAGCTGTAAAATGAACACAATCATAACTACGGGCATGTTTGGGAAACCAGGCAAAAATGAAGCATTTGATAACACCTACGATCTATGCTAAAACTATCATTGGGCTTTCAGTGCATGTGGGCAGGCTCTACCATGTGACCTGGGATGTCTTTCTTAGAACTGCTGGTGTCAAATGAAGGTGGAAATATCATCTCTGAGTTAGGCCCCCACCAATAAAATCTAATAATTCACAGTGAATGGCAAGTCAGCATCATTATTCAAAGAAATAAAAATCTGACTCCACATTTTCTGGGCTACCTTGGTGTGTGTGTGTGTGTGTGTGTGTGTGTGTGTGTGTGGCTATGAAATAATTCTGAGATCAGATGGTATAATTAAATATAGGCCTTGAGCGGACAAGCTACCCAACAATGAACTTACAGGTGGCTTGAATAAATACCAGAATAATAAAATGTCATAATTAATCATTCTAATTTTCTCTTAAGCCATGAAAGAGTTATTATATCAAGGAAGTTTTACATAAAATTTCTGCCTGCCAAATATTAACTTGATCGGTCTAATAAAGGACAACTCGGCTTTCAGTAGAGGCTTTTCACAAGGATGCTCTCACCAACACTGAGCAAAGAGAGGGTACTTGTACTCTGTCTCCCGGAGGGTTGGCTGTAACCCAGCTGGTCTCTTTCAAGGTCCTCGTCCTAAGACTGTATGACAATAGTGGGGGAGACAGGAGAGAGACTAAAGAAAAATAAAATATAAAGAGTGCCACAGTGTGTGCATGAGATCAGGTGTGAGCGACAGTGACCTTGAACTGAACGCGAGTGGTCTGAAAACCCCAGGCCTTACCTATCACTAAGTGAATAACAACAGACCATGGCTCTCACAGACACCATTTCTGGGCCACTGGCTGGACAAAGGACGACCTGTCTAAGCTTCCATTTCATCAGCAACATAGGAAGAAAAAAGACCTCCTCCTCCTAAACTTATGAAGGCTAAGCGAGAGTGTAACAGAGCTTAGCATGGTGCCAGGCTGCCTCTTTGCCCATCAATAGACGTCATGAATTGACTGTCTTTAACTTGGACCCTGTTCTTCTTGGACTTGGTTTCACCTCAAAAAGAGAAACTCCCACATTTTCAAATAGCTTATCCTCCAATTTTTCAGTCGTGTGGTGGGAGAAAAATGACTAAAATAACTTAGTTTCCTAAGAATGTATAAGCCTAACTTAAATATATAGTCACAACGTGTTTGTGTGTGTGTGTGTGTGTGTGTGTACGTGCGTGCGTGCGTGCGTGTGTGTGTGTGTGTGTGTGTGTGTGTGTGTGTGTCACAGTTATTAATGCCCACAGTGGAGAGAAATCAAGGACCTGGCTGGGTGGTGGTGGCATACGTGTTTAATCCCAGCACTTGGGAGGCAGAGGCAGGCAGATCTCTGTGAGTTCAAGGCCAGCGTAGTCTACAGACCTAGTTTAGTTCCAGGACAGCTAGGGTTGCTACACAGAGAAACCTATCTTGAAAAACAAGAAAGGAAGGAAGGAAGGAAGGAAGGAAGGAAGGAAGGAAGGAAGGAAGGAAGGAAGGAAGGAAGGAAGGAAAAAAGAAAGAAAGAAAGAAAGAAAGAAAGAAAGAAAGAAAGAAAGAAAGAAAGAAAGAAAGAAAGGTAGGTCAAGGACCTAGTGCATGGTTTCTGAACTTCACTTCCTGAAGAAACCTGAGCCTTCTCTAAACTCAGTGAGTCAGAGCAGGTATTGCTAAAATCACCACAGAGCGCCTAGCTCCACAACAGACCATCGAGTTAACCATGATCAATGGGAAACTCTCGTCAGTTAAACCTTGGCTTCCTTTGCTTAATCTCACTGGAGCTACCGAGCATGGCTTGTCTTTCTAGGTCTTCAGAAACGTGAGTCAAGCATCAGGAGCTGTTTCTCCAAAGTAGGAATAGTCTTGATTCTGAAGCCCCAAAGCATGGAAGTTTGGAGATTATGTCTTCCGGGACCAGCATCTACCCAAAAGCATCTACAGTCTCTCAGAAGATATCAAAAGAAATCAAGCCTGCTACTGAAGATCTTAAAAATTATTTTTAAAGACTTTTAAATTTATTTTCATTTTATGTGCATGGTGTTTTGCCTGCATGTGTGCATGTGCAAGCAAAATGTTTGTATTCCCCAGGGAAGTGAGGATTCCCTGGAAGTGAAGCTGCATATGGCTGTACATCACCAAATGTGTGCTGGGAACTAAAGCTGGGTCCTCTGGAAGAGCAGTAATGTTCTTAAACACGGAGCTACCCTCCAGCCCCTGATTTAAACTTTTTATATTTTTATGGGTCTTTAAAACTACAATTCATTCTTTTTATGTGGCGACCTTCAAAAACAGTATCAAAAGCATCTCCCTGTATTACAGAGGTGTAAATGTTTTTACATCAATATGGAAGCTTCAAAGCAAAACCTTTAGTGCTATCTTTATGTGCATACATTCTTTAGTGTTTGAGAAACCTGAAATACTAAGTTATCACAAGCATATTACTCCTTATCTATTTCTGCACAAACTTCTGCCACCTAAATCAAGGTCTTAGCAAGGAACTGAAAATCAAATTTGACCTGTAACATAAAGTTGAGAGAGAAAAATTAGGTCTTTCCAATAATGGGCCTCACAGATAGGATGTGATAAGTCATAATGACTAAATGCGAGAGAGGAGAGAGCAGCAGAGACTCCGTGGATGAACCCAGAAAGGAGAGCCTCCACATGCCTCCACATGCATGAGAGCAAGCTCTGAGTCGCCACCAGGCATGCACAGTGGCCATGTAATGATCGGAACTACTACGATCATGTGTCCAGAGGAAGCCACGGCTTCCTTCGTGAACGCAGCTACTAAGAGCACAGGTTGAACTCTCATTAAAAACTAGAAAGAAGAAGACAAAACCAAGCACTGACATAACGAGGCAGTCTATCCCAAGCATGTATTTGTGTTTTCGAGAACACGCCAAGGTTAGAAACAAGCCACAGAGTACCAATGCTTAGCAGTTTTTCTAAGTGCTCCACCCCCAGTAGCATCCCTTCATCTCGGACTTCTAAGCATGGACACTGCCTTCCTCCCTATAAACCCCAAGCACAGCAGCGTGGAACACTCTGCACCCAGGATGCTAAAGGAGCAATGGGAAAGTGACAACTCCAGTGTCTTAAGCTGACTTCCCTCAGGCACACTGGAAACGGCCGTTTATGCAAAGGTAAGGACACCAGGAAAGCAGGCAGTGTCCGTGGAGCCAGACAGGAAGGTGGCTGCACACTCCTAAAGGAGGTGTGAGCACTCTCTGACTTTATACTCACAAACAAGAAAAATGACAGAAACAAAAACTCCACGTCTGTGTGACTGAACATCAGACACTAAGAACAAGAGCGGCAGTACTGAAAACGGCCTGGTGCTGGCATCAAAACAGACAGGAGGACCAATGGATCCGAATCCACACAGCTACTACTGAAAACAGCCTGGTGCTGGCATCAAAACAGGCAGGAGGACCAATGGATCCGAATCCACTCAGCTACTATTGAAAACAGCCTGGTGCTGGCATCAAAACAGACAGGAGGACCAATGGATCTGAATCCACACAACTACGAACACCTGATTTTTGACAAAGAAACGAAAAATATAAAACGGAAAAAAGAAAGCATATTCAACAAATGGTGCTGGCATGACTGAATATCAACACATAGAAGAATGAAAATAGATCCATATCTATAACCATGTACAAAACTCAAGTCCAAACAGATCAAAGACCTCAACATAAAACTAACCACACTGAGAAAGTGGGAAGTACACTTGATCACATTGTCACAGGAGACCACTTTCTAAATATAACTACCCAGTAGCACAGACATTGAGAGAAACAATTAATAAATGGGACCTCATGAAACTGAAAAGCCTCTGTAAAGCAAAGAATATGGTCACCAAAACAAAACAGTAGCCTACAGAATGGGAAAAGATATTCACCAATCCCACATTGGAAAGAGAACTGATCTCCAAAATATACAAAGAACTCAAGAATTGGTCATCAAAAGAACAAATAATCTAAAAAGGGGGGTGGGTACAAACCTAAATAGAGAACTCTCAACAGAGGAATCTAAAATGGCTGAAAGACACTTAAGGAAATGCTCAACATCCTTAGTTATCAGAGAAAGCACATCAAAACAGCACTGAGATTCTATCTTACACCTGTAAAATGGCTAAGATCAAATACTCTGATGACAACTTAGGCTGGAGAGGATGTGGGGAAAAGAGAACACTCCTGCATTGCTGGTGGGAATATAAGCTGGTACAACCTCTTTGGATGTCAGTATAGTGATTTCTCAGAAAATTAGGAAACAACCTACCTCAAGACCCAGTAATACCACTTTCGGGTACATACCCAAAGGATGATCAATCATACCACAAGGATATGTGCTCAACTATGTTCATAGGAGCATTATTTGTCATAGCCAGAACCTGGGAACAACCTAAGTACCCCTCGACCAAAGAATGGATTAAAAAAATGTGGTACATTTCCACAATGGAGTACTACACAGAGGAAAAAATTAACAACTTCTTGAAATTTGCAGGCAAATGGATGGATCTAGAAAACATCATATTGAATGAGGTAACCCAGACCCAGAAAGACAAATATAATATGTACTCATTCATAAGTGGCTTTTAGACATAAAGTAAAGAAAAAGCAGCCTACAATTCACAGTCCCAGAGAACCTAGACAACAAAGGACTCTAAGAGAGACATACATGGATCTAATCTACATGGGAAGTAAAAGAAGACATAATCTCATGATGTAAATTGGAAGTGTGGGGATCATAGGAGAGAGTAGAAGGGGAGAGGGGAAGAAGGAAGGGGGAGCAGAGAAAAACATATAGCTCAATAAAAAAAAAAAAGAAGAAATTCCAGAGAGCTCCACTATGAACTGGCTATAGGAAAAATACATGGAACTTCTTTCTGAATGTCATTAGGGTTAGGGTATGAAAGGCAGAGAGCTTTGGCAAAACCTCATAGAAGAAGGATAAGGGAACCAGGGGTTGCAAGCCTCTATCGATTAACACTTGGGTCATGCGTGAGTGTGGATTTCCTAAGAATCACTCCCAAGGGGACACACCACGGATGTGGTGCCAGGCTTCACAGAGATGGTAGGAACTGGGGTGCCATGGTCGAAGACCAGAGAAGCACATAAAAGCACTACCAGCAGAACTCTGTCTAAAACAGGACAGCTGCAGAGATTTGCCTTCGGTGTCTGCAGTGCCACTGGCTACAGATGCGGAGTATAGTGAGGGCTTCTCAGCGCTGCCACCTCTTGCCTTTATCCATTTTCCCTGTGTGAAGCTCAGGTGATCATTGGGGAAAATGGACGACTGAAGCTGCAGCGTAAAGAGATTCCACACTGCTTTAGAGCCATACCGCTGGAGCACTCACTCCAGGGTCAAATACAGCCACCTGCGTTAACAGCTAAGAGGATACGCGTATCGTTGCCTGTCCTCTTTCCGGCACATTGCTGTCGTAATACACATTGTCACGACCATCCATGCTTTCATCCATAGACATTCCTAATTCAAAACAGTGAGCCCGGAATGTTCAAGGTTATATGCTATGTGTTCTTCAAAACCCCTTTCGGCTAGCCTGGGTTTTTCGAATGAGCTTCCTCACTCTGTCCAGACCCTCAAGACAGATGGGTAGAACACGAATAAACTCCTTCACTTAACCATGCTGCCACAGACCAGCAACTTGCATTATCAGAGACTTGTTCTCCTCACAAAATAAGAATGGCTCCGTCATGGTGGGAAGGATTGCCGTGGAAAGTGAGCCCCTAACACACAGTCTTTCCTGGAGAGAGCAGTTACAGCGGAAATGGCAGAAGCCATGCAGAGCTGACTTGGGATGACTGTGAAAGCCAGTTGAAGGAAAACGACACAGAGAGGTGCTTTCCGCCACAGGACACGGTGGCTCATGCCAGGAAAGTCCAAGAATAGGATTCTGGCTTCTCATCTGGTCCCCAAACAAAGCAAACAGAATCGCTCAGTAGGAAGCCATTCCAACTGATTCACAGAGCCAGCCATGAACAGAAATTTGAGAAAAGAGCAGCAAGCAGGAAAAAACTGGGTGCTGTATAGGCATGACAATGGCTTATGAAACAACGGAAGGGAGGCTTAATAAATCCCAGGAGATAATAGCAAAGAAGAGAATAAGAAATGGTGGGTGCCATCAAAGGTATTGTATCCTACAACATGATCTAGAAACAGGAACCAGAATCAAGCTGTGCATCTAAGCAGGAGATGCCAGGGCTGTCGCAGCGACACCAACCCCAGACTGTGTGGGACTCACAACTGTCTTACAGAAAGGAGGGGCTGTTTGTGTGAAAAGAAAACCCCAAGACTCAGGAGGAGCTGGCCTTAGCTCAACCTGGACATCAGTGGTAAAACAAGGAAAGGCATAGGGCGCGAAGCAGTGTGCTCAGAATTTGACTTCTAATTGGAATATGGGGCTGGCCGAGGGGCATCACACTAAGTTCAAGCCAATGCGGTCAGAGTAAGTCCACACTCAGATCGGGCTAGTGTCCATTATGCTGGTCAGGCAGAGCACCTAGAGTGTCACACCCAGGGCACAGGAACACTTACTATCCGTTGGATGATGATTACCCAGGATTCTAAAATTTGTCCACCAGGCATTCATCATTCATTGAAAACTATTCATTCTCTACTATGGTGTTGTATGATGGATTAAAAACAAAACCACCAAGCCCAACTTTCTGGAGTTTGCAGCTGGATAGGAGAGACTGGCAATGACATCGTCATCTAACTGTGATAAGAAGGGGATATCCATGACACTTGGGAATGTATAGTGAGAGAAACCTGGGCATCGGGCATAGCTTCCCTAAGGCCATGATGACTGAGCCAAGACCTGGTGAGGAGGCAGAAGCCCAGATGATGTTTGTGTGGGGCTAAGAGGAGGCTGGGCAAAGGGATGGCAGGTATCTAGTTCCTGGGAAAGAGACAGTATCGTCTTTTTGAGGACCTGACAGACAGTGTGTTTATGGGGACTGGCAAAAGCCTGAAAGTGGAGGAGAATGCAGAAGCGGCAGGGGGGAGGAGCCAGGTGAAGCGGAAGTTGCTGGCCGGTGCTAGAATCACGGGTCTTCACACTAAGTGCAACAGAAGGTCATTCCAGGTTGGGTTTTTGTTCTGCTTTATTTGTTTAATAGGGTGGCACAGCCAGTTGTGCATTTCAAAATCTCCCTCTGACAGCATCATAACAGAAACAGGGCAGAAATCCAGCCAAGGGGCAGACACAGGGAAGGGCATGCAGGGAAAACAGCAGCTGAAATCAACACAAAGGTGGAGTCCAGGGGCCGCATTTGGGAAACCCAGAAGCTAGCGGAAGACACTAAGTGGCCTTAACCGATCATCTGACTATGGAATGGGGCTCCTCAACATGCTCCAGGCTGGGTCAGGATTGGCCCTGGATGGGCAAGGTTATCCTGGGGTGCTCGACCAGGGGCATTTTTGTTGATCTCACCTCCTACACTCTGATCAAGGTTGAAGAACACTTTTAACAGGCTCCCCCACTGATAAACAAAATGCACCAAAGTTGAGAACAATGGGCGTATTTTTTTCACTTATGACAGAAGGGAAAATTACACTGCCTCCTTTGGATTTAATCTTCCCTATCAAGAAGAATGTTTTCAAATAAAAGAGAAGCACAGACACACTGAAGAGGAAATGAAAGCTGAGCGAGGCAGTGTGATTAGGAGGAGCAGCTTGCTTCTTTAGGTGAAGCCAAGACTCTGCTCCAAAATAAATTATGTCTCGGGATGTTGCAAGAATTTATGGCACCCATAGGCAAGGGGTATCTACTTGACAGGGCAGCGTCTAGAAAGTTCCTCTTTAGATGCATCAACTACATCTCTCAATGACGCTATTCGTTGGCGATCTTCACTTATCCTCAGGGGGTTACTACTCCAAGGTACAGAAGGATTTATAACTCTTTATTCTACCTTCTTTCTTCTGAAAATGTCTTTGCTGTTGGTAAACATCTTATATCTGACTAATATTTGGTAGCCATTGCGAGTGTTAGCATGCAAACACTTAAAGCCAATGTGCAAAGTGCACTTCAGTCTTGATCTCCGTGTGACTCCGTGGGCAGAAGAGGCTCACTTTTAACTTGCCCCCAGGACTCCTAGAACAACCAATTAGTAGCAAGTTCACCTGCCTCTTGTGTACCTGAACCTCGGCAAGATAGATGCTTCCTCTCTAATGCCATGTATAAGCAGCAAAGAGGCCTACCAGGAAGTGGCCACTAATACAGACCATGGCCAGCTTTGAAGATAGCATCTAACAGCATTCCACTCCTAAATCTGTCTGTTAACTTGACCAGAGTCTAGAAGGGTGAGAAGCAGTCTTTACAAGCTCTACAAGGAGGTACAGTTGTGAGAAGTAATGACTGGATGAAGAATTTGAACCATAAGACAATCGTACAAACACAGACAAGGATAGGAGAGGGACCTTCTGAATAAGTACGCAAGGACAGGCTTGCTCTGGTCAACTGCGAGACAAGATGGATGGGGGTAAGTCCAACAGCCGAGTTTTCCACACACAGTGCAAATCACTGAGTGATGTGATCCCCCAAAGTCACCACAATCAGTAATTAAAAGTCAACCCTTACTTTAAAACCTCAAAGTCTCTTTCCTCTCCATTCACTCTGATGACATCTCTGAACACAGAAATTAACACTCCTCCCGAAACTTCCCACCCCTCCCCCACTTAAAACCACCCTGTCAATTTTCTCTTCCAGAAACATAGATTTCTGGTTTCAGCTCTGTGGATTTTAGAAATCTCCTCAGACCCCAATTTTTAGCCACGAAATAAGGCTGGCAATACTAAAAACCTCTGCCAAAGTTGTGTTAAATACCATTAAAGCAAATTGATTCCAAACTGTTAAAAACTGGAACTTGATGGAACAAAGCCCTAAAAAGATCAACTAGATGTTCATAAATGAGAATGGTCTCATACAATTTTATTCCTGGAGTGTGCTTTCGTATATTAAATGATAACATATTACATGCAAATTAGTATCGAATGTTACATATAGTGTGTTTGCATATTTTGTATGTTCAATATAGTAAATTAAAAGTGGCTTAGAATACGTTTGAAATTATATAAATAAATTGTTGTTATTCTCTCCCATAGGCATGTCTCTGAGAAAAGCCCCAGAAACTTAACCATGATGAAAATAATCTTCAGAGCACCCAGGACAGACACACCAGAGCCCTCTCCTGGATCTGCTGTCTAGCTGTGTATTTCCTTCTAATGTCGTCTCCTGAGCCTTTGGCCTACAGGCCATCACCGAAAGAAAAAGAAAGTGAGAAAGGTTCCTGGCAACTAATAAAGAGGGGTGGCACACATGTGTTTGTATATGTACATTACATACATGAACATAAAACCAACATGAAACTATAAGAAAACAGGATGCCTTGGGAAAGAATGGAAGAAGGAAGTCAATGCTTTCTGGAAAAAGTCATAAGACATTCAACCAGGATGGAGCAAACAGACTCCTCTCATCACAGCTAAACACCAGCTATGCATCTCCTGGTCCAGAGAGAGGAAAATACAAAGAAGAGTCTTTGGAACAAGAAATTGATTGCTCTCAGATAACTAGCCCTCCCTGATTCTAGAAGCATCCTCAGAGACTAAGGAATGCTACCACGCAATCAGAGCACTTCCTAGAAGTTCATATGTGGACTTCCCCGGCAGGCTGAGCAACAGCATAAACCTGTAACCACCACCCC
The DNA here is from genome assembly GCF_903992535.2 of Arvicola amphibius. Classification (NCBI taxonomy): domain Eukaryota; kingdom Metazoa; phylum Chordata; class Mammalia; order Rodentia; family Cricetidae; genus Arvicola; species Arvicola amphibius. The sequence goes on along the minus strand of NC_052055.2, from coordinate 73,110,275 downwards.
CTTAATGGAGCCCTGCTCTCTCCAGACGGCAGCACAGCCTTCGCCGCAATGGTGCTTTTTACCTCAGAGGCTGCCCCCAAACCTAACAGACGCAGACTGTGTTCACACACAGGATTTGTGTTCTTTGTCTAAAAACGCGGACTGTGATTAGCAACTTCTCCAGTGAGGTTTCCAGTTACACACACGGGCAATGAAGCAGCCTATTCACCTGAACACCCTGCCCAAAGACTCTCAAAGGAAGAAGCCAGGGCAGGCTGGCCAGTGACTTCAGAAACAAGCTCAGTGCCACCAAAGGCAAACAGGATTACTTCCAGTGGTGTGTCTTTGAGTTGGAGGTTTTTTGAGTTGGAAGTTCCTTTAAGACCCATGATAGGATACATAGGCTCTGAAGCCTGGGCCCTCGCTTACTCCCTGCTGGTGGAATCCTGCAGCCACTCTGCCTCTCTTGGGTTCCTTCCCTGTCACACTTAGAACCGCTATCACCACCCAGACCCATGTCACCTCCCAGCTTGCTTCCTGTTACAGAACCATGTGGTCACTCAGCACTTAGAGAATGGTAACTTGAGACACACACTACCCAGCTGGGTTTTCCTGTTTCTGAGAGGATTATGCTGGGAAATGCCTCAGGACAGGCACAGTGGACGAAGCCCAGGACAGCCAGCCTTGCACAGACTGATTCCATGGGCATAGTTGGCTGCAGAGTGTTAACCCTTTTAGAGGAGCTTTGCTTGCTCAAGGGAATACAGAATCAGACTGGAGTGGGGAAGAGATGACTTCATCTCCACTAAGGTAACTAATCCTGAAATTTATAATACCTCAGACTGTCTGGAAAACTGGTTTTTTTTTCCAGATATTCTTTTTTAAAAAGTATTACCATGAACACAAGCTTTATATAATTGAACTTTAGTCGTTAAGCCTGATAATATTGCATATTAAAATACAAGTCAGATATTCCTAATGTTTCTCTTTTAGGACACTATCTTCCCTGGGAATCCTAAATACCCAGTGGAAAGAAGAAAGAAACATTCACACAGGACAAGTCACAAAGATGGTTAATGACATGTGCAATGTAATCGAGGTACAGGTGACTGCCCACCAAAAATCCGGAACTCAGAAATGATGAATGCAGCAATGGAACTGGACTCCAGTCACCCACAAAGTACTTTTTTTAGAACAATCTTAAGACATCAACAAGAATTTTAAAGACAAATTAGACACTTCTGAGGTATCCCTCTAAGAAAAGCATCTTCTCTGGCTACCCAAGATAATATCCAATCAGGCTAAAGAATGTCATGGGCATGTGGCAATTAAGAGCACAAGGCTGAAGCTATGTGCATCTTTCTTAAATCCTATATTTAAAACTAACCGGAGTGGGATCCTGGGTGAGTTACTCTATTCCTTTGGCCCTCAGATTCTACCTAAAAGACCCATTGTGTAAAGGGTGTGTGACTTGGAACAATGCCTGGCTCATGATATGCAACAATAAATGACAGCTAATAGGATTCCAATCAAATAGGAACTACAAAAATACTAAGTCTAGGATAATACTGAATCACACTTCCTGAAGATATTAATGACCTGTTTAATTCACTCACTGCCAAACCAAAGTCACCAAGCCAAGGGCTTTCCTAAAGACAATAGGGACACAGAGATGAATAAAACATGGCCTTCGACTTTGAAAAGAGGGAAGTCTGATGCAAGATACAATATGTATACATGTAATTGTCCCCACAGGGAACGTGATGTAATGGACTATCGCACAAGGTGGCACGGGGACCTGACTTGGAGAGTGGGTCAGAGAGGCCTGGCAGAGGCCAGACGGGGCAGAATTGATCCAAGTTTGTAACAAATAATGTCTCTGGTAAAACTATGAACAGAAGAATGTGCTAAATAAAGAAAAGTATTATTGCAATGACATATTACTAAAGAAACCGTGAGTGAAATGTCAAATGAGGGGCATGCACATTCCACAAGGATAGCACCACAGCCAGTAATACGATGGCCCATCATTTAGTAGATGTTCAACAATCTATTCCTGGCTGAGGGACCACTGAAAATGGAAGTCAGAGAGAAAACAAACAAACAGACAAACTCACCACTATCCTATATACTTTTAGCATCCACATGTGTGGAAAATTAATGTTTATTAAACATTTAACAAACAACTTCCCCAGTCTTCCCCATGTCACTATCCTCTAGCTGACTAGGTCGAAAAGCCTCAAGCTCTGTATTCCCCTCGGTGTCGGCACAATCAGCTCTTGGAGCGGCATCTTGACCACACGCTTTCTACTTCTGGACCATTGGACACAGCCTATACAAAGCACCTACACTGGTGCCATTTAAACATGTCCATGATCAGAAAACGCCCTTCCCCTGGTTTCCATCCCTCAGCAGCACCCCACTACACACAGAATCTCCCTGTGAAGGCCTTTAAGACTCTCTGTGGCTTCACCGCCACCTGCATTTCTGAGCCATCCCCTTTGCATGAGCTCTCCCATCGCACAACCCGCTGCTGTTCCTCACAGGCCAGCAGCCTCCAAAGGCTGTTTTTTCAAAGGCTCCTCGCCCAGCTTTGAGAAGTTAGTCCCTTCCCTTCCTAAGCTGCTCTGCACTGGGTGCCTCGTTTTATTTTCTCGGGCACTTATTATTTGAAATGATCTCTGTGTACTCTTTCTGCTCCTTTATTGCCTATAAATGTCAGGGAAATGTAAGCTAATGAGAGAGAACCAGGCTCCGTTATAAAAACATCGCCGTACAGATGATTACATGAGCTCGAATGCAGATATGAAGTACTCCAAAGAAGTCATAAAATCCATAGAAAAACGGCATCTATTCGATTCGCTTCCGATAACTCCCGACAGGCACTAAGCATCAATCAACTCTTGCATGAATGATTAAGAGAATAGTAGTACATACAGTCCTCCCCGTGATGAGATGAACATTCCATCCCACCAAACCCAAGGGCTTGAAACACTAGAAATTACTTTTATGGAGAGCTGTGTCATACAGAGTATTTAAAGCAGCAACTGTCTGAAGGGACGGCATCCTCACCTCTGACATCCTCACCTCCACAGCCAATTGCCAAACACTGAATCAAAAGGGGTTGATGTTTGCAACAGACTAGGTGTTTCCTGATGCCAAGAGACAGGCAGCAGATGTCAGAATGATAAAAAAAAGAGGTGGGGAGGAAGCAACTTCCTCAGGAAACTGTGGGGAGGCCCTGATCCCTCAGGCAGAAAGAACATGAGCCATCAGAGTCTTCAACAGAAGGACACCACCAGCCGGGTACTGCAAAGAAGCCAGCCCACCACATGGCTAGACCCTCTGGCCCTATGAACTGCAAGAGATGTTAGAAAGAGCTAATGATGAAATATTAAATGCTAAGGATTTCCTTGAATTTCGTTTTGCTGTTCTGGGACTTAGAAGTCATCTGCCTCTGATGTTGGGCAAGACAAAGGACTGTAGGTGACCACACAACCGTGGCCACCGTGTGCTGTTTGGAGCTGATAATTCAAGAGGGCCAAGTTAAAGAGAGAGAGCCAGGTCCTGTCATAAACACCTCTGAACAGAGGATCACGTGAGCTAGAATGCAGATACCAAATACTGCACAGATGTTACCATTCCAGGCAAGTCTCGAGAATGTAAGTTATGCAGCTCCTTGCGGTGTGAAGCCAAATGGTTGAACTACATGGCGTTGATATAGAAATGTGATTTCTGCCATTTTTTCACCTTCAGGAAACAAGAAGAGCCTAGCTAAGAAATTAGAAAGTGCAGCCCGTGCTAACTAACCATTTTGGCACCAATTTCTTCTCAACTGGATTCTCATTAAGTGAGCAGTTAGTGAGACTCGACTTAGAAGTTAACAGTAGCCAGTAGAAAAGACAAACGCACTTAAGCTAGGAAACAGGGCCATCCCTACAAACACTCAGATGATGGAGAAGAGCCTCTGGACAAAGTTCTTCCCCAGGGGGATAATGAAGAGACCTAAGGAGGACTTCACGCTCATTAGCAGACAACAACTGGGAAAAGTACAGTGTGTGAGAGCTTCTTTAATTAGACCAGAGGAAGGACAGCGTTTTCCTCCACCCTCGGCACCGCCAGAGACGGGAGCTCTACATGTGCTCGCAGGCACACGTATTAAGTAACCAAGAAGATGAGTCCTGAGATTAAATCTGCCTACTCATCGTGATGTAGCTACTGTCCTGGGTGCTCCTGGATTTCCTACTTATCTGGGTTCAGAGATCCATTGTTATCCTCGACTACATAAAGGTATCCTTGTTGCCTCCCTAACAATGTGCATTTAAAGGAAGGTAAAGTTTACCCAACCAAGGCAGAGTGTGTCACGGATATACATGGGTAAAGTTTACCCAACCAAGAGCAGAGTGTGTCATGGACATACATGTACACCTTCATGTTTGGGAAGCTGCAGAAAAGCTATTGTGGTCACAAGATGGATGAGGTGGAGAAAACCAGCAACAACACTGATCTATAACTAATTCCACTGATACCATATCACCTAAATGAAGAGCTAACATTTTATAGGATGAACTTCTATGACGCTATCAATTCTTTCATATTTTTATTTTAAGAAATATACTCAGAATATTCATTGTCCTTTCATTCCTGACCTTCCCAAGAGGGTGGTGGAGAAAAGTTGCTAACTGGGGCTAAATCAGCTCTACAGAGGGGGCAGTCACACTCCTGGCCTGCTCTGATGCTCTGACCCCTATACACTCCTGCGTTCTCAGAGGTCATTCTTACATCTATGCATAGGAATGCTGCTAATGCTAGCTCTTCTCCACCATCTTTCCAATCTCTTGTTTAATGGTGCCTAAACCATTCAGGTTCTAAACTTCTGGAGCCTCCATGGGATGTCCCTTTTAGATTTAAACGTGCTAAGTGAATCAACATTAGCCAAGTTCAAAGGACCATTGTGAAGACCAAGAGTAGGAGACTGGAGAGATGGCTCAGCAGTTAAGAGCACTTGTTGTTCCTACAGAGGATCTGAGTTTGGTTTCCATCACTGTCTGGTGGCTCAGTACCATCTGCAACTCCAGTTCCTGGGAATCTGATGACCTCTTCTGGGCTCTGAGAGCACTGCATGCACATGGTACACATACATACATGCAGGCAAACATGCATTCACATAAAACTAAAGAAACTAAATATTAAAACCATTAGCCATTAATATATTAAAAATAGTTAAAGATTAGAACATAGAAATAAGAAATTAAAGTAGCCTAGAGGTTACTAAATTATACAATGTATTATGAATGTATATAAAATTATTCACAATTACAAATAATATATAAACACATACCTTTCTCTCTCTCTCTCTCTCTCTCTCTCTCTCACACACACACACACACACACACACACGATGTAAGAATCACTATAAGATGGCTATTTCGAATGTTAATCAATAATGAAGGTCCAGGTCTTTAAATACATAACAGTCGCATGCTAGTGTGCATTTCCCCCTTGCACTTTGATCTTCCGCATGCCTGGCACATGCTTCAGCCTTTTGCTTCACACACACTGCGAAAAGTTCCAGGTAGGTTCAGCTGTGGCCGTTCATCATGGAGCACTAACATTCTCCTATAATGCAGATACCCTGTGCTCGCCAAAGTACTGGTGCATGCTATTTTTTGCAATTCTGCATTACTTTTTAAGTGCATGCTCATGCAGGCATGTTCATTTACTGAACACACCCACAGGGATAAAAAAAAGCTGCTCTAAGGAGATATCCAGGAACAGAGCCGGAGAGTAGAAAGAGCTAGGCTATGGACATGTATGTTTTGAGACCACTGTAGATACTCAGATCTACCCACTACAGAGGAAACCCAGCCATGGAAAACATTTGCAATCTAGGGTTTATTACATGTTTGGTTTTGACATGTTTTCTCACTAGTCTAGTCCACCTCTAGCAAAGACAGCAAGTAGATGATGTAATATTCTTTGGCCTCTCAATATTTTTGATATGCAAATTAAAGATCTACCATGATCCACATATTCTTGTGACTGGGCCTCAGAGTCGCAATACTGGTCCTAAAAAACTGGAAGATCTGTTTTTGCACCCGTGGGGCAGAACACAAAAAGAGCTGGGACCTTAATGCATCACACATGAGTGATGAGATGATGCTGACATTAAGAAGAAACATAAAGTGAACAGCTCAGTGGAACATATAAAAAGAACACAGTGTGGAGAACCGGAGCTAAATGTGCACTCGAAGTGACTTCTGTCTACCTAAAGAGCCACTCATTGGCCTGCCTTGTAACTACCAATCAAGGCTTCCTGCTAGCCCTGGGCAATTTTGAATCAAACTAAATGAAAAAGTTATCCATGTAAGAAATTTAAACTCAAATCAGGGTCGGTGACACTAATCTTCTAATAGCACGGGTGGGATGTCCCCTGGATCACCTGGATACAATATAGAATTCTGTACACATTTTCCCGGAGCACAGTTCTTCCCATCCCGCCGGAGTGCACATAACACCACTGCAAAGCACAGCAATAGCAGAAACCATCTCCCAATTTTTATCCCAAAGTGACTGAATGTCAAAATGGTCTTAATGAAGGAAGAAATCAATATCTTCGCATCTCAATTCTTTAACAAGCCAATCCGCAGCTCCAGAAGTCATGAAATGAACACATCTTTTCTGTTAGCCCCTCACCCCCAGCCTGCCAGACTCCAAGTGAAACCTATGTGTCTGTCTTACCTGTAATCTGACTCTGTCCTTGTGGATTAAAAGGACTTGGTGCAGAGTTCAGGGAGGGCCGTGGGTTCTGAGGCGGGACACCTACTCTCATACTGGGATGAGGAATGCGCCCTAAATCACTGAGGCGGTCAGAGAACAAACTAGGTTTAGAGTCATCAAGCTTCTGTCTGTGCCCTGGAAACAGCAAATCATAAAATAAAAGCATATTAATTATCTGAACAATTGACCATGCTAAATAGATATGTGAACATACATACTGGGTAGGGTAAGCCAAGGAATTATCAATACTGATATCTATTATGATGTGTCTATGCAAGCTGCTCTTCGAACATTGTAAGGTGGTGAGCCTTCCTAATTCTACTGATATAGAGAGAACAGCGGGTCCCAAGGATGAAGTGGAGTCAAGAGCTCAAGAGGAACTCTCTGGGTGCACCCCCCCCCCCGGCCCTGTCAATAAAAAGATGAGAAAATGAGTGTCACCTTCTCTAGGTCACCTTTCTAATTTCATGATGGGGGTTCCCCATCTGAAAGCTCAGGGAGCCTGCTACACTGTCACCAACCTGGGGCAGAGTCAGGGGCAAACACATTTTTTGAAGACCAATTTCCATAGTGGCTACAGCGACTTTTTCTTTCTTATGCTACAACTACGTACCTACCCTTGCAGAAAAAAATAAAACTCAAAAGGGAAAACAGAAATGAAGAGAAAGGAAGAGAAAAGAAAAGAAAGCAGGAAAGGAGGGGAGGGGAAGAAGAAGGGCAGAGACAGAACAAAGAAAATGGAATTGTCAAAGCAGAGTTGCATGGTGTGAAATATGCCGAAGCCCCAGAGCATGCAATGAACCCGGGTAAGTCACACAGAATATGTTTCATTTTAAATACACTACTGTAGTTTTATATGAGGAAATGGAAAATATTGGTGGGCTAAATGTAACCATCCATTATGAGAGAGAGAGAGAGAGAGAGAGAGAGAGAGAGAGAGAGAGAGAGAGAGAGAGAGAGAGAGAACTTTTCTTCTGGTTTATTTAAGTTGTAAAGCAACAAAAAACTGAGTGTTAAAGAAATGTGCAAATTAAAATAGGTGCACTGAAACATCTTCAAAAGTCACCAACTCATCCATTAGAAGGAATGTAGTAGTGCCGTGACCCAGGGACAGAGCATGGCTGTGCGCCTAACTTGAGAGCCGAGCTTTGTGTGCTAGGAAGCCCCTATCTGCTGCTCAGCACTTTGGAATGCATACTCCAGCAGCTGGTGTGAGGAACGTCATTGGAACAATGGCTAGATGAAAAAATGCAATCGCTAGCAAAACTGAGGGAATTTGTATTATTACTCATCAAAAAAACCCCACTGAATGTGGATTGTTAATAACCTGGGGAATGGGTGTCTGCCACTACTCTAAGTGCTGGGACATTTTACCTTCCCCTTCACACAGGGCAAGGGGAATGAATGTGTCAGGAGAGGGTTAAGCTGAACATTAGAATTCCCCAACTATACGCTGTCTTCATAAGACAAATTCCTTATTTTATTTGCCCCAAAATGTATTTTCCTGTCTCCCTTTTCATTGCCTACCCAGCCCAAAGAAAACAGACAGGAAGCCAAGGCTTGGTAATATGAGTGTAGCTGTCTCCACAGCCAAACATGTTCCAACTGAGCCCATTAACTGAAATGCACCCACCACCCTATTTCCTGCCAGTGTGTGTTTTGGGCATTGGCTGTAACAGAAGGACTAGACCTAGTTGAAAACATGATCAGGAAAAAAACAAAGGAAATCCGTTGTTAATTGTTGTTTCCCCCCACGTTATACAGATCACAAATAGATTTTAGAAACGTAAGGGTTTTTAGAGGTGACCTGAAACAGCCCCTAGACCCCAGCTAATAGATTGTGCACAGATGAAGCGACCTAGGCCGGCTCAGGCAGGGTAACAAGGTCGTGGCCCTTCGTTATTGGCTAGCTTGGCGAGGCTGAGGCTCCAGCCCTAACTGTATGAGGCAAGCTTTCCATTCCTTGTGAGGGACCATCAATGTTGCTTTCTACCTTCCCCTCTGAGTTGTCCCTAGTGACTCAAAGTGCCTAAAACACTTAAGAAGTCAGCCCATGAAGTATCAAGACTAGTTTTCAACATAAGTAGCAAGAGTGGTCAATTACAAAAATAACTTATTCGTTATCAAAAATAAATGGCTGAAGCTTAAATACCGAACTTCTATCCGTACAGCTCCCTGGGTCTAGCTAATTTCACAACAGAATTATTATATAATACTTGTCACAGTCAGATGCATATAATCTTTCTGTCCCTGTCTCCTCCCCCATCTATAATTTTTTGACACAGCAATAAATGCCTATGGAAGGGAAACCCTGCCTCGAAAAAAAAAATGCTTATGGAATTGTTTTGTAAGTTATTTTTTAATGAGCCACTTTTTGGAATGGCGAATTCCCTGAAGGTTAGTGAGAAGGCTGTGTGATCTTCCATGGACGCTTGTACACTGGGATGTGAGTTCAGTGTGCGCAGGTGTGGGCACATTTTTATTTACTATTAGCCTAACGTTATGCCTAATGCTTGCCTACCGCAGGCAAGAGGAAAGGGCTTTGAATAGCCCTTCGATGTGAAAATTTGCAAGAGCAAGAAAAACTTTTAAGTTTCAATGACTTTTTAGAATCATCCCCAAAGACAGCTACCATGAATCTACAGACAACCTAGAATAACCTATAGAGCTTCTAACAGAAGATGCCAATGTATAAAAGCGTTTATATGTAAAATGCATTTTCCGTGTGTTTCTCTACCCTCTCCTAGCAGCCACCACAACTAAAACAAGATTCTTACAGCACAAGGCCAAGCAAAAGCCAAACAGGTTCTTCATCTTTCAACCATGACAAATAGCGGCTGCCGCTAAACCACATCAGGGTATACTCCAATGATGGATGAAAGATGTGCTGGAATCATCGGCACCCAGGCAATCCTTTCAGACACTCAGAACGCAGGGGACAAAGGAGTCACAGACTCAGACAAGGACAGAGTAATTGGTCGTGTTGTCTGGAGGACTGAACATTACTCATCCCCAAGGAGAGGCTGTTCCAATCAGGAGGCAGATGCAAAGAGTGGGCAGCTTTTAGACGGCTGCTCTAGGACTGGGAACTGGAGCGGGGGCTTAGCTCGGTGGATAAAGCACCTACCTGCCATGCAAGCATTAGGACCAGAGTTCAGATCCCAGAACCTAGGAGTGTGGGTGAGCATGAGGGCCCACATAGTTCCAGCACTCAGAAGACACAGACAAGAGATCTCTGAAGCAAACTGGCTAGCAAGACTACCCTATACTGGTGAGCTCTTGGTTCAAATGGGAGACCCTGCTTCAATGCATTAGGTGGACAGTAACTGAAGAAGAAACTTGACATCAACCTCAGACCTCCACATGGACACACACACAAAGACACACAAGAGCACACACATGTACACACACATGAAAACTGATCTGCACAGCTCATTCAAATCACACACATATATGGGGGGCACTATATAAAAGCATGGTCCTGGAACCTCTCATATAGCTGAATCTTCTCCTGACAGAAGTCACCCTTCCAGACTGGCGGAATAGGAAAAAGCTCCCTCCAGCTCTGAATGATATGGGCATCTAGATCCCAGAGTGGGTTAAATTAAATTCTTAGGGTAGGTTATGGAGGAAAGTTACCTTTTTAAAAAAAAGCTTTGCATGCTCTAATGTACAGGCAGGGCTGAAAAACCACTACTCAAGATAGTCCGAGATCCAGCACGAATGCTAGCCATCTACACCAATGATTTCTCCACTTCCAGACGGAGCCCTGTCTTCGGTCCAGAATTCCAGGTTTCTATCTCCCATTGCCTCCTTGGCAGATCCCCCGGGATGTATCACGGTATCTTAAATGCAGTATGCTCAAAACAGAATTCTTGAGTCTCTCTCCAAAGCGTCCTATTGCTTCAATGGAATGCCTAATATCAATGGCCATCACTTGCCACTCGGTTGCTGGCAGTCAAGAACAGAGATAGTCTCCTTAGTCCTCACTCCCCATATTGAGTCCACCATCACGTCCTGGCCTTTCTGTCTTAAGACTCCATCTCCTACCTATTCAGTTCCCTGCATTTCTCCCGGCACAACCCTAGCCTCAGTGCCTACCTAACTCTCTCTGAGTGTCTGGCATTGTCTTCTTTGAAGTTTCCCATATTCCTGAGATAAAAATCTTCTTGGTTTTTCTGTATGGCCCACTCCTTCTTGCTTAGATCTAGCGTGAATACCATCTCCTTTGAGAGTCCTGGCCTGCTTCCAATAACCAAAATATGTTCCCACCCTTTTGAGCACAGCCTTTCTTTATTTCCTTTGTGGCAGTTGTCACAATCTGTAATTATCTGGTATATTTATTTGTCCCTCCGCAGAGATTCCAAATCCCATGAGAATGAGTGCCCTGACTTTTGGGTACAGCTGGATTCTCACAATCTACTCAGTGCCTGCCATACAGTAGGTGCTCAATGAATATTTATGAAAGCAAAGAAAATATGAATATGAGAAATGCCTTGATTAGGAGAAAATTTACTGGTACAGGGTATCATATTACAACACTATCCCTAAGAAATGCATCGTAGTTTTCTGCAGCGTAATGAAGCCAGTAGGTAAAGCCTTTATTTAGAAACAGTCCTGCTTGGTGCTTCCGGGAAAACTGGACTAATGGGCCTAAATTTAGGCAAAAGCTCATTCGCTCTTTGAAAATTTCTTATTTTTCTCACTGTAGTATTTAAGCTTTGTTAAAGCCATTTAGAATTGGGGAGATTAAAAGAGTAACAGATGTAAGCTGGACTCTACATTTTGAAGCAGTGCACTTCTCTGATGGGTGAGGACCCTGAGTCCCCATGAGGGAACATGCTTCCTCAAAGTCACATGGTTAGTGGTGGGACTAAGGCTTGGATTTCCTGGTCACTGGTCCAATGTTCTTTCCTCTCCCGTTGCTGGCCAGCTTATTTTAGGACATAACAGTAAGGCAGAGCTCGTTCAGGGGAAATCGTGACCAAAAAACAAAAAAAAAAAATGAGTTTTAAATGGAAACGAAAAAAAGGAGTAGTTTTTCAGAAAAGATCTCTTTCAAAAAGTCCCAGTGTGCGTGGGTGAATATGACTTTTGTTGCAATAAATTCAGGGGCACAAGAAGAAATCATGAGTAAAAGGTCACGGCATTCACACATGCTTACAGCAAAGACACATGAGGAACTAACTGCTCAGCCCCTGGGCCACAGGGCAGCCAACAGCCCCACTGATCCCGACACACGAGACTCACAATCGGCCAGAGCCACCTCTGCCTTCAAACACAGGCATCAGAAATGGGCACGGAAAGACTAGTGAGTGTGGTGTTTGGACAGTGAAAATGACCTCCTTTGTAAAATTAAGACACTGAGCGATGCCCCACAGCTCCCGAGAACAGCTTTCCCCCAGCCAGGACCTCCCCCTGCATGCAACTGTCTGGCCACATGAGTCACACTGGCCAGTGAGACAGCTACTCCTCCAGGAAGCCAGATACACTAGGAAAAGATGAGACGGGATATTTTCCTGTATTTTTAAAACATTTGCTGTCTTTTCATTTAATTTAATTTATTTATTTGGGGTTTTTTTTTTGAGTCAGGTTTTTCCTTGACTGTTCTGGAATTCCCTCTATAGATCAGGCTGGCTACGAACTCAGAGATCTGCCTGCCTCTGCCTCCCAAGCACTGGGATTACAGGTGTGTGTCACCACCACCCAGGATATTCTTCATGAAGAGCGTGCTGAACAATATCTGGTCCACCCTCGCATGGACCAGAAGAAGCCACATGACTAACCGCTGTGTCTGTCATGGGTTTATCTAGTCTAGTCGGTGTTTAGTACATCTCTAGCCTGTGTGATTCACTCCTGGCATCATAAGGAGGAGGAGATAGGAAAGAACACGAGATAGCATCTTTGCCTTCGAGGAGCTCACAAAATAGTGAAAAAGGCAAGCCATTCCGTGTGACAGGAGAACATCCAAGGTGAGGGTAAGCGTGAGTGTCTAGCATAGAAGTCAACTGAGAGCATTAGACTAGGGGCCGCTCAAAATATTAATGAAGCCATTCTTTGTGTGATTCTCTTTGTCTTGTGCTCTCAGGAGAACTGGCATATACTTAAGGGTCACATGTCATGGTATCTAGTACTCAGTTCAGCTAATTAATAGATGAAGCAAGCATGGCAAAATAAACATATGAGATGCTAAGCAGATATGGACATATTAGATATGATATTTTCATGCATGTTTTTATGCTCTTTCATTATAAAATGAGAAAAGATAACAGAGGTCAATGTGGAAATCACATGGGAGTAATTGGTTTTGACTAAAAGGAAGCATGCACTGAAGAGAGTCATGCCTGTTCTAAGGCCAAGAAAGATGCTGATAAGCACAGAGGCAGAGGACAGCTAGCTGGAAGGTGCGTGACAAAAACACGGTCACAAGAAGAGGGGACAGCTAGGAATGTGCGTGACAGAAACACGGTCACAAGAAGAAGGAAGGGAACAGCTAGCTGGGAGGCACGGGACAGAAACATGATAACAAATATCTTGTGAGAACAGATGACGTTAAACATTTATGCGATGTTAATCTAACCCCAGGCACACCCTCCTTCATATAGCTTAATAAGTGGACTAGGCGTTGGCTCTTAGCTACACACAGCAGTGTAGAGAGCTGCCCTTGAAAGGCAGGTCTCCTGACCTACAAAATGATGTTTGGCAGCCCACAAACCTCCTCTGCCATGCCTGTGGGCTTCCCTGGAGCAGAGAAGCGACTGGGGAGATGTTAACTAATTATGCTGTCACTAAGTATGTTACAGAATGAACTCCGCTCTGATGCTAAGAGGTCTGAAGCCACAGGATGCGACAGATGGGACAAAGATCCTCTAAGTGAAAAGGGAAGGCTTGCATCTTTCTTCCAGAGTAAATTTGCTACCACAGCAGTTCTGGGGCAAATTAAGAAGCCCTTTGATTGTAATCCCCCTATCCTGACAGTGGCACAACAGGTGTGTGCCTGTAGGGGGTGGGGGGGGGCGCTTTTAGAGCTTCCTGTATTTAGTGCCATCCTGTTGTTGGCGTATTTATTATCACCTTTGGGCCGCTCACCTTACAGAGAGCTCCGACTCCACACGGCTTATCGGGAAATCTGTTACTGAGAAAAGAGCTTGGCTCTGTGTCTCTTAGCATTTTGGCTGATGGCTTTTAGCAAACACAGGGAGGGGTTCACAGGCTATGGCCCCTGAGGTTAAGAACTTTGACCTTCGGCACGCCTACACGGATGTGAAAATGGAGAAGCCCTTGAGAAAAGCGAAGCTGTCCTCCGCCTGCATTCAGAGGTCTCCATTCACCCGCGCAGTGAGGGTAGAGATGGGGGACTCAGGTCCTTGCACTGCCAAGTTAGCCTCCACCATCCGAATCGGCTCCATCTCTGATCTCTGCTTCTGAGACATCACTGTCTGCTAGTCTTCCACGTCCCCAAATCCAGCCTCCATCACATCACCAGAGCCCATGTTGTCCAGGCCAGGCCGCTCCTACAGCATCCAAAGGGAAGGCCATCTGTTTGCTGTCCTCACCGGAGCCACTCCCTAAAAGTTGTGGCCTGAGGCTCAGACCTCAGAGCATCAGTAGCAGCCTAGGACATTCAAGAGGACACTGATTGCTCATGGGCCCCCAGGAAGGGACTTTGGGACTTACACTTCTTCACCTACCACAAATGAAAGTATGAGTTTCCCTAACCCCTAATACAATTTCTGCTCCCCAACCCCAAATCTCAAGTTACTCACCTGCTAAGATCCCATTCAACTATCCAAAGAGACACGGCTCCACCTTACCCCCTCAAACCCAGCAGAGAAGAACACTAGAACAGGGTTCTAGTGTGTGCTGTTACTACTATTTGCGGTGGCTCACACTGATCTACCCTCCACTCCTCAGGTAAATTTGGTGTCTTTGTCCAAGCTGTCCCCTCAACTTAACACACATTGCACTTGGAAAAATCTTCTCCCTGGCTAGACTCAGTCATCACAGCCTAGTGTTTCCTGTATATGTGACTCCCTCCGGTTTCTATCTTGGTAGCTGAACACAGGCCCAACTGAGTGTTATGTCCAGGGCACATGGTTACACTTAGGTCCTAGAGGCATTCAGTGAGCATTAGCCTTCTGCAAATTGACATAAAATATTTATTCAGAATCTCAAACCCTATTATTCTAAACGTTCTTCAACTTGATTAGTCACCCCTTAGAGATGGTTGTCATATGTTATATCTACAACAATCTTAATGCATACAAGCACCAATTGACTTAACAAAGAACCGAGATAAATTTAAAATTATCTCTCCTTTTGTCCAGTGGAAGACAGGGAGGAGGGGGAGGAAAGCTGGGAGGCATTTCCCACGGTAAAACTGATGATTCGATCACCTCTGTTGGAAAGGCTGCTGAGTCATCCTAACCGTACACTGGCTGGTGTAGGCCAACACTATTGCGAGACTAGAATAATGAAAGGAACTTAGACATCATTTTCACAGTTAAGGCCTCTAGCCATGCTGAACCGCTGATAAGAACAGCTATGCAGGACCAGCTATGCAGGAGCGCTCAGGAGCAGAGACAGCCCTAGAGCCATGTTAGTGAGCAGCTAGAGACAGAGGACCCCAGATCAGAAACAAACCAGGAGATTCAACTCTCATGACATTTCAAAAGTGAGCTTCTCTTTCAGGGACCCTCTTAAGATATAAACCAATTTCTTAAGGAAAAGCGATCACAGTCTCTGCCATGTATCTCTAAACGCCCCCTCGCCCCCACACCGAGTCAGGCGCAGGGAGTCAGAGAAAAGACAGGAAGAATCGCTTCACCCAAGAAAGGACTGAAGCTCTTCCAGCCTCTTGGGTAAAATATAATTATGGAAAAGAAAAATATAATCTACTCTAGAGACATAATTATAGAGCTAAGCCATAGACTCCATAGAAATATTCTAGGAACTTCAGTTCATTTTTTTAAAAATGTTAACGTTTGAATTCGCTGCCTTTTACTGCGAAGCACCAGTCTAGAGCAGCAGCAGAAAGTTTCATCTCCTTATTACATCTGCAAGCATTTTTTAAAAATACAACTAGTTAAAGTGAGAAATAACCGAGGGCCTGCCAGGTCAGCTGCCTGTTTCCAAAGCTAGGCTTCTGAAAGTTGAGGAGTTCAAGATCTTTCGAGAAATATGCAAATCAAAGAGCTGGGGCAAAATTTGCATGAATATAGATTCGAGTTCTTTTATAACTTTTACCTTCTGGGGATGTGGCAAACACAGCGACCAAAGCCTAACTAACATCAGGGGGAAAGAAGAGACAGGGTAGAGCTGTGGAGATAGTCCCCTACCAGTCCCACCTCAGGAAGAAAGCCCAATAGAGGAGCTTAATGCATGCTCTCTTGTCTTGGGATAATGGACTCGAAGAATTTCATATATTTACGTAGAAAGAAACTCCTGAGAGGTTAAACAGAGAACAGGGCTTTATTTAACTTCTGTCTCCTCTCTCTCTCTTCTCCTCCCTCCACCCATCCCTCACTCCTCCCTCCCTGCCCCAGTCTCTCTCTCTCTCTTCCCCTCCCTCCACCCATCCCTCACATCCCTCATTCCTCCCTCCCTGTCCCAGACTCTCTCTGGTGATCAAGCCCAGACCCTTCCTGGTGCTAAGCAAGCAGTGGACCACTAAGTCATGGCTCTAGATCTTAGAAGAAGGATTGTAACGAGCTAGAAAGAGCAGGCAGTCTTGACCACAGCTCACAGTGTACATATGGGAGTCAAAGGACAACTTGAGAAGTCCATTTTCTCACTTCTATCCTGTGGGTCCTGGGGGTTGAACTCAGGGCCACAGGCTTGGCAGCAAGCTCCTTTAGCTGCTGAGCCATCTCACCGGTCCAGTAACAAACTCTTTACCTTTCAGTTTTCTTTACACAATTAATTAATTCCCAGAAAAACAGGCGTGGTTGGCTTATTTTTCACTCCTCTGCCCTGATACAGTCGTCATTTTTATAGGCCAAATGCCACAAAAGGGAAGACCAAAAGAGAGAGGGAGCAGGGGCTGGAAGAAAGAGAACTTGCTGATATTACACTGAGCCCTACTGATTCGTGGACCATGACACATCTCATCCCACTAATGACACCTCAGCATCCATCACCATCCCTGGCCATCTGACTTTAACTTTCTGGGAAATGAACAAAAGGTCCCCTTCTTCTCCCTGCCTATGGTTAGCTCCATCATGTGGTGTGATGCTGGAGGCAGGCCCTCTGAGTGCTGTAGTACGGTATAGTCACACGCACCATGGTTCTTTGTGTTACTGACACTCGCAGAAACCCCAGCGAGAAACGGAAAGTTACTCTCCATGGTAAGATGGTTCCCAGGGTAGAACAAAAAGCATTGCTGTTTGTTTGCCAGTGACTCAGCTGATCGTGGATGGCATTATTCTTCAACGTGTCTGGTGACAACCAGCCCACAGGCTGTTGTCACACAACCCCTGGATCCTAGGCTTGGTTTCCTTCACAGGCTTACTGTTTCTCTTCCAGGGTTATGGTTTGGTAGGTAAGTTTTGGGAAGTGCTGGGGGTGGGGGGGTGAGGAGGAAAGATTAGGAAGTGTGAAGCACTCATCTTAGAATTGCCACCCAGAGTATAGACCATCATCCTCAATTTTCCCATTTCTGTGAGGGGTCGAGAATGTTAAAAAGCAATAACCAAGTGCCCGCAGCCGAATGGCAGCGGAGATCCCAGAAGGAAAAGGAAAAGATTGGGAGGGGGTGGATTTCTTACTTAAGCTGGACCTGTTCCAGCTGGCAAGACGAGGTGATTTTCTTAACGCTTGCAAAACCTGATTACTTTTTTAAAGGAATGAAGAAGAGAGAGATGTAAACACAGCCATTAAAGCAGATTTGAAGTACTTAGTTCTAAGCTAGTCTAAGGCTCCCCCAATTGTACACCGCTCTGCACTTCTCTGCTTGTGAGCCGTCAAGATGACACATGGGGTCTATGTCAGTGTCCTCTGACTGGCAAATTAGGTTGGCCGAGCTCTGCTGTGACCCTGTCAGGTCAGATGTGGACGAAAGAGCACCTTAAACAATGATAGATGTGTCTATCAGAAGCATGTGCGACGCCCGAAAGATTCTGTTTTACTTCATCAAGGGCCCATTGTGTTTATATCTATGCAACAGGTCTTAAACAGACTGTTTAAACATGATTAAACAAGAGCTGTCTTTGAAATAAACCCCTAACAAAACTCAGACGGCTAAGAAGCTGAACAACAGTCAACAATACAACATATAAATTATTTCTCTCGAAGCTGCAAGGGTAATACGCTATAAACTCCCAAATAAAAGATGTTTTATAAGTGAAACTCGAAGGATTACTGCATATATCAACACCTTCTTGCAACGGAATAGCATTTATCCACCTATCCATCCACTCCTCTTAATGCTACTGCACACTTTACTCTCCATGATAGACAGATAATTGCTCTTGTCAGCCGTGTGTAATGAAGGGAGTCTGCTGTGCTAATCCCGACATTCTTATCTTCTGTGAACCCTGATTAAGGAACTCAAAAGTCTACTCCTCCATCCCCAAACTACTGGAGTTTTCTGCTCCTGCTCGGATCTGCTAAAGTGTTCTTACATTCCACTCTGTCATGAGAGGTGCCAAGTGTTTTGAGTAGGATCAAGTCAGAGTTTTATAAAAGGGACTTTAGCACAGTCTTCAAGGGTGTTAGGTGGCAGCAAGCTTTGCCGCCTTTCAAGACACAGAATATCAGAAAAGTATGTTATTTGCAGGCGAAAGCAAAAAGTGGGCTGAAATTGGTTAATATTTGTTTAAAACTACCAGAACTCTTTCATTTCAAAGGCAAGTTAATGCTGTGGATTCCTGTCTGCAGGTTTCATGTTGAATCATCATTTGTGACAGTTTGTCCATAGGAAACAGAATGTATGCATTTTCCAGATATACACATGATGAGTTAAAATTCCTATTACTCTACCATACCCATGTATGTATATGGATGGATGGAGGGGGAGTCCAGTTAAAGGGACAGAAACGCTACTATCCAAGTTCTAGGTCATTCTAGATATCACTGCAGACAGAGATACCATTCTCTCAAGGCTCAACATTCCCTGAACACACACCAAGAAACCTCTGCCCCCTAAACATATCTTTCCTTCTATATGAAGTCCCCAGACTTTAGTCTGACTAGATGTCTTTCATTTATTTCAAAAATGGTACATGCTCACTGGAAAAGCAAAAGTGGACTTGTCAACTGAAGAATTTCTCATGGTTTGACTATTCCTTTACTGGGTCCTGTTTGTTTCTCAGACTTCACACCAACAATGTTCTCAGAATTAATATTCCTCCTTCTTGGTGTATTAACTGGCCTAACAGCTTAGCAGACCTTACTAACCATCCTTAAGATCACACACACACACACACACACACACACACGCGCGCGCGCGCGCATTTCCAGTTAGTTCCTGGTGTGGAACTGTGCCTCAGAATGGACAACTGCTCAGAATATGGGAAGAGAAAAAGTAACTAAAGGGGGTGGGTATCAGTCACTAATGGGCAGACAAGAGCTTCTCAAGCCCAGAACTTCTAGCAAAGCAACAAACTGACTTCCAGTCTAAAGAATCGGTGAGGCTGGGGACTAACTTCCTGATAGCATGGGTATACACACACTAACCATGACAGTGTCACCTAAACAGTGAGGAGGCGTGGGACAGGAAGGGAAGTCCTGCTCCTAACCCTGGGTCTGACTGTACAGAAGCATGAGAGCCTGGGGCTCTGTGCCTATTGACTTTGGGGTCAGGCTGCAGACAGTACCCTCTCATCTCCACGACTCTACCCGCTAATGTGTCAAATGAGGATCTTGGAATCTGTACCATGAGAGGCCACCAGGACGAAATGCATGAGAGGAGACGAACCGCACTGACAAAACCACCAGGCAAGATTAACACGACTCACCAATGACCATTTCCAGATAATGTATCCTGACTACAACATACCGAGGAATAAACCAGAATGAGTGGAGCAGTGTGATCGGACGGTAGAGAAGACGAATAAACAAACCATAGAGGACTAGAAAAACATGGGCTTAATGTCCAAGAGCGGTGGAGAAGCCTTCCCAGAGGAGACACCCTCGGTGAAGATTTAAAGCGTAGAATTCCGTC
The DNA here is from genome assembly GCF_903992535.2 of Arvicola amphibius. Lineage (NCBI taxonomy): Eukaryota > Metazoa > Chordata > Mammalia > Rodentia > Cricetidae > Arvicola > Arvicola amphibius. The sequence continues at coordinate 73,090,354 of NC_052055.2, read as the reverse complement.
AAGCAGATGCAGAAGACACCTGTCTCGGGGGGGAAAACAATACAGAAGGCATTGCAAGCAGAAGGAACGGCAGGTGCAAATGCTCAGAGATAAGGAAGGTACAGAGTGAAGCAATTAGGCACTGGCTGGCACCGGGCCACAGCGCTGTGGGTGGAAGGCAGTTGGGCAGATCGGATGCTGAAGGGCCTTGTCATCATGCCACGGTGTCTGAACTTCATCCCACAAACAACAAGAGCCGCTGAAGTATTTAAAGCAAGGGCGTACCACATGCTGCTTAGAGCACAGGGAGACCATGATGTTCACAGGAGAAGAGGGATAAATAAGGGAGGCATGAAACGAGCTGGGAAATCACTTTTTCTGTTACAGGCCAAGAGGGCAATGCTGTGTTCACTGAGGCAAGGGAGTGCCCGTGAGACAGGAGTATAGACGCAAGCACACTGAAATAATTAGATGTACAGAGGAGCGAATAAGGTATGAGCTCCATGGTTGGCTGAACTCAAACCTGCAAAATCTGACGGAAGTTCATGTTCAGGGAGAGAAGAGCAGCCTCGGTGGAGGCTGGGAATCCCAGATGCATATCTTCAGATATGTACTTTAAGTATTAACAGAACTCGCGCAGTTGGAGACACCAGGAAGTGAGGGGAAGTGGGTGTCTCGGGCGCAACTCCCGGAGTCGTGCGCACGTGGAGCCAGTGTGTGTCTCCGGCGCGTCTCCAGGACCCATGCGCACATGGAGCCAATGTTAGGAGGGAGAACCCTGAACAAAATGGGTCGAGAATGGGTGGGAGTTTCCTGTAGGGATCCCTATGGAGAACAGACACATAGGTGGGCACCAGAATAGTTCTGAGTCACAAAGGAGCTTCCTGAGAGAGCTTTTTACCTCAGGTGCAAGGATATGAAATTAATTTGGTCGCCATGGTCAAAAGCAAGCTTCTCCCCCGCCTCTCTGCCCCCCGCCCCGCCCCGCCCCTGTCACTCCAGACCCAGTTCTCAAGCAACCTGGTTGATACCAATGACTTCAAGTTTGCGAAACTGTCAAAAGTGTAAGTGGAGTCTCTCCCAACCTCTAGAGTCACACTCTAGTTGTCTCTTGGGCTATCCTTCTAGGGGTGGTAATGAGTGTGCCCAGAGTTCACCACGGCCATGCTGTTTTAAGGAAATGGAAGAACCTGGCCGGAAAACCTTCACAAAGACCCAGCAGTCAGTCACCAGTGAGACCGCGGCTCTGGACCTCTTGTTTGCATGAACAGAACCACTCTGGCCTAAATACTACACTGGAAAATGTTGAGCTCAGAGTCTGCATCCAGGAGCACACAGGAATCATAAAGTGATAGCAAAGTCCCTAAAAATGCCTTTAATCCCAGCACTTGGGAGGCAGAGGCAGGTGTTTTTTCTGGGAGTTTGAGGCTAGCCTGGTCTACAGGGCTAGTTCCAGGACAGGCTCCAAAGCTACAGAGAAACCCTGTGTCAGAAAACTAAAAAAAATAAAAAAATAAAAAATACCATCTCCCCCACAATGATTCTTGTAATTTGATGGCATAGTTTATCTGACCACCTTTTATTTTTTTTAATCTTTGAGATTATAACTTAATTACAACACTTCTCCCTTTTTCTCCCTCCAAAACTTCCTATATACCTCTTAATGCTCTCCTTTCAAATTCATGGCCTTAAAAAAACTATTACTGCATGAATATATATACATATATGTATATAATATATCTACACATTCATAAATATAACCTGTTCAGTCCATATAATGCCACCTGCATGCATGTCTTCAGGACTGGGCCATTTGGCGCTGAACACTCTGGGGAGGGCCGCCTCCTCCCGTTCTCAGCTCCCTCCGTTGCCTATAGTCTTGATGGAGAGTTGACTGTGTGGCCTTTTCCCCATCCATTTGGTATGTCCGTCGGCGTCATCCTGGTTCAGCTCGCCTCTTATCCGACTACTTCCTATCCTACTGTTTGCCACTCTGATACCCCAAAGGGGAATGGGAACAGGTAACAGTCAATCTGTCTTCTCTCCCTCCTCTTCCTGGTGCCCATCAGAAAATGATCAGAAGAAGGAAAAGGGTCTGTCCGCAGTGGGTGAAGACAGGACATGGATTCGAGGCAAAGAACATAAGCAATACCATTAACAAAGCTGCCAACTGAAGCGAGAGAGCCACATACAAGCGGACTTGGAAAGAAAGTCTGAGCAGCCAAGTTGGCATGGAGATTCTCGGATCTCCTCCTTTTCCCTATATGAAAACAAAACTCCAGCATTTGCTAAATTCTAGAACAATCTCAAAACTAATGATCTCTTCCTTCTTCCTACACGAAAACAAGACTCCAAAAGGTTGCAAAGTTCTAGAGCAATTTCCAAAACTCCTTAGAAAATAAACAATTATTTTTACATAATTATTTTCTATACACTTGAAATCGGTCCCTAGACTGGTCTGTAATTCCGTGTACCTCTTCACAGTGTGTTTGTATTCCTTAATGCTCATCGTGAAAATCAATTCAGTGTGTACAGAAGGGCCAGACTTCATTTGCTGATCTCTCTTATTCAGATGATACATGCTGGATATGTCTACAGTGTCCAAGTATTATCACATCAGCACTGGTGCGGCCCAGGATTGCAACCAAGATTGTGGCAGGATTTGAAGTTCCCAATGAACGTTAATGGGTCCTATGCTAATCGAGGGGGAAACAACAGGTGCTAGAAGGAACCACCTGAGAGTAATTGAAAACATACACCATTCCATTCTCACGTCATAACTTCCATCCACAGACCTGAAAAGGGAGCCAAAGAAAAGATGGAGGTGGGGAGCCTCGGGTCATGAGAATAAGGGATATGTAGTCTACCCACAATTCTATGCCCCAAATTCCTGTCAATAAGTCAAATTACCGATATTTGGGATTCCCCTCAAATGCCTTCCTATCTTAATAAAAGCCTCCTGTGAGCTCCCAAACTAAAGAGAAACCGCTCCTGAATGCCCCTGCCCACTTCAGCCTCTAGTTCTTATGGGCTTTCTCGTTTTTCTGTTTCTTTCTGTCACATGATCACAAGGTCACTAATATCTGCAGCTTATCTCTCTGAGAGTAGATTTCATGAGCTTCTTTTAAATTCAACTTCTTTCTGAGGCAAGCAATGGGTTAGAGATGACTAGGTTTTTTCTCAATTCCTACAGCACTTTTGAAACTACGCATGGCAGGTACCCTCTGAATGCTTGCTGAGCAAACAAAGGTTGACTCCAGAGTTTGCATCAGTGAATGGAGGCGTCTAGTTGCTAGCTGCCATTTAATCAAAAAAAAAAAAAAAAAAAAAAAAAAAAAAAAAAAAAAAAAAAAAACGATCGCCACAAAATACCCATGAAAAAGAAACCTTCTCAGCCACTCACAGAGTTAGGAAAGTTTGCTTTCTACTTAGATATGGGATAATAAAGCTGGTTTAGCCAAGTGCAGTGGCTCGCAACTCTGAATCCTGTCATTTGGAAGGCTAAGACGGGAGACCTGAAACTTTAAGACCAGTTTGGGCTACTTGTGAGTTCTAAGCCAGCCTAGCCTATACAGAGTGAGGAAAGGAAGGGAGGGAGGGAGGGAGGGAGGGAGAGGAGGAGGAAGAGGAGGAGGGAAGGAAGATCATGTTGGACTTTGTATCTATAGGCAGCCTAGGGGGTCTGATACTGCTCTTGGGGACATTTCAATTTTCTACCTTTGCCAACAGCCTGAAGGAACCTCTATGGATTCTACTAAGATTCCAGGTTTGTGAACAGACAGTAACAAGTATCAGCAACTTGCTTATGATCCTCTTGCCAGCAAAAACTAAGCAGGAGCATTCCCCAAAAAAGATAAGGTCCTAACAGCTCATCCCTATGCTCGCCCTGTGCCATGTACTTAAATACATGCCCCAAACTGCAAAATGGTCATGATTATTTAATAGAGTTCCTACCTCACTCGTCCCCAAATGTTCCCCAGCCATGACACAGCTAGCTGCACGTCACTCACCTGAATTTCCACTCCGTCAGAGCTATCTAGTGGGCACACTAGCTCTGGGGGGTGGGGGACACTTCAGAGAACGGTTTTGTGTCATTGATGCTGGGCAAAGGCAAAAATCAATAAAAACAACTGTGTCTGCACCTAGGGGTTAGAACACTGGTTCTCAACCTGTGGGTCCCACGTGGCCACACTGGCAAACTGCTATCTCCAAAAATTTTTACATTACACTTCATAATGGTATCAAAATTACAGCCATGAAGTAGCAACAAGAATAATTTTACGGTTGGGGGTCACAACAACATGAGGAACTGTATTAAAAGATTACAGCATTAGAAAGTTTGAAAAACACTGCTTTAGAAAAAAAAAGACAAGCTGGGTTTCCAGTGTTGACAAATCACATTTCACTGGATTAATGGTGATTTTTCTTTTCTTTTGAGAACAAAATCCCTTGGCCCAGATAATAATTCAAACGTTTATACCCAGAGGCACCAAGCTACTCCTGCTTAGCCAGCTTCTCTTCAGGGGGACTTGATTCCAACCCTGTGACCACAATGGCATTTGTCAAGGAAACATCTGACTGTCACAGCTGAGAGGGTCTGAGGGGCAGTGGATGAAAAGTCAATGCTCACATACATTCACGACTTCTTTCAGGAACTCCTGACTCAAAATGTCCAGGGGAAGTGGCCGGGTGCAAGCATCGCCTCATCTCTTCTGAGAATAGAGCCATATGGTTTTAACAGAGGTCCGTTTCCTGAACCTAAAGAGACTGCTGAATCTCAATCCAAGTAAAATAATTATGCAGACAATTCCACTCTCTTACTTGCAGTGAAACCCATTCTGTGTGGTCCACACACGCCTGCTCACACCTTCAAAGAAATATTAAGCCATTTTTATGTACCATACCCTTAATGGGTGGAATGCAAGGTAAATTTCCTGTACAGTTAGCACCTGCCTGATACTCAAGGTACCATTGCCTCCCCCCTTTATTTAGCTACACACCAACACAGACACACACAAACACACACACACAGCAGAGAGAGAGGGAGAGAATCTGAAATTCTCCATCTCCCAAAGTCAACATTGATGCTGGGAAATCCTTCAGACACAATTGGCAGGTGAGAGGACTAGAGAGAGGGGAGGGCAAGGGGAAACAGGGACCCACACTCCCTTGTGTAGATTCTAGAACTCTCAACTACTAACCTTAAAATAATTGAGAGAATAGGAAAATAAAATCCCTTCTGCACAAAAGCCAGGCAACACAAATGCTGTGAAAATGAATATTTAAACCGAAGAACCCAACTATTAAACGGAACTCTCAAAAAGACCACCCTTTGGGCCTGAACACTCTCTTGCGAACAGAATGTGCTAACACATGCCAGATTGCCCCTGAATCTGAATTTTAATACAGCAATTGGCTACAAAACAAACTAGCTCTCCCTTACAGACTATTGAATATCAAGTCTGAAAAGGAACTGGTGAAAACCTTTTCATTTTGCCAACATATTTGGCGCATTACAAAAAGAATCCTCTCTCCCCGTCAGAAGATCTCTGCTTTCCAGTACCCACCCGCCTCTCTTTGAATCAATATAAAAGCACCCCTCCTCAAAAGGACAGGATGGAAAGGTGACGTGTCTCTAGATGGGCAAAGGAATTTCACTAACGTGAAGCACAATCACACACTCCCTCTTAAAATGAAAAACTGAGACAAAGTTCATAAGGAAAGCAGAGGCCAGGCCGCCAAGGTCAGAGCGCAAAGCAGATACTAGCCAGGCCAGGACTAACCACAAGGCAGGCCAGAAGCCTTCTCTGGTGCTGTTTTCTTTAGACTGCCTAAAAGTCTTGCCAAGAAACAGGGGGATACCACTGAACAGATATCTTCCACAGCTGAGCATCTGAGGACTGACAGACTGCCCTGCCTCTGTGTGTGTGTGGCCTATAGAACACATGGAGTGGCTATGCCTGGCAAAAATGGGAGAAAACCGAAGGGCGCTTTTTCAGGTGAAAATAGAACAGAATTCTAACTTCATACACATCTAATAAAAACTCTCCCTAGCCCCTCACACTCCTGTCTCCCCAAAGATCACTTATTGATTAGACAGGAAACTTTCTGCCTGCTTTCATTTTCAGTAAAACTTTTTTTATTCTATTTTATTTATTTCTAATATATCCCCATCCACTTCTCCTCTGTCCCAGTTCAGAAAGGGGCAGGGCCTCCCCTGGGTATCAACAAAGCATGGCATATCAATTTGAGGCAGGATCAAGCTAATTTTCAATAAAACTCTTACACTTTGCTCCAGCCCAAACCAGAGATATTTGTGTATTTATTTTTAGCAATCTACGGTTATTTTATTTTTATTTAAGCAATCTATGCTTAAATAAAAAATAAACTGATAATCTTGAAGCCAAAAAATGCAAATGCTGTTGCCATGAACAAGAACTATGTTACCAAGCAAGTTTTGGTTGGATTGTCTTAAATGATTGAAAAACGTATCTACTTAACCTTCATTTATCAGATTTCTTTTCATCAAACATTCAATAGCAAAGTTTAAGAGCAGTGGGCACTGGCTAAAAGCATGGAATAAGGACAGAGCTCTAGGAATAGAAGGAGGAGAGGAGAGGAGACAGCAACTAAGGCTATATAGATGGCTCAGCGGTTGAGACTGCCCTCTTGCAGACAACCCGTTTGGTTCCTACTGTCTACATCAGGTGGCTCCCAACCTTCTATAACTCCAAATCCAGGAAACCCAATGCTTCTGAGGTCACCTACACACACACACACACACACACACACACACACACACACACACACACGTAAACCAAATAAACCCACTTCCGCCCCAACTTGCTTTTTGGTCATGGTGTTTTGTGGCAGCAATAGAAACCTTAACTAACTAAGACAAATAGGTACCAGGAGTCGGGTGTTGCTGGGACAGACCTGATCATGTTTTGGGGTGGATTGTGGAAAGACTTTGGAATTTGGGGCTAGAAACGTCACGGAGTGTTGGAAGCTCGGGGAGCTCTTCTGGAAGAGCCTGGAAGATAAGAGAGTTGAGAGCAGTGCAGGAGATGGAGGCCTGACTTGTAAAGCTTCGGAGAGAAGTTTAAAGACTCTAGCCAGACCATTTGCTATTTTGAGTTGAGATTCTGTCATTCTGGTCAGCTGGGGCTGAAGAGTCAGCTGTGATTAACAAGAGACCGGCACCATTGAAATGCAACCTTGACGTTACTGGGACAAGGAATGCTGGTCAGCTGGAGCTAAGAAGTTAACACTGATTGGTAAGAGACCAGCATCCCTGAGGCGACCACTTCTGAGAAGTGTTTGCTCCGGGTCTGCACACAGGCTGGGGTCCAGAGGCAGCCAATGTTGTGTCTCATGGTGGCAACCACGCTTGAGAGTGGAAGATTCGTCACCCAGGTGGTGCTGGTTTTGAAGGAAGGGAGAGCAATTGAAGCTTGGCATTGTCAGAGACTAGGAGAGGCCATTGGTGAAGGTGCAGCCTCAGGGGCAGTCGGAGGCCCAAGACGAAAGGGCTCATGCAGAGTTCAGGTTTGGAGCCATAGAGAGAGCTGTGAGAGGTTTACTGGTGAAAGTGCAGCCCAGTTGCAGCAGAAGACTCCGGTGTTTCGGAGATGCCAGCACCGTGGGATGACCACCAGGGACAGCAGCAGCAGTGGAGTGGAGCCAGGCGGAGCCTAGAGGACAAGCTGCGTGTGCTGCTGGGGGCGGGGTCTTAGGAGGAGCCCAGAAGATCATGAGTGAATTACAGATAATTGGATATTGAGCTATTTATACTGTTGGATATGGCTTCTGTTTGCTTCACATTGCGACTGTGCCCTAGTACATCATTTCTCCTTCCTGTCTGGTTTTCCCGCCTGTACTTCCTGCCTGGCCAATCAGCGTTTACCTAAAACATGATTGACAGAACACAGACAATTCTCCCACACCACTTCTCTCTTGAGGAAGGTATTTAATTTAATTTAATTTAATTTAATTTTGATTTTAGCAGAATCCACAGGTGAAAGACTTTGAACTTTTGACAGAAATTTTAGACTTTTTAGAGAGATTGGATATTTTAAAGAGACTGAAATTTTAATATGTTTAAGTTTATAAAGACAGTAGAATTTTTTAAAGTTATTCGTGTTTTTAATGTGAGCTCTTGGGGATGGATAAGTAAGGAAATGTGTGGCTTAATGGTGATGTGTTTGTGTGTCAAGTTGGCAAGGGGTTCATTGTGCTGGGTAGACACACGAACTTAGTTATCTGAAAGGAGGGAATCTTAATTGAGAAAATGCCTCCATAAGATCTGGCTGTAAGACATTTTTTTAACTAGTTATTGATGGGGAAGGACCTAGCCCATTATAGATGTTCCTACCCCTAGGCTGGTGGTCCTGGGTTCTATACAAAAGCAGAGTGAACAAAGCATGGGAAGTAAGCCAATAAACAGCACCCCTCTATGGCCTCTGCATCAGCTCCTGCCTCCAGGATCCTGACCTGTTTAGTTCCTGTCCTGACTTCCTTTGGTGATAAACAGCAATATGAAGTATGAACCAAATAAACCCTTTCCTCCCCAAGTTGCTTTCTGGTCATGGTGTTTCATCACAGCAATAGAAATCCTAACAAAGACACACACTAAAAATAAATTGTTAAAAAGTAAAGAAAACTAGTTCAAATGGAAAGTCCCTCAAGTAAAGAAACAGAGCTCACTGGAGAGAAGAAAGGGAAATGAGCCTGGAAAATTGACCATTATAACAAAGCCCACCTTCCAAACTTAACATCACATCAACAGGCCCACGAGATAGATCCATGGGTAAAGGCATTTGCCATTTAAGCCTGCCAATCTGAGTTCCATCCCTCTTGTAAAGTTACAAGAAGAGACCCAACTCACAAAGCTGTTCTCTGACATCCACACACTAACCGTGGCATGCACATGTACATATTTGCAGGAATATCTACACACGTATGTGTTTGTGCACAAACACATCAAAACAATAATCATAATTAAGTAAACATTTTTTAAAAAAATAGCAATCATCTTCTTGACCAGTTTAATTAAAGGCTGAGATTATAGCTTGGTGTTGTACTTTGCTTAGCTTGTAGAAGATCCTAGGTCCAATCCCTATTACCAACGAATTGCTTTGAAGACAGCAAGGATGGGGGTATAGGTACTGCCATAGTTCTGCAGGGCAAGGACAAGAAGAAGGAGAAGGGAGAAGGAAGAGAAGGAGTGAGAGGGGAGGAGGAGTGAGAAGGGAGGAGGAGGGAGAGGGGAAGAGGATGGAGAGGGGAGGAGGAGGAGTGAGAAGGGAGAATGAGGAGTGAGAGGGGAGGAGGAGGAGGAGTGAGAAGGGGAAGAGGAGCAAGAGGGGGAGGAGGAGGAGTGAGAGGGGAGGAGGATGAGTGAGAGGGGAGGAGGAGGAGTGAGAGGGGAGGAGGAGGAATGAGAGGGAAAGAAGTGAGAGGGGAGGAGAGGAGTGAGAAGGGGAAGAGGAGAAAGAGGGGAAGAGGAGGAGGAGGAGTGAGAGGGGAGGAGGAGGAATGAGAGGGGAGGAGGAGGAATGAGAGGGAAAGGAGGAGTGAGAGGGGAGGAGGAGGAGTGAGAGGGGGGGAGGAGGCAGCAGCAAAACACAAAATATTCTCCATGAATTTAAAAATAGAACAATTCTGATTTATACCCATAATTGTTACTAAGGACTATCAGTTCAGAATAGTCATATGTCCTCCTTACAGCTAGGGACCTCCTTTGTTCTGGGGGTGTGTTTGGGTGACAATCACGAGTACAAATTGCTCCATAAAATTTTAAAAGTTGAAGAACATTCGCTAAAGACTTGGAGAAACCTTGGCCATAGTTTCTTAGTCCCATTCCCAAGCTGCAAGGGTCCTGGCTTGTGCAAGTGACACTGGGCTTGGTTTTCCTTCCTCCTTAGCACCAACTAGAGAAGAAACTTCCATTTTCGTGACTACTAGAATATCACCAAGGTTTGGTTTTGTTTTGTTTTTGAAGCTGAGAATGACTTTGAACTACTGATTGTATACAGTGTTGGGGACCAACCCAGGGCTTCCTGCTTGCAAGGACGGTGGAGTGGGTTAAAACGAACCCTTGTAACTTCTGTGGAAGTGAATTGCTTTCCCAAAAGCCACAGGCCCTCTCTGTGTCTTCAGCTAACAAATATAAGAATACAGTTAATCTTCAGAGAAGTGTTCAAGTTGAAACCCCAAACCTGGGAAAACCAAAATGCCCCTCAAATTTAAAACTTTCTGAATGCCTACTGATACTTTTTGAGTTTCACATTTTGAAATATGCATTTCAGATTTTTGAATCACGAATGCTCAACTGTTAATATGTACAAAAATATTCCAAAACTTACTTACTCCAAAGTCTGAAGCCCCTCCAGCCCTGAGAAATGAATAGAAGACTCTGACTTGTATTGCAAAGGGAAAGAGGCCTGGACATGAGACATTAATATCCATTCTTGGTACTCTAGGGGGCACAGTTCCTGGGACAAAAGGAAAATCCCATAGAAAGTCTGATAAATGTTCCAGATACTAGAGACAGGATGATCTGATTGTAAGGCAGTCCTGGAGGAAACCCACATCACTGCGGACCCTCTCTGTGGTGCCCTATGGGTATCACTTTCTACATCCACACACACTCCTTTGCACTCTCTGGCAGGTATTTCCGAATTCCTTGGCTCTATGTAAAGTCTCTGAAAACAAAGCATATCTTTGTGCTCAACATTGTCTCTTGTGATATAGAAAAAGTTGGTTTTAATTGAGCAAATCATCCAAAGACTGGATTTTTTTTCTATCAAGCTGAAGTCCTAGCAAAGCTTAAATGTATCTGAGGCAAGAGATGGAAAGAGAGTAATGAAAATTAATCATGTCATTTGGTCGTATCATTTTCTTGGCTCACTTTAGGAGGCCTTGATATTCAAAGAGAAAATACTTCCTACTTCAGGGAAAAGAACTAAACAAAGAGCTGTTAAGTTTCTTATCATAAACACTCACAATATGTGCATTGACTAGCACCTAGCGTTTAACACTTTAATACATGAAGACAGCCACAGAAGCTGCACACTGTCGAAATGCTGCAGCTAGATTGACGGGGGATAAAAGCTAGTATCTGCTTTTTTCAGTGGCAGCGGTAGTGTGCAGTAGCTTAAATATGTTTTTCATTGTCGAAGGGGTCTGATTTCTCTCAGACGGATATTGTTAGGGAGCTGAGGGCTGGTGATGGAGTTAAGATGACAGAAAGTGAAGCCGTGGCAGGAAAGACTGCGCGGCCGCTTCATACTCCCCTCGTTAGAGATGAAAGGTGGGTGGGGTGAGCTCCAGGCTCTCCTAATCATGTCACTGGAGAGGGATGCTCAACAGTATTGAAAGCGTTCCGTTCTGGGAACGCTTCCTGACTCTTTAGACTGGATGTGTGAGATGCAGATCTTGAGGGAATTACCCACAGTGGTTTTTGAGGTTTCTGAATAAAGTCGGGGGGACGGGAAAACTGCACAGGCATCCTGATTGACTTCAAAGTTGATTTTATCTGTACCTTTCCGAACTGAACGAAGGAGAGGCACTTTAGTCACGTTTCCCCTCCAGTGTTGGAGCGCTGGTTTCATTTTGCTCCAAACCCTTGCTAGGGAAAGAGAACGATCTTATCTTTAATAACAGTTCCTAAATGATTACATATTTGTAAATATGTATACAGACCAAGCTATAGGTGCTTCTTCTCTATTAATTTATACTATTAGAGGTTTAGGTCATGAAGATCAACAAGTTTTAAATGCTAAAATGAAAACCAAACTTTCCTTTTGTTCTCCCACAAACGCTCTCTCTAGATGGTCAGTTCATTTACTTACTCAACACCTACCAGGCAGGCAAGAGACTTGTTGTAAAACATTAGAATATATACCCCCAAAGTACGCGTTGTCTACTCCAGGACCTGAAAAGCTCGTAGGTGATGCAATAGCTGTACATAGCAACTGCCGTGAAGCAATGTGTGCTAAGAACTGTAAAGGGTCACAGCCACAGTAACTGCAAAACTTGAGACAGGCAGACACCCCTACTGAAGAAAAATACTGCCCTGTGTACCATTTAAACTAGGAGGTGGGGTTTCCCAAGGGTAAGGTTTCAAAAGGTGGATGAAAGAAGCCTTTTCGAAGCGGCAGGCACAGCATGAAGATAGATGTGCAACAAGAGATTGTTCAGGAGAGGAGAGGACACTGGCTAGAGCCGCACTAAGCTCTTTCCTGGCTGGCACAGGTTGTTCAAACTCCCAGGGCATTCTGCGTCTCTGAGGAGGCAATGTTTGTTGTCACATAGTAGCTACTCTGCTTTAATCTGGTGGGTAAGGGCTGAGGACCGTGATTATACTGTAATGCATGGACCAGTCCTACAGAACGGGAATGTTTTCCAGAGCTCTCACCACCTCTGCAAAGGCCCCAACAGATAGTCAAGTAGGATGAGTTACTATGCTCTGAGCTTAAATCCTAACACTTCTCAAATATAAAGGACTATTTTGTCATATAGTTTTAATTCATTGGGTTTTCTAGAATTAAAACTATCTAGAAACCAAGGAATAAAGTTCTACATTTCAGAAAAATCTTCACCAACAACTGCATCACCTTTGGCATTTGAACCACTAATACATGCCTGCATTAGTTTGTAGCCACCACATTCGAGGTGGTTCTGCACATGTTCACACGCCTAGTTTGTCCAATTATAGTTTTCAAGGCATTGACTATTCTTTTCCAATATTTAGGTATTAAAATGAGTAAATAAAATTCTATTTATGATGATGTTCCTTTCTTTTCTTTTCATATTTAAGTCATAAAATTACATTGATCTTTTGAAAAATTGTTTAGACAGATATAAAATATAAAGATTTCATCTTGGGATAACAAAGGGGCAGTAATATATATGATATTTTATATATATGATATATATATACAGCAAACATATATATATGTACATACACACACATACACACATAGAAAGCTGCTGCTTCTAAAACATTTAAAAACCACCAGACTGTGTCGAGTGGGTGGACAAAGATAAGATTGAGCTAAATTGTTCTGAGCCTAGGGAAAGAGCCAGAGAAGCCTGTCACTGATTGAGTAATGTGGACACAGGGCACCTAGGGGATTTCACAACATGACATCCCTGCCCCATGGTGACATAATCAGAGCTGAAACTTCAGAAAACTGAGCTGTGGTCATGTACAGAGACTGTTGAGGGGACAGACACACACTGGTAGCCTAGGCAGCACCAGGAATCCTGGCATATTACAGTTCCCTGTGTCAAGGCACGGGAAGGGGAACTTTTACGGGGAGATTATTTAGAGATCAAACAGATTTTGAGGCATTCATTTTAAGGATAAGACAGAGGTGGAAACTGAAGATGGTAAGGATGAAAGAAAGGGATTTGAGAGTTGTTTACAAAATCAAAGCGACTGCTCATGGGCCGTATTTTAAAGGAACAAGCAAGGAAGCAGCAGCGAGGCAGAGAGCCAAGTTCAGGACTTTTGGTAACGTCCACATAGGTGGGAGTTGAAAAGACAAAGAGCAAGGAAAGCGGGGAGAGGCTAGACAGGCAGGCGGTATCAGAGCGGGGACAGCGAAGACAGGCCTTTAAACAGAGGAGCTAATCAAGGGCCAGAGGCTGCAGAAGGGACAGGATGAAAAAGCCCAGCAGAGGAGCGTGGGCCACTGCTAGCAACCTTCAGGGAAGCAGTCTGGCTGGGGGAGTGGGAGCCAGACTGCAGGAGACAAGGAGGGAGTGGGCGATGAGGAAGTGGAGGCGACTAGTCTGAGTCTTTCTAGAAACTCAGCGGTTAGGAAGGAGAGGGAGAGAAATTAGATATTAGCTCAAAAGAGCAATAAAAGAAAGGGATGCTTGTGGGCCGCAAATCTGACCCACTGAACAAGAACACATTACAGGGACTTGTCTGTGTGTTTCCTTTGCTGTCAAATAAAATAATAATAACTGAACCAAAGTGGCCTGCGTTGTTACTCTGAAATTATATGGCAACCTGTTCAGGTGGGCAGACTATATTGGTTAAATATTGACAAAAGCATTTCTAACAAAAATTTGGTTTGTAAAATGGGTTTTATCTCTCCATGAGATAAATAGGAGAAAAGATAAACTTTTGACTCTTTCTGTAAAACACTAAAAACTACAAAGCCTTGGAATCCTTAAAGGGTCACCAGGGCAACCTGTGATGAGAAGCCAAGTCACCTACCCTTCCTGGGATCTAAAAGATGGCTCTTCAATCATGCAGGGCTGTATTCCAACCTGGCCAGCACCCAAACTTGGACCACAGTGCTGGATTACAGTCTGGCTCTGAGACTCACTGGACCTGAAGACTCTGGTGCATTATTTAACTTCTCCAGGCTTTTGGCCTCCTATGTACATTAAGATTACATTCTTACCTATTTTATAGGGTTATCACAAATGCTTTTTTAAATTTTGCGTGGTGTATTGTGTGTATATGTATGCGTGTGTGTGTGTGTGTGTGTGTGTGTGTGTGTGTGTGTGTGTGTGTTTCAGAGGACAGTCCTCATATCCTACTTTGTTTGAGATGGTGCCTCCTGTTGTTTTTCCGCTGTTACCCCCAGACTGACTGGGCAGAGCTTCTGGGAATTTTGCTAACTCTGTTTCTCATATTCCTATAGGGATGCTGGGGTTACAGTCACTTGGGCTACACCCTTGACTTTTCCCTGGGTCCTAGGGATCTGAGTTCATGCTGTTTGAGGAAGTGCTTCTACCCACGGGCTAATATCTCAAGATTAAAGCTCTAAGTGGCTTTCCTCAGTCTCTATAGACACAAAAGGCAGATCTCTAAGCAAAAAACACAACCATACTGACTAACACCATCTGCATTGTTTCTGTTTTTGTTTTCAAAGCCCAAAGAGGTTCTACTAGCTCAGCTTAAGTATTGATATTATACAAGGAAGTATGGCACTAAAATTAGTGTCCTTTGAGAATAGAACTCTCATGACCAATAATATTTACCTGTTGGCAAGTGCCCTCAAATATAATATAATTCACTGTGAAAGGCTCCTATTACAAGAGAAAAAAGTTCAAGTCATCATGTCCTTAGGTGATTTTGTGTCCTTAGATGATTCTGCTGAGCTCCTAAAGGATCCTCAAGGGCTATACCAGAATTCAGACATTTCCTGAGTTTCTACAAAATGTCTATGAGAAACTTCTTGGGCAAGACACACAAGCATGTAGCTCCCCCCAGAGTCACTGGATAAATTATAAGGAACTCTGGTAGAGACAGAGAGTCACATTTAAATTCTAAAGACTGTCCTCCGCCTTTAAGTCACAGAGAACAGCAGCGAGTCTGATTTACTCAGGGATTAATGTCACAGCCTTCGCTGTACCCTTGCTTCACAAGCAGTGTAGCAGCTGTAGCATAGACCAGCCTCCCCGAATGCAGGCTGCCACCATCAGACTGTGCAATGAGAGACAGTGTGAGTCACGACCCAGGCTCAGCCGATATTTTGTCCAGACAACTTAAAAGACCATAGACGGGGCTGAGGCCCTGGTGGGTGCCTATGCTATCAAAAGGGCATGTTCTGGTGTGACTGGCGGTGTGGGGGGTGTTGATCAGGGGAGAGTGAGAAACAAGATGAGGACCTGTTCAATCCTGTACAAATTCTAAGACAAAACTCCTCCTTTTCCAGCAAGAAAGTAGGATTGGATAATGCTGAGACACTGGCCAAAGCTGGTTTCTCCAGCTCCATAAAGAGCAAAGCAAAGGACTCAATAATCTGGTTTGAGGCAGCGCTTACCACCCAGAGCCTCTTTAGAAGCAGCTTTGAAGCACTGACCTTCGGCTAAATGAAAGGGGGCGGGGCCTGGGTTTCGGTTTCCACAATTCTTACTTCTTCATCCTGTTCCACTAAAGAGTGTGTGTGTGTGAGAGAGAGAGAGAAAGAGAGAGAGAGAGAGAGAGAGAGAGAGAGAGAGAGAGAGAGAGAGAGAGAGAGAGGGAGGGAGGGAAGGAGGGTGGGAGGGAGGGAGGGAGGGAGAGTATCTGCATGGATTTATGTTCACCACGTCCTTATAGGAACCTGAGAAGTCAGAAGACGTCAGACCCCTGGAACTAGAGTTACAGGCCACCATGAGCCACCATGTGAGTGCTGGGAATTGAACCCAGGCTCTCAACTGAATCAGTAAGTACTATTGACTATAAGCCGTCCCTGAAGCTCCCCAAACCACATTTCTATTTAGGGCAAGTCTTGGAGTTGGCAATCACTGAGCAGATCACCTTTCCATCTGAAAATGATGCAATTACCAAGCAAGGGAGAGATGCTAAGTTGTGAGTTTGGGCATCAAGGTGAGAAGACAGTTCTTCCGGCAGAGAACCGAGAAATGGTTGTTTAGGAGTGATGCTATTTCTCTGGTTCGGAATGCGATGCACAAAGACTCCAAGTCTTTGCTTGGTAGCTCCTATCCCATGAATTAAAAAGCATGGACATATTCCCACTGACTTGCAGGACACAGACCCAGAAGCAAATGCTTCACTCCACGGTCTCAAACATCCAGATTTAAACTCACAAACTGAGGCAAATTAAACAGAAAAGGGTGGAGAAAAGAAGAACTTTTAAAATTTTTTTAAATAAATTTTCGCATCACTGCATAGGTAGCTCTGGTTTCATCCTATGATACTTAGACAGAGAAAGATCTGCCACTTTTAACTCTACTGGCAAGATGGAAGGGATAAAAGAGATAGGCCAAATAAATAGACATTAATATCAGAAATATTTTCTCCTCAAGAGAAAGGAAGTATTCTCTTTTCTTGGAGTAATAAGTGCACTTAAAATATCCAACAGAGCCAGTTGTGGCTCACACACTTAATCTCAGCCCTTGGAAGGCAAAGGCAGGCAGATCTCTGTGAATTCAAGGAGTTCCAGGCCAGCCAGGAATACACAGTGAGATCCTATCTTTAAAAAAATAAAGGAAAAAGAAAACACAGCCCTGTGGCTATAATGTGACTTCTATCTTAGCATTATTTTGTTTCCGATATTTACCAGACCATAAAGAACAAACTAGGACCCTGCCTGGCCAGGGACCCTTCTCTTAAGAAGCTGCTAAGCAATATTAAACGAGTGTCTGGCTGTGATATGTGTCCCTCGCTTCAATTCACACACCCAGGTAGCGTCTGCTCTGCGAAGCTGCTGGGCCCGTGTGTGTCCACCATCCCGACTCCGATGCCCAGGACTGACGCCTGCTGCGTCAACGAATGGCTGCAAATCTGGGCTTTTTCAAGCCTTCTCTTATGTAGGCATGCAGAGAGAGAATGTTACAATAGAGATTCCACAAAGCGCGATCATTGGTGAAGCTCTCCAGCCGGCGGTGTCAGAATGAAGTTAGCGCTAATGCCCACACGCTCAGATTTCAATCATTCGTGTTCCAATTATTTGCTCTGGAAGGGAAATGTTTACTCTTGTACACATTTGGGTTTTAACCTCTGAAACCATTGCTAGAGATTAATCTCAACCACTGAACATCTGCTTCAAAACCCAAACTCGAGTCCGTCATTTCAATAACATTACAAATACACTAGGCCATTTTCAAGATTCCACTGAGCTGGGACATCCTGTTACCACACAAGTCATTACAACCAGAGCTAGAGCCCTGACGAGGGGTCCAAAGTGACAGCTCACACAGCCAGTTGATGGTGAGAGGAAGGCGCATTTATTCACCTGTCTGTTCATTACATGGAAATCTACACACACAATTTCATGTGATCTTCTCCCACCTACTTTGCAAAGAAGCCCGGGAAACCTACAAGACCGAAGGTGTCAAGGAAGAACAAAACAGAATTACCACACCCATTAGCTTAGTGCAGAATGGGTGTTGGTACAACAGCCCCACCCACTCTGGTCCCCTCTTGTAAGGATCGGGCACCTGCCACATGATTAGAAACATAAACCCGAGTTCCTTCACATGACAATATGAATAACTGTAGTGTACCTGTGGACTCTAAATACCTGCCTGTAAATCAATATCCTTAACAAAATATCCTTAACACAGACTCGAAGGATCCCCTCCCCCCCCCCCCGCCGGGTTTTAATTAAAGTTTTCTGTATGTTCTTTTTTGCTTAATGTCTACATCTGAATATTGACTTGTATGAATGTCACCAAAGTGTCTGGAATGGCCTGGGTTTGACAGTCTGCTTTACCAGTCAGACAAGCCAGGTCTAGTCACACATTCCAGACACAGATGCCCCAGGGACAGTTTTAAGGCTTAATTAAATTACAATGCCTATCACATTTTTTAAAAAGAAAAACTAATATTTCCAATTCATTTACTAAATACAACCAATTCCATTGGCCAACCCTGTGATAGGCACACAGCAAACTGCAAAAACGTTGCTCAGGAACCAGAAAGGGCCATCAACTGAGTTCTGAAATGGTTCGGCCTAGTCCGATAATGGTTTCTAGAAACCCAAACTAAGCATAGTAGGGGACACCCTTCTGCAGCACACAGTCCCTTGCTTTCTGGACATGACACTATTTGGAGCTCTCCCTGTCGCTCTGGCTGCACCTGCACAGTGACCCTCACCAGCTCTTTGTCCTAATCTAACTTCAAATCTTGGGGATTTTCCCAGATCTCTGTCCTTGGCTTTTTCTTCCATCTAACATGATTTCTGCCGGTCTACAGCTTTAAACACCACTCCAAACTTGACATAGTTGACATTCTGGCATTGCAACAGGACATTGTCATCTACAAGGTCCACACTCAAGGTCCCCACAATCACATTACTAAAAAACAAAAAAGAAAGAAAAAAATATGGATGGAAAGACAACACCTAGAATCACTACCTAGACATTTGAGGGGACCCAAGTTGGGTTCCCAGCACCTACATTACATGGTCCAAAACTGCCTGTAATTCCAGTTCCAAGGGTTACAAAGCTTCCTACAAACCTCCAAGGGCACTCATACACACGACGTACATTCACGCACACTAAAAAAATTTTTTAAAAAAATTAGAGAATATCTCTTTGTATTTTAAGTGGGTTTATAATTTTGTGTGGGACTAAATTGGTTGCCAGCCTGAAGCACGTGCAGCCTGTGGACCAGGAGTTTGACATACCTGAACCCTACGTGACCCAGGCTTTCTGGTACCACTTCTATGTAGGTCTACCTCTGAAGCTTCAATGCCAACCATTCACCCATTCAATCGCTCTGCTGAAACAACCCTTGTCTCCTGACTGGGCTTCAGTGAGTCAAAGGGTTTAGTGAAAATGCCTGCTTTTGACATGCAGCCTAGCTCCTTCCCCTAGATACTTACAAAAGATTCACTTGTTAATGAATCCAGGTCTAGGCTTAAATGTTGCATCTACCTGTCTCCATTAGCTTTGCTTCCTTTCTCATTTTTTATAAAACACTTAACATCATATATATTTGAATATTTATTTATTTGCTTATTGTCTCCTATTTCCAATATAGTGAAGGAAAGCAGGCGTGTTAACACATGAGTCCCTGTCACCTTATAACATCTGTCCTTAACTAGTCAACATGCAGAAAATAAGACTGTGGAGTGGTCTGCCTTAAATAGGACATTTATATCACATCTCTACCCCTACTACAAGGCAAGGCGGGTAAATGGCATGGCTGCAACAAAATACCATGTCCAGATGCAGCAGTGCATGGCTGCAACAAAACACCATGTCCAGATGTAGCAATGAAGATGCACATGTGAGCTCAGTGGTTACAACAGCACGCCCAAGACCTGTGCAAATCCATGCCAGAAAGAATTGCAAGGCTCCTCAGCATGAGTGTTGGGGCTGATCAGGGGGCCCCACCCCTAGGTAAGGAGCGATTCCCAACTGACAGCTGCCAGGAGAGGAGAGTGAGTTTGCTTTAAGGGTGTGGCCCCTGCTAAGTCAACCAAGCTCCAGCACATGGCCCCACACCCTAGCACAAACTGGACTTCACTGTTTGTGTTTGTTATTAAAGAGAACACAAAGCTGAGAGGGTAGGGAGATAGGATCTGGAAGAAGTTGGGGAGGGGATGAAATGTGACCAAAATACATTATATGAAAATTTCAAAAAAATAATAAAATATTTAAAAACAGTTTCTGACCAATTATAGTAGGATAATGGGGCTCAATAAACACTTGTTGAAAAACTAAACATACAATAGCATCATACAACTGAATATTCATTGTGTTAGTTATTAATTGCCTTGCTGTCTTCTGAACCATATTTCAATGCCTTCTGAGGAGAATTGCATGCCTTTAATTCCCATCTGTACACTGCTGGGATAGTCGTATGCAGAGTGGTTCTTAAAGCCTGTGCTACCTGGCTGATTCGAGCAATGGAGAGCCAGAATGAGCATCTACATACAGTCAGCACACAGCTGTGCTTTTGCTTTGCTTTGCTTTGGTTTTCAGGTAATTCTACATGGAAAGATTTTAATGAAGAAGGCTAATATACTCACTTTCTTATGAGAATAGTTTTACGGTACTGAAAACAAAATCAATGTATATAAACAGAGACAAAATATAAATAAAACCATAATGTCAAACAATAAATGACATGGCAAGCCCTTGGAGCCAAGAAAGCAAGCTGGGGTAAATTCAGCAGGAAAGTAGAATAAGAACTGAGAAGGAAGAAAGAAGGTGAGGTTTGACCTCAGGGAGTCGGCACAGAGGCAGGGACTGAACAAAGTCACCAAGAATGAAAAGGGGGAATCATCAAGAGGAAAAGGGAGAAGTGAGTGCTTCAAAGCTGCAGGGCATGGCCAGGTTTGAGGAACAAAGACTGTGGGAAGCATCTCCTTCAGCAAGGCTTTCCTCAGAGAGTAGAACTCAGGCCTTGAGATCATCAGGGTTTTTTCCCTTTGCAAGTTGTTATTGCTACCTCCAGTCCAAAACATTAACAACCTAGCAGATCTAGACTCTCAAGATGTTAGAAGTTTCTAGAACATCTTTAAAGCCAACTTTTTTTGGTCCTGTCACATCTGAGTGTTACTAAAAGTCAATATTTAGACCTTGCCTGGATCACTGAGCTAAATGGAAGATTCTGCCAGCACTTTGTTTGTTATATATTTGTGATTTGTGATGAAAGTTCTTGTGATAAAGAAAGGAATCAGTATTTTGTTTGCATTTAAAGTCAAAATAATGCCTTCTCTTTTTTGTCATTACTAAGATAAACCAGAAAGTAATGAAGAAAAATGTCTTATATAACAAAAAGTAAGAAAGAAACGAAAAGAAGAATCAGCATTTGTTTGTTGACATAATTTACAGAGCCAAAGGGATTGGAAAACGAAGGAGGTGACATTGTACTCACCAGCTGACACACATGGGGCTCTAAATGAGTGCACACTTGAAGCTGGCACAGCCGGTTCTCAGAGGCCCACTACTGCCTTCCGATGTTCCAAACTACCATAGTGAAGTCCAGGCTCTACTCAGCTTCATCAAGAGATGAAGATGCTGGGCTCAGGAGGTCGCTCAGTAGAGCATTTGCTGTGCAAGCAGGGGACCTGAATCCCATCCCCAGAACCCAGGTGAACACAAATAAACAGTAGGTAACTAAACAGCAAGGAAATGGCCCAGTGTACTTTGAACTCCTGCACTGGCGGGGGGGGGGGGGGTGGAAACAGGCGGATCCCTGGGGTTTGGTAGTCAGCCAGCCTGATGCAAGGGAAGAACTCTAGGCCAATGAGAGATTCTATCCCAAAACAAACAAGAAAAGGAGGAAGATACCTGTGGACCACTCCAAGGCTGCCCCTGGCTGTGCAACACAGAGAGAGAGAGGGATGGAGAGAGAGAGGAAAGGAGGGAGGAAGGGAGGGAGGGAGGGAGGGAGGGAGGGGGGAGGGAGGGGAAGGGAGGGAGGAGGGAGGGAGGAGGGAGGGAGGGAGGGAGGGAGGGAGGGAGGGAGGGAGGGAGGGAGGGAGGGAGGGAGAATTTCAGATGTTAAGTTTTCTGCATTACCATCCTTGTCATTAACTTCATACCTCAGAACTCACTGTCTCTGTTTGGAGTCCAGAGTCTCTCAGGCACCCCCATCCACTGGCTTTATAAATTGTGAAGACATGCCTCAGAACCCCAAAACACACACTTAGACAGAGCATTTAAGCTCAGTGGTTCACTGGGCCTCCAATTCCACCCACCTCAGTCTCAGACCCCCCAGTCTAAGTCACCCTGCACTAGTCTGTGTGACAGACAGGCCCGTTTCCGGTCTCCACTCCTTTTTCTCATCTTCAGTTAGCCTCCCTGACACTAAAATCAAACACCTGGCTGTGGTGGTGCACACTGGTAGGGCATGCTGCAAAGACAGAGGCAGGAGGATCATGAGTTTGAGGTCAGCCTGAGCTGCGCTTTTCCCTCCCTTGACTTTGCTCTGTAAAATAAAAGCAAACCCTTCACGGCTGGTTTTCTTTCTGAAAGCTTTCTTTTCCAAAAGCTTTTCCGAAAAAAAGCAATGACAACTTAGTTTGCACTTGTGGGCCGATTTCACGGCATTTCTTCTTTAAGGATTTGCTAAGACAGACCCTTCTCCCCGGCAACCTTTCCAGGTGTCCTGATGAACAAACCTAGTCCAGAATCTGCACACTGCTCTCACTCGCCTGCCTTTCCTTAAAAGACATCATCTGATCTTGCACCTTCCCTTCCCCGACCCGATTTCTAGACACCCCATCTTCTGTGGAGATAAGCCAGAGAGGAAAAGAACTCCTGCACTCATGGGGTTGGTTACCCTAGACCCAATCTGTAGCCCTTGCTGTGGGGGGACGGGGCTTAACCAACCCTTTGGTTTCCAGCCCCAATAAGGAGTGAGGAGTGAGTTATTGTGACCAGGCAATCTTTCCTATAGACTTTGCCCTTTGCTCCATTAGAACAAAAAAAAAAAAAATAGCAAAACTACCAATACTTAACTCCACACACTGACTTCGATACTCTCACTTCTATATAGTTCCTGCCTACTGGCACACAAGCACAATGTTAAAGCAATCTTAAAGCATTTTGATTATTGGAATTTAGAAGACTTTCTACATTTTTCTTTATATTCTTTGTTTTGAATCTCAATGCTTGACTTTAGTCTTTGTTGCAGCAAACCATTTCTAAAGCATTCACTAGAGATGCGTGGTGCTGGTAAGACCTCAGCTCTGTTAAGCTTCTTTCTCACTGGCAAGATGACTTCTTCCCTGCCGAGCCCACAGAGTTATTATGATGTCATTAGTATTAGGGTGGATTCTGTAAATGACACAGTGAGGCCAACAGGACAAGCCTGAGCATCCTGGCTAGGGCACCAAAGCACCCCTCGGAAGGATGCCACAGGCAGATAGAACTCTGAAGAAGTTCAAAGAGGGGAGCCAAGAGGCCCTCTAAGCCTGCAGGGTAGGGTTTTGTTAAGCATACTGAGCATGTGGAGAGAACCCCCTGAAACAGAAGAGGGTGAAAGGGGAAAAGAGACAAGAAAAACGAGACAGCTCAGCAATGTCAAGTCATGTTCTGAGGCCAGCAGCAGGACAGGAAATGACTAATCCAGTCAGCTAGGACATTCTGAGAGGAATGAGGATAGGAGATTTCTTCACAGCGATTTTTGGAAGGTAATTTTCAGAATCTTTATCAAAGCAGAAAAGTTCTTATTTTGAAGGGGACAATCGGGGGCAGCCTGCTACTGCCATCAAAAGACAAAGTCAGCTCATGAAGAGACATATAAAATACAAAGGGTGCCCAAATATGTTCATAGATATCAATAAACTTATAGAAGCAGATACTAAAGGAATTTTATCTAAATATGAAATGAGTTCTCTACAATGCTGTGTTTGAAATGGCCTGTTTATGCTTTCGGAATTTTCTGCACTTTTTACAAATGTTTTTCTTATATAGTAATTAAGTGCTATTTAAAATGTAAACAAAGGAACTAGAAACACTACACATAAGACATAGGTCTTTGTTACTAGCCCCACAATTTTGTGACTTACAAAAATAAAACATTTTCCACAGGATCTACCAAAATTAGAAAGCCCCTCAACAGCAGCAGCAAATTGATCTATGAGATCTCAAAGAAAAATGCCCTATATGATAGGTGAGGGCATTCATTTCTTGTGACTAATAATCTGTCCAGTGTCCCTAAGTAGAGAAAGTGGACTACCAGTATCTGGAGGGACCCATGGATGTACACTGTTTCCCATGATGTCTTCTCTACTGCAACCCTACACCTTGTACCTTAGACCTTCATACTTCATGTTAAACACAGATGAAATGATATTTGGGTCTCGGAATTAGTCTAGACTTGCCCTAACCTCTGCTATACAGCTTTTCCCCCAGAACTACCCCAGGAAATTCAAGCTGTAGAGCAGATACTAGTCTGAAGAAAAAAAAAAAGCGGAGTCAACCGTCTCTCATTAAGGACAATGCTACCAAGTGTCACTTCCGTGTCCCCCTTTATAAAGAGACTTTATTGGATATAAAGAGTCCAGTGGAGGCTCACATAGACCAGCAAACCTTACCCTGTATCCTCTATCCCCCACAAAATATCCCTTCTCATTAGAGGAGCTTTTCATTTTGCTCTGTGTGGAACCTGTGACGGCTAATTTTGACTGCTAATCTCATTGGATTAAAAAGCACCTATCCAGGACAATAATGAGGCTCATCCTTTGGATGTATCTGTAAAGGAGGTGCCCAGGGAGGATTAGCTCAGGGGACAAAGACCTGACTTGAATGACACACACCATCTCCTGCAGTCCCAGACTGAACATAAAGGGAATAAGATCACTTACTGACACCAGAACTCCCCTTTCTCTGTTCTTTGACTGGACAAGATGTGCGCAAGCAGCCTCCATGGCCACTGACAGGAGCCGCTCCTGTCCTTAGACCTTCCCACCATAATGGGCTGACTGAGCCTTGAGCCAGACTTACGCTATTTCTTTGCAGGTGTTTAGACACAACACCAACAAAATAACTAGTCCAGGAATGAACTTCAAAGTCAAGCGTGTGGAGGGCCCCTCGATGCCAGCCAAGACAGTATTCCCCTGCCCTGGCCAGGCAGTAGGTATGGCGTCTCAAGGAGAGAAGAAAGCAGAGAAGGCACACAAACTGAGATGGGGAACGGAAGCCGGATCATCAAGGATAGAGCAGACGTCCTAAAGACAGGGCTAGAAGCCGCTCAGTGTGACCAAGGCCGGAGTGGTTGGCAGTGCTGCAGGACTTAGGAGGAGTGTGCTCTTAGACGGTGTTAGAAATGAATTCGGGAAGGCATGTTCATTTCTCTACAAATTAAGCCCTAAGTGACCAGGCATTGTATGAGTGGGCCCTCCTCTCAGTTTCATTCCAGCTCTGCTGGTGTCCTTTCCAGTAGGTTCTCAAAGCCATTTCATCAACACTTGGCATTCAAAGGCCCCAAACCAGAGCAAGTCAAGGATGAATGCTTGCCCAATTAATATGCATACAAAGGATAAGGACATGTTGTTAAAGCGGCTTTCCTGTCTTAAAGTTGACTTATTTTCATTGCCAAAGTCACAGAGGTTACAAGCCTGATGTAACTATCAACAGTCACTGAGATCCAGTTCACATCAGCAACAACAAAATAGAAGGAAACATTAAAAGAGGGGATGGAGTACATAGCTCTGGGTACTCCTTGCCAAGTTGAGAGAAGGCTTAGGAATGCAATCCTAATACACAAAAACAATATTTTGAAACAGTTACACTAAACGACTGGCAAACCTTATGCTCTTTAGCAGCCTGGCTAAAACGTGCCATGACTTTTTCCTGAAAACCAACTAAATCAACCCTAAGATCAACCCGCTCAGGGATGGAACAAGGTGAGAACGAGGCCACTATCCACCTGTGGGAGCTCTGTGCAGTAGCAACGGAACAACAGAAGGTATGGTTTTCAAACTAGGCTTGGTGGCTCACTTCTATAAACCCAGCCCTGGGGAGGCTGAAGCAGGCAGAGTGCTGAATTCAAGGCAGCCTGGGACACATAACGAACACCGGGCCAGCCTGGGCTAAAAGCAAGACAGTATTATACATGAACAATGAATCTTTTGAAAAATTTTTGGAGGAATGGGTTCCAGTTTAAAAGGAACAAAAGGAGGCAAATACAAATTAGCCAGACATTCTCGCTACTTCTCCCAGGGCAAAGAGTTCTGCCTTCCCTGTAAAGTCTTTGCTTACAGCCATAAGTGACTCACTCTGCCCTTAACAAGCAGCAAAAGTGGTCAGAACCAGAACCATCTATCTCGACCATCACGTTTCCTTCCTCTGGTCAGTTTGTGCCACAAATCTCATGGGACAAAAGCTACATTTCATCTCTCGATGTCAGATTTTTTTCCCTCCAGTTCAGTTGCTATTTTTTAACAAAGTGGAATGAGGTGGTAGGTTCACATCCCGTCATGGTTTCCAGATCTGTGACTGACAGTGAACAAAGCGACCCTCAGCAAAGATGTATGCTTGAGACCGTTCATCTTGCGAAGTCCCTTTCTGTTAGTTCACGTCCGCTCAGTGTTTCCCCTGGGCTACTAGATGACAAATTGATTATAATTAAACAATTTCTTTGCTTCCTACCCACCTTTAGCCCCTTTCTAGACAGTTAAGGAAAAGACATCCTTCCTTCCTGTGTCATTCAGGGGCCACCAAGGAACTGCCATACAAGGTGTCTAGAAGCAAGGAGTGTTGCATAGAAAACAGATCAAAAGCATAGGTGGGTGGGGCTGTAGGAAGCCGGTTCCGTTCTTAGAGCGTTTGCTGTATGAGCGTGACAACTGGGTTCCATCCCCAGCGTCCATGTAAATTTCTGGGCATGGTCGCACAGTAGCACACTCTAGTAATCCCATTGCTGGGGAGGAGAAGACAGGCAGAACTGTGGGCTTACTGAGCAGCTAATTAGGGTGCTCCAGGTTTAGCAAGAGACCCTGTCTCGAAAGAATAAAGGAAGTGAATGGCTTTCAAGGAATGTGTTTTGATGGCTGGCCGCTACCCTCCACATATACCTGCACATGCATTGGCCTGCACACACATATACCTGTAGACACATTGACCTGCACACACATCCACCTGCACATCTGTACACACACTGACCTGCACACACATATGCCTACACACATACACCTACACACACATTGACCTGCACACACATATGCCTGCACACGCATTGACCTGCACACACATTGACCTGCACACACGCATCTGCACACACATTTACCTGCACACACATACGCCTGTACACACACACATACACCTGCACACACACACAAGCACCACTTGACCTGCACACATATATGCCTGTACACACACATACACTTGCACACACACACATCTGCACACACATCGACTTGCACACACACACTTACACACACATTGACATGCACACACATACACCTGCATACACACTGACCTGCACACATATAAATCTGCATATAAGCATGTGCAGATACACAAATAGGTATTCTGCACCTTGGACTATGTTTTCCTTATTATTTAGAGACCCAGAACTCCCAGCCTTAGACAATGTCCTGTAAGTCTGTTCCACCAGTGTGAGGCTGTGTAAATGGCCAAGGGGAGGTCAAGGAAGTCCTGAAGAAGTGTCACGCAAGGCCTTCACTGACTGACTAAATCATCCACTGTTGATCCCTTTGAGTCTCCAGACTTTCACTAAATCCTTTGTCCTTCTAGGCTGAAATATAGACATTACTGTGGCCATGTGTCCAACTTTCTGGAAGACCCTGCCCCGAAAGCTCCTATTCGGACCTCTGCCATATCCCCAAGTAGAGCAGAAGATCTGCTTCACAGTGTTTCTCTCAAAAGGTGTGGCTGGGAAAGAAGAGTTCATCAGAGAGCAGACAAGCAAATGACTCCGTGCAGTGTAGAGGCCTCTGAGAGTTCAGAATAACCAGTATGTATTCAACCTCATTGCTTATTCCTCAGAAAAAGTCAGCTTCAGTTGAGGATGTGTCCATGGCCCTCCATTGCCCTCCATGTGCGCAACAATAAAAGAGGAAACAAAGTTGTCCTCAATAAAAACTGACAATAGTGTGACTCCCTAAAAGCAGTGACCCAGGCCTCTCTCTCTTCACCTGGCCTTCTTTCCAACAGACCCTATGTTGACCTCAAGAGCAAAGTTAAGGCCATTAATCCCTTCCAGGGTACCCCAGCTTGAAAATAAGCCACATGGAAGGGACAGGGTAGAGCCAAATGTGGAAACCACAAAAAGAACTAAAGACTGGAGGTACCAGGGCCACTGGGAAAAGTTCACAGAGAAGGAAGCAGGTCAGCCACAAAAGTGAAATGGGATGTGACTTCTGTCCCCTATTGCCTGTGGGTGGCTCTGTCATGCGGACCTTTGGTTGGCTCTCGGGTCTAATGATGATCAATGATCCCAGAAACCCAAGTCATTTTAGAAAGAAAGAAAAGTATGTTTTCAGAGTATCTTTCCTTCCCCTGGTCAGCACCACGCCCACTCAGCCGCTTCCACTGTCACCTGCGTCAAAGCCTGCGCCTTAGCTTCATTATTGTTTTCCCTTTAGAGAAAATTGGACCCATGTAGTTCCTAACAAAGAACTCGTCTGCAGACTACATGTGTGTGCGCTTTGTTTTCCAGTGTTTCATCGGGAAGGTATCCTGGCTGCCTAAAGGAAACCATCTGCAGACATGCTAATGTGTTATTACAAAAGGGGTTTAGGAAGCTATACCCAATGCAGAAGAGTGGATTAAAGAATAAATACAAGGCTGGAGAGGTGGCTCGGTGGATAAAGCACTTTCCAGGCAAGAGTGAAGATGTGAGTTCAAATCCTGGCATACAGGGGTGTACCTGCACCCCTGGTGTTTTACAGCAAAATGGAGCATAGGCACAGGAGAATCCTCAGAAGCCCATGCGCCAGCACAAACAAGAAAGACACTGTCTGAAACTAGGTAGAAGGTGGGGGCCAATGCCTGAGGTTGATCTCTAACCTCTACACTAGCTCTATGGCTCGCCCTCATTCACATGAGTACACACACACACACACACACACGAGAGAGAGAGAGAGAGAGAGAGAGAGAGAGAGAGAGAGAGAGAGAGAGAGAGAGAGAGAGAGAGAGAAAGAGGTACAAGATAAGACACATGAAACTTGGCTTCTCCTCTGAGAAAACAAGGCAATTCAGCAAGCAGTGTTCTCGGCTTCCTGGCAGCTCCAGCCTTGAGCTAGAAGAAATGATAGGCTCAACCAGCCTTTCTCAGCTCAGCTCTGTCCAGTGCCTCCATACTTCTACCAGCTTTTAAAACCATGGAGGTTTCTGGTTTGGGGAAGCAGATCCTACCTACTTCCTTGCTCCTCTCCTCCCTTGTGACCACAAATTCCTTGAGGGTGATTTGGGGGATCACATCTCTCCAGATCCGTGTTAAATGAACTTTGGTGTCACTGGGAAATGCTTTTCACTTTTTCCAGTAGGAGAAAAATTAACCAACTTCCCAATGTACTACCCTTGGTCCCTGGAACACACAGATCAAATAAACCCCAATTTTAATGCCAAGAGACCATTCTCACCCAAAGTCCTAAATTCCTCATAATGGATCTTCTCTGGTTATTAATAGAGATTTTTTGGATCACATGGCAGATCTGTTCCTCTTTTGGGCCATATTTTTCTCAATTAAAGATTCTAATGGCCACTGAAGCAAGACAAATTACCCTCATCATTTATGTCTACAAACCCCTGTGATTCTGAGCCTCAGAACCGTAATGGGAAACAGAAATCAGGCCTTTGATTTTCCAAACAGAAAGGTGGCATTTGGCTGCCCGTCCTAAGCACACAAAGGGTTGCTAAGATGGACGGAGTCTGCGGAGTCCCCCTTTGCAATCCTGTCTCCAGGAACCCGCTCTACCCAGCAATTCCCCCCAGCCAGTGCGTTCTCCTTTAAATCTCACCCAAATCCCTTGTGCACCAGTTAAATGACCTGCTCTTCTTTCCTGACTTCCCCAGAAACAAAACAGCTGGCCACCATACAGAGCTTAATAAGTCTCATAATTTCGAAGTCTGTTATTAAGTCATTTTTCAGTCTCCTCGTCTTGGAGCTAAATAATCCCAAGTCTTTCAACTTATCCTTACAGGTTCTATTTTACAGCCTTTAATCATCACCAATGCTCCTCGCCGAACATTCTGAAGTGTTTCACGCTGCTCTCATGTTCTGAAATCCAGCTCACCTTTGGAATGACTTGGAAATCATTGTCCAGAAAAGCCCTGGGTCTTTATGTGTTACACGTAGTCTGGGGCGGGGGGGGGGGGGGGGGGGGGGGGGGGGAATTTACCCCAATAGGTAACTGACTGCTCTGTCTGGTTTATTTTTAGCATAAGCCCGCTCCCCACATGCTGCCTGGGACCCAGTCATCCAACCAACTGTCAGATGCCAGTGAACTATCCCAGCTCGACCAGCACCCACTCCATTTTCCTCAGCAGAGTACTTCAAGGTCTCGCTTAGCATACTTCCCCTGCCGAGTCCGGGCTCACGATCCTCTACAGCAAACTCGGAATCTAGTTAAGCTGATCTGGTCCACTTAGTGTCATCAGCCAAAAATGGTGCGATGCGTTATCCTTCGCACGTGACGTCTGCAACGCACGCCGCCCTCAGGGCCTGCACTCCCGGCGTGAAGCTCGGAGATCGGAGATCTGCTAAGAATGCTAGGTGGGACCCCTGAAGCCAGGGGAGAAAGGGTGACTCAGGGTGTCGCTGGATTTTCTTCAGATCACACTCCACCAGCGCCAGGGAGATTACGGAACCCACACACCACTTTGAGGAGCATGATGTCTACCTACTCTTTCCACCCAGTGTCCTCCTTCTCAACCCTCAGGCCCTCTCCTGTCAAAATCAGATGTTCGATTCTGATATTGATCATGGTCAGCCTCGTCACACAACAGACACTTTGCCCTGAAGACTCTTCACCAGCTTGCAAGTTGGGCTCTCCTCATCCTTCAGGCTCTGTACCCAGTGTCGCCTCCTTGAAGAGCCTTTCCTGGGGTCATTCAAAAACGAGTTCCTCTCCTATCCCTGCTGGTTTTGTTGTTGGTGGTGGTGGGGTTTTCTTGTTTGTTTGTTTAATTACTTATGGAAGTTCTCTTTGTGGCCTGTATCACAGTTTGCAAACAGATGTGGGGATGGGTGCTTTTTCTTACTTCTGACCTGTCTTGGCTCCTCAGAGGAGCCAAGACACACATCTGCAGCACCGATAATCACTAATTTCTTCTTTTTGGCTGTTCAAAAAAGTATTTTATTACTTTATGTACCCAGGTGTTTATGCCTGCATGGATGACTGCATGCAACTTTTGTGCCCAGAACCTGAGAGGCCTGAAGAGGATGTTGGCTCCCCTGGAACCGGACTTACAGATGGTAATAAGCTGTCATGTAGGTGCTGGGAATCGAACCCGGGTCTTCCGGAAAAGCAGCCACTGCTCTTAACCATTGAGTCATCTCTCTGGCCTCTTCTTCTGGTGTTTATTTTGTAATGATTTTTTTTTTTTTGGCCACAAATGTACTTGTCTACATTTTCTATTTGTGTAATTATTTAAAGGTTTGGACGTTTTCAAGTACTAGCTTTATTTCAATTATTGTTGGTTAACTTCTACAACTCATTAGCTTCTTCTCACAAAATGCAAGGCTTTTAGATACTACATAAACACTCCCCTGAGCGAATACAGGGTGTGCTAAATACACATGGAGACGTGTGCACATGCAATCTCATGCTTCTGTGTGTTCCCTTATCCCTTAGACTTCTACTCCATTTGGCAAGGCTACTACCTAATCAAGCTTGCCTCTCATAGCGCCTCCTTCTCGACAGTAACGAAGACTGCGCTGGGCTCAGCCCCAGGAGCGTCCGCATTTTCAGTGACACAGATGTCAGCGTGTTCTCGTGGTGAATAACTGAACAGGAAGAGCCCTGGGATCCTTGCCCAGCCCTATAAATCATCTGCTGACTTGCAGAGTGACACAGGGAAAATTAGCTTTCAGGTGCCCGTGCCTCAGTTTCCCCGCCTGTAAAATGCCCGATGCTTTCAGGCCAGCGCTGTGAAGACAATCGATGAGGTAATGTCTCAGCGTTTGGGAGTCCTTGGCAGCAAGGCGCTACATAATTACTGTTTGGTATTCACACTGCCCTTTATGTGTGCCAAGCACTTTATGATCCTTCCTCGGGAGCTACTCCCAGCTACTGTGAAGTTGCCTTCATGTCTGTTTCCATTGAAAGAACGAAGGAGTAGAACCACAGAGACATTTGGAGATGCGCTGAGGGTCACAAAGGTGGCTCCCAGGTTTTAAAAGGAGGGTCTTCCACACTGTCCACGTTCCTTCAGGACACGCAAAGTCACACCTTCCTCTGAACCAGCCCAACAGAACACTTCCCTACTGAGTGACTCAGAAGGTATCTTTGGGGTGCCACGCATAGCCACTTGCCTTTTCAGGTTGGACCAAACTATAAGATGGTGAAACCGAAACCAGTGTTCTAGAATTAGAAGCCTGGGCTCCCCCTTCTTGGCCTATGCATCTGTCTTTCTCCTCACTTTCTGTCCAACTGTCTGCCTTGGGTGCCTTGGCCATTGCTTGCAGGAGACGGGTTTTACTGCTATTCATTTCCAAGCCGTGAGGAAGCATAGAGAACAGTGCACACCATCTTGAGCTTCCATCTACCCGATCAAAATATATGCTGGCGTATTTATACCCCAAGTGTAGTTCCTGAACATTAGCCTCACAAAAGCAACAGTGAAAGAGATGGATACACATAGAGCGGAGAGTGCATAAGCAGTTCAGGGGTTAACAGGAAAGTAGAAAATACCAGAACGCTACCCAGTCATCTGGCCTCTTCCTCACCAGCCACTTCCTGCTTCCAGGGAGAGATACACCAATCGACAATGCAATCACTCCATGTACCTTGCCCAAAGACAGCTCACCTTAGAGTATAGTCTCTTGTCTCTCAGAAATCATGTCTCTCTGGTCCACATGTTCACTTTCTGGCCTCCCTTTCATTTGATCCACTTACATATAAAAGAAGGATCCTTTCGTTCTGAGGCTATACTGTCATTAAAATGACCAAAAGCATATGGCATAAGCACGTGACCATGGTTACTCTGGTGGGTCGGTGAGGAGGTAACATCTGACCCTCAGGTATAGTCATGGAGTTCCTTAGCATAAATTTGAATAGAAAATTCCGAAGCAGCAATTTCATTTTTCCGTAGCCAGGAAAAGAAACAGAGAATTTACTTTCGCTCCGGTTCTCTGTCTCCTCTTAGAGAATACTCTTTCCCACCTTCTCCTTACACACTGGTGAACTCTGCAGAGCTCAGGGTGGCAGGCAGTTAAAGCCCTTTCCCTTCGTCTTTTCCAAGATGCTTTATCGGCCTCACATTCCACTCTCTTAAACTCTGCTCTAGCTAGAAAGGGCCTGCGGGTCTTAACTCAAGGGACCCTAGGAGAGAGACTTTTGGGCACTCGCAGCAGACAGGCTCAACCTGGTGCCTTCTTTGCTTTGCAGGAGCCAGTGCACCCATTGGCCGGCATTTCAGGAACAAGAGCCGGGTGCTCACGGCCACTAGTTGTCACCAAAAGAAAAATTGAAGGACCTAGATCAAGAGAAAGGAAGCCGAGGCCAGAATGGTGGGTGAATGTATCAATAAGTGTCATGGGTAATGTAAGCTTGGTATAAACGGGTTAAAATGGATGCTGCTGACTAATCCCGAGAGTCTGAAATAAGGGTAAGCTTAAATATCACACAGCAGGGGACAGAAGGGAACTGCAGTTTAGAGTGTGCAGACCTTTTCACAAGGACAGACAGTGCGATTAATTTCACTAAGGTGAATATGAACATTAACTGGTAAAGATAATCAATAAAAGAAAAAGAAAGTAGAGGGTGTTTCTCCTCCACGGAGGGGAAGGAAAGTTACATGTATCTAGAATAAAACTAGACAAGGAAAATTCTGTGACAGGAAAGCTTTGCAAAAAGGTTAAGTTCAAAATATAGAAGCCTCTGAAAAGACTGTTAAGCTTAAAACTGCAACAGCAAAAGTGCACTCATGTTTGGTTGCCAAACCTACGTGCAACCCACTGCAAGAGGCAACGTGCAACCAACTGTGGTGCTTAATGTCGGCGTCCACATCTCCAAGGTGGGCAAAGACTCACGATCTGGACACTGTGTCTCACTGTTTACCTTCTACCCCTTACTCTCCAAGACCTTGACCAGTGGAGAGAGATCAGAGAGTTTCCCTTTCTCCCAAATCAGCTAAAATCAGCTCCCACAGAAGGATCCTATTTCATTTATTTTTGCCCATGAATGTGAGTCCAAGGTACTTTTTCTGGAGACAATTTAAGCAAAAGCCTCCATCTGCAATTTAATGGAAAGGCTTTGGTCTACTAGCAAAGGGTTTTAAGTACCAGTGCGCAGCAGAATAGAAGAAACTTCCAGAAGGACGCATGCCCTTGCATTTCCTGCATGGCACCCCACTCCAAATAGCCTCTTATTCTAGCCATTGCCTGTAAGATTGTATTAATATTTAAAAACTAAGTGGTTTTTATGTTCTCTTCATTTCCCAAATCACTTGAAAGTCGAGAATAATTCTTGTTCCATCAGCTGCCCAAATTGAAACTTCAACTTGAATTTTATGTGGAAGGAAAACTGTGATTCTGTTGACATCATAAATGTCATCCTATAAAGATCCTAGTTAGAGACAATTCTGACCACAAAAAACAAAACAATGATTCTTTCCCCCTTTTGATTTGTAAGTATAAATTATTCTACCCAAGTCCAGTTGCCCTTGGATAAAATACTGCAGGACACGAAACAGAAACAAGGAATCTTTCTGTGATCTGTCACAAATTGTCTCTCAGCAAAAGGAAAAGTCATTTTCTTAAACAAATAAGAGGTTCCCCCCCCCCGAAAAAAAGAAATCAATCTTTTTTTTCTGAGTCCCTAGCACTATTTTAAGAATGAATCATTTCTGACCTACATTGAGACACAAAATCCTGACACTATTGGATGGAGCCTGTGTGGAGACTTAGAACACATGTATTATTTGAAAGCCTGCCGTCCTAAGTTTAGTTAGGAGTAAATACATCAACCTGGATGTATACATATGGAAAATGGGTCACTATGGCAAAGGCTCCTGCTAGCAGGAGTCCCAAGCCATGAGAAAGCACACTGAGAAGGAGGAAAGCCAGAGGAGGGCACAGGGGGGACACGAGCATGTTTTAACGGCTGCGATAATTTGCCATGAAAGGATGTTAAGGCCATGGCTCCTTGCTGCAGCATGCCATGCGCTCCTGAATTAAATTACTGCCATGCAGTCTGCTAGCAAAGGAATGTGTAAACAGGCCATATAGCCTTGCATCAGTTCCACAGACTGTTGCACAACGCGAAATGCCTCTCGATGTGTCATTTCCTTCTTGGCCTCCTTCCCAGCTCCTGACAGTCAGTCAACAACAGAAAAAAGGACTGAAAGAGATTTAAAACTGTTCTTCTAGAGAGCACATTGCTCCAAAGTCTACCAAATACCAGAGCCAACCTCCACCAGCACCGCTTGTCTCAAAGAAGTGGGGATTGGGGGCGGGGGTTCTTCCTGCCGCTATTAAAATATTTAAATAATGTTTATATACTAGGGGCTGAAGGGTTGGCATCTATGACAAGGAAGCTGCTGCTTGTATATATGCACGTTTGTAAATATGAAAATGTGGACTTCGTCTGTAAACTCTGTTCCTTGGGGACTTCGGAAAACAGTGGCCAACCCAGGTGAAAGTCTACAAGTCAAAAGCTTAGGATTGAGGAGGGGCTTTGGTGAGTAAAATGCTCACTATACAAGCATGAGGACCCGAGTTCAGAGCCCCAGCACCGCAATGTTTAAGGTTGAGCACAGCCGTGCATGCCTATGGCCCCACAGCTGGGGAGGAAGAGGCAGGGAGATCCTGGAGGTTTGTCAGCTCGTCATTCTAGGTCAGCATTGAGCTGTGGGTTCAGTGAGAGACTTTGCCTCAAAAAATGAGAGGGAGAGTCATTCAGGAAGACACCTGATGTCAACTTCATCTTCACACACATGTTCATGTGTGCATGTGCAAACACACACACATATGTACACAGACACACAGGCACATGAGCACACAGACACACACACACACACACACACACACATAAGCACACACGCACAGAAGTTAAGGAGTTTTTCTTGTTGGTGTTTCTCAGGAAGAACTAAACTTCAGGGCCCGGGCATCAGGAGGAACACAAGACCTATGACGGTTTTCTCAAAGTGGCTTCATAGACAGCAGGAATGTGAATATAGGAAGTGTATCCAGAAATATCAAATAACCTTAATGTTTTTCTACTCTCCGTCCATACAACACAGCTACCTGTCCCCCACCTTTGTTCACATGTGAGACCGTGCCCTCAATAGTCATCTACCATGGCTAAGCAAGCAAAAGTCATGGCCAGTCATCATACGAAGCTCAAGGAGGATACAAAGGAATGGCAGGAAAAAAGTGAGCAACCCCAGATGTTCTCTGGAACGAGGAAGAGAAAATGTCAAGCTCTCTGCTCACCCCACCCTCACAGGCCTGGGAAACAGTCCCAGAACTCACTAGAACAGCAGCAGAGAACAGTGAGATGCTACTTCAGGGTAGGAAGGAAGAAGTGCTGCCACCAGACATGCCTCGAGACGACGAAGGAGGAGCTGGAGAGATGGCGCAGCGCTTAAGAACACGGACTGCTCTTGGCGGGGACCACATTTGGGTTTTCCAGCACCCACATTGGGAGGCTCACAGCCCCAGTGACTCCAGCTCCAGAAGGCCCAGGGTCCTCTTCTGGCCTCTTCAAATGCCCACACCCATGTGCTCACACCCAAGCACAGACACACACACACACACACACACACACACACACACACACATAAATAAAATCAATCTTAAAAAAAGAATGCAGAAGAGTAACGCCTCTTTGGAGAATTTTGAATTTGTTCATGAATTAAGGACCAGTGAAAATTTGTGTACAGGGGAAGTGGATGTTTTGTATGTAGGGCCCGGGTCATAAGGCATGCCATCAGGGTACGAAGTACCCTGTGCTTCCTTACAGCCTCCCAGACACTGAAGAGACCAGCAGAGACGCTGCCTTCATGTGCCCTGTACCTGCAGGAAAGGGGCTGGAACACTGTGGGGAAGGCAGGGCTTCTCCATTTTCTCAACCTATCTGGGGCAGGTGGTTGGCCACCACAAAGTGCTGCCGCATAGACGTGGTCATTGTTAACCTCTTTTTGAGAGCACCTAGTTTACTTCCTGGAAGTTCAACACACAGAAATGCTTAAAGGTTCACTTACACATATTACATGTTATATGTCAGAATGTTCCAGACTGGATAACGTAAGCTACAAGGTTTCCAGGCATGGGCTCTCTATGGGTTTATAAGACATTTCTGCTACAGGGTACTGTTACCAAGCAAGGCTTGTAATATTGTTTTCTTCTTCTTGCCTATGGCTATTGATATGGCTCACTTTGATATTAATCTACTGATTAACATCAGCACCATATGATTGTAAGGTGCAGTCTCTCCATAGAGGTTTAAATAACCCCGATTTTAAGTCAAGGGATCTTTCTGAGTATGAACCTTTGAAAACAATCCCACCCCACGCCCACCTTGCAGGTGTTCCGCAGCTAGTCACGTATGCAAGCCCATCATCACCCAGGTGGTTCGGTGAACCTCTCACCTGTCACTCATGCCTTTGTATCATCAGTATCACCAGTGTAATGAGTGTGATCGCTTCCTCTTCGATCTGGGCTTCATCTGTGTCTTGATTTAACCAGGAGAGTGTAGAGGAAGCAACTCCATGCAGGCTCTAAGCCTGAGCTTTAAGAAGGTCTGGCAGCAGGCAGCCCCTATTCTGCACCCTCAGAAGCCCTGAACTGCCATGCAGGGAGTCCGTCACAGCTGGTGAGAACTTCTGGAGAGGCCCTAGAGTCCCACGAGGGAGGGAAGACCCCTTTTGCTGGGGTCCCTGCCAAAGCAGTAGACACAGGAATGAAACCCTTGTGGACTGCCCAGTATTGGTCCCCATCTGACGACAGTCACATGTTAGACCACACACAAGAGCATAAGAAACTACTCTCCAGTTAAACTCTGTCCAGCCCATGGAATCATAAGAAATGCTTATTAAAAAATAGGTGTTGTCCTTGCATAGGGGTCATGTCAGAAGATGCAGCACAATGATTCTAGCTAGAATGACTTACCTTTTCAGGTTCTTCAGCCTGTATCTATTCCCATCAGTCCTCTTCCCTAATTCAGAATCACTCCTAGAGAACATGGCACT
Organism: Arvicola amphibius; assembly: GCF_903992535.2. NCBI lineage: Eukaryota > Metazoa > Chordata > Mammalia > Rodentia > Cricetidae > Arvicola > Arvicola amphibius. The sequence goes on along the minus strand of NC_052055.2, from coordinate 73,052,113 downwards.
GCTAACTGATTCCCCCCCCCCCGCAGAAATCCTTTAAATCAGACTAGAGTTGGAGGCAAGTGCATAAGCAGACCAGAGGATCTTAATAGGGAATGATGTGTAAAAGAGTTAGAAATCCAAATTCATTCCTGCGGCTGCTGACGCTGTCCTGGCTTCTCCTGCTGGTGAGCATACGGCACTTGTTCTTCAAAGCTAGCTTGCCAGCAGAAGGTCAAAGCTCCGTGCCTCCGTACAAGACTTACAAATTTGGGATCTTAAGTATGATGTCATGTCTTAAAATGATAAGCTGGGCCAAGGAAAGAAACGTGCACCGTTCTAGTGTTTACGCTGCTTAAGATGAAGGTCCTAGTCAGGCATGGGCTATGTTGCTTTAAAGGGAAGTTTTATAACTGAGATGAATCACAACTGCAGAAGATCAAAGTTGAAAGACATCAATGATGCCATGGGGTACTTTTTAATCTTGTAATGAGTGATGATCATGTGCTCTTATGAAGTGAGTCCAAACTGCCAACGCCAGATGTGTATATTAAGAAAGGGAGTTGTTTGGGATGCGACAGTCCTGGCTCAGCTGCCAGAGACAAAAACACACAGAAGGGTGAACCCTTTCGGTTTGGACTGAACAGCAAGTCTTGGCAGATGTGTTGGTAAGTAGGGCCTCCGCGTGGTACTGGCGTGTCACATAGCACCCCGTCCAAGAGTTTGTAGCACACAAAAGTGTTGCTCATCAGTTCTGCACATTTCTCCCCAGGCGGTGGGACATAAACAGCTGCTCAAAGCACAGCTTAGAACGTGGATCAGTGTGATTCACACTGATCGTGCAAAAGTTAGTAAAGTTTCACTCAAGAAAAAAAAAAAAACAACACAGTAGAGAGCAGATTGGGTGGCACCTGGACACATACATACAACTCTGCAGCAAACTCATGCCGGGGCAGCAATCGCTACCATCTGATGAACACTTACTACACGACAGCTACCACACTATCGAGTTTACATACCATGTATTGCCTAGCATTCTACAGCAACTGTGTGAAAGACAGTATTTGCATTAGTCTTTAAAAGATGAGAAAAGGGAGACCAATGACAGCTAGGGAATATGTCTGTCTGCAGACACCTAAGCGATGCTGGCTTTGGGATTTCGGTCCAGGCAGTGTGACAGACACAACCAATGAGTTTATTATGTGTCCTAATCCAGTCATCTGGGCCTCTGGAAACAATGATTTCAATATATACGCAGGTCTTTAAGGAGAGGGCAGGGAAGACCCCTGGCAAACAGGAATAATAACACCAACCCCTGGACTCCTTCAGGACACTCAAGTAAGAAACAGAAATACGCCACTTTGGTGGCAAGTCACAGCTCACTCAGGAATTACAGTTGGGAGGAAAAGCGACTGAACCAGTTGTACTGATTGTCTTTTCCTCTCTGTTTACGGAAGCCTTTTATGAAAACCTCTCTCTGCTGAAGGTTGATAAAATAAGCCACTCTGAAATCTAGAACAGGGATGGAAAACAACTATAGTTTTTGGTCACATACGGCCACTACTTGTTTTTACAAAGCTTAGGGGTTTTTATAAAGATATCTTTATTATTATTTATGTGTGTATGTGTGCCTACATGAGCTTATGTACACCATGTGTGTATGTGTGCCTACATGAGCTTATGCACACCATGTGTGTATGTGTGCCTACATGAGCTTATGTACACCATGTGTGTATGTGTGCCTACATGAGTTTATGTACACCATGTGTGTATGTGTGCCTACATAAGCTTATGTGCACCATGTGTGTATGTGTGCCTACATGAGCTTATGTGCACCATGTGTGTATGTATGCCTACATGAGCTATGTACACCATGTGTGTATGTGTGCCTACATGAGCTATGTGCATCATGTGTATGCAAGGGCTCACAGAAACCAGAAGAACTTAGGTCCCCTGAAACGGGAGTTACAGGCAGTTGTGAGTCACCTAATGTGAGTGTTGAGCACCAAACAAGGGTTCTCTACAAGAGCAGTTAGCACTGTTAATTGATGAGCCATCTCTCTGGTCCTGTAAATAAAGTTTTATTTAAATATACCTGTGACTACTTGTTTGTGTGTTGGCCTAGACTGCTTTTGCAGGAATCCTTAGGACATAGTCGGATCCTTTTGACAGGTGACAAAGAGCGAGGTAGAAAGATAGAACCCAGCAGAGTCCAAGCTCTGTAGGTTTAACTAGTTACTGATACCAGAAACAGCCTACATTCAGCAAGTAACCACACAGTGTGTGTGTGGTGGTTGCGGGGGGAATATCATCACATTTTCAGACGGTATTCATTTCATAAGAAAAGCTATCTGGATATGAAGGCGCACACCTTTAAACCCAGCACTTTGGAGACAGAGGCAGGCAGATCTCTGTGAGTTCAAGCCCAGCCTGGTCTACAAAGTGAGTTCCAGGACAGCCAGAACTGCTATGCAGATTAACCCTGTCTCACAAAACCAGGGCTGAAGGGGGCGCGGGGAGAGAGAAAGAAAAGAAAAGAAAAGAAAAGAAAAGAAAAGAAAAGAAAAGAAAAAGAAATGCTACAAAGATAGTTGGCCTTGCAGTGCCAGATCTGCGTCTACTTCCTACCCTCGCTCAGGACTACCCAAAGCACAAACTCAGATCACATATGCAGCGTGCATCTTCAACTCCAAAACTTGCTCATCCTTCAGGGCACTTGTCTGTCTTCACAGGCCAGTAGATCTTTGAAATGAGATACTACCATACACACTGGAATCAGAAGGAGCTTTGGCAAAGCTACCAGCCTGCTCACCTTTTCCCAACTCTTTTAGAAGGGGGCAGCACCAACCCTTCCCTGCCTCTCCCCTAACCATCAATTCAGACGCACCTATCTCCACTAGAAATACACATACACCCAGACAGACAGACACACAATAATAGCTTCTCTGTGTACTGAAGAAAGCTGCAGGGATGAGCAGGAACCATGTTTCAAAGGCAAATATTAGTAGTGTTGAATAAATATTAAAAGGCTATTTGTTGTCTTATACACCAAGGACTGCCTCTTCATCCACTCAAGGGCTTGTCAGGTAAATGGTTAGAAGTCAGAAGAAATCAACCCTGACTTGTGGCGATCCAGAAAAGACTAGCAAAGTCCTAGCTAGCCAAGACATCCTTACTCTGATCTCTTCCCCTGTGCAGTACGACCTCTGACCCTTGAAACTTAAGATTTGGAAGCTCTCACACACACCACACATGAACCAAACCACCTAATGGGCTATTCCCAGACTAGACAGGGCGAGCACTGACCCAATATTAGGAATTGGGAAAAAGACCATACACAGGAAAGGAGGGGGACCAAACCTCACAGACTTCTTTGGGAGGCAGGAAGCCTTGGTCACTCAGGCAAGCAGTCAGCCTTTGTAGAAAAAACAGCGGCAAAAGGGATGGGGCTACTGTATGAGCCCCTCGCTAAAAGGCAGGAGGTATGGAGAGAGCTTTTGCCTCTGTGGACCTCCTCTCTTAACTCTGGGGGAAGGAAGGAGCCCACCCTCACTGTCTGGGTGGGGGAATCATCTTAGAACTTCTATCAGCTGCCCACCCCATCATAAGCCAAATTTAACTTCCTACAAGCAATGCCTTGAACTCCAAAATACCCAGCCAGCAAAGGCAGAGCTTGATATAATGTTTATATCGTATTATATGGCACAGAACTCTTCACACTTCAACTTCAAATAACCTTTTCTCTGCAAATGTGTTTTAATGCTGCTATGCCAAGCTTGCTCAAAACGCGGTGGGTGGCAGGAGCACGGGGTGGAAGCCAGTCAGATCTGCTTCAGATTCAGGAAGAGAACAAATATTGGCCCGGACAGAGGAAGTACACTACCTTCAACTGACTGCTGGATAAACCTTCTGGATAGACAAAGAAGCCAACGTGAACTTAAACCTAGTTTGTATCGTTCTGCTACAAGGAGCTATCTAGAACACTTACTAGAAGAAAATGACCGTACACAGTGTTGTAACAATGAAGCAAGTTATCATTTGCAAATAAATTCTTTGTAATTAAGCCCTGTGCTCTTTATAAAGGGAACTGAGTGGGCGAGCTAAAATGCATTCTTGGGCCATGGGAAACACACACAAATGCTTTTTGACTAAGTTTAAGATTTTTAAGTTTATAATTTGCTTCCTAAGCCTCATTGGTCCCTTTGACCCTGCCCACTGCACAGAATGGATGAGCAGAGTTTCTTAGCTGAATGTCTCCAGGATGAGTAGCTATCTGCTTGTTCCCCAGCATCTTAAAGCCTTAAGCAAGTCTGTGAGGAAAGTGGCCCTATGTTTTTTTGTTTTCTAGAAGCTGTTAAGTTCTATTAACAGCTCTTCCCTAAAAATCCATAGTGGCCTGGGACTAACTCCTTCAGAACAAAGGCTTCACAGGGTCTCCACAGACTCCATTAGCATTGACAACAGAAAGGCAGGTACTTACTTCTTGGTTCCCGGGGACCGTCCACTGTCACTTTAATCGCTCTGTGATAAGTGGCCACTTGGGGAGGATTTGTGAAGACTGTTATGGTCAAGGTGAAACTCTTGCCTGCAGATGGAAGAAGGGAAAGCACAAGTAACTATAAATGGCTGGCATTGATGACCCTACAATAATATATGTTGACATCCAGATTTCACCGAATCATCTCTTAGGGCGCAACCAATCAGGAATCCTTCCTCTGAACCCAAAACCCACTCAGAAACACTTCTACTTTTGTTCCTGATTAAGATCTGCCCCGGAATATCTCCTCAACCATGAGAACAAAACCCTGGGGCCACCTGAAGAGGCGGCTCTACTTTTCCACTTTCTCCAACAGTCAGGAGCACAACCCTGCCTGCAGGTTGACAATTGAAGAAGTCTTTATTTAGGATCAGGTCATGACCCCTTGAGAGAACAATAGTAAATTACCATTGGTGATGCTATTTCCTTCACATGGCCTTAGCATCACATCTGCTTAAATGAACCGCAAGAAGATGAGTGAGGGAAGCTGTTATGGGAATCATTTCAACGGTAGCCCAGGTCTCCTGTCCCAGACTTAGCGCGCCTGTGGTATATGATTTCATCATGGAACGGTTTTCTCTTCCCAGCTCACGCCTCCCCTGACATACATCTCATAGCTAAATCTTGAAGGAGCTCACTATAGTAACTTATAGTAACTTAGTTTTGGCTAAGCACAAAGTTTTACTTTTGGAAGAGATTCTCTGCAATGATACATTCCTTCCTTCTGATGCCTCAAATTAATGAGCTAAAAGTGATGAATCGTGGTGTGGGGGCAGGGCAAAGTGTGGTAACAGATCTGAATGTATGCTTTCTCCAGAAGATACTGCTCTCTGTTCTACAGACTCACTGACAGTTGTAATCAGTTAGATTTGCAATGGTTAGTCATGTCAGATAGTCAAAACTGCAGACTGTTACAAGACAGGAAGAGGTGGGCGTGAAACAGTGACTCAATAAAACAGCAGCGGGCTGCGCTGAGAACCCGGGCGTCTGCCCCTGGAGCAGATAAAAAGCTCCTTTTGTGTTGCTTTGTTTTTTCGGTCAGATTTTTCCCCCTTCTACTGAAAGCTGAGAGTACTAAATCAAAACACAAATCTTAGACAATATGTAGCAATGTGAAGTTTAATACAATCTTTTCATAGCTTAATATGGAACAGGTTATGCGCCAGGCTTAATGGAGAACAGGTCTTTGGCTGTCAAATCTACTGAATGGCTTTTCTTTTCAAACCAGACCATGTAAGTTCCTAAAATCTGGTTAAGAAACATATCATTTGTTACTGTGTGTGGATAGTCTTAAGACTCTCGACTGCTTTTCCATAGCTAAGGGGGTTAAGAAGGCAAGGCAGGAATGTGGGGATAGAATTAAGACAGATGAATATTGATTAGAAACTTATTAAGCTCCAGCCACATCGACCACATCACCTCACTTAACCTTCCCAAGTGAGAGTCATCACCCCAACTCATGAAGAAGGAAATCTTAGCCCAGAGAAGCTCAGTAACTTACCCAGGGTTCTGCAATTAATGAATGGGGAAAGTTGGGAACTAAACTCAAATCTTTCTGAACTAATATCAAATATTCCAGGGAATATAGAGATGGGTAGCGTGTGTAAGGCCCTGGGTTTGATTCCCCACATAGAAAAGAAAAAGGAAAAGGAAAGAAGGGGCAAAGGAAGAGGAGGAGGGAAGGAAGGAAGACAGGGGGGGAGAACAGAATGAAGGGAGGGGAGAGATGAGAAGAAAGAAGAGGGAAATAAAAAGTTTCCCCTGTTTTACCATAGAATATGAAAAAAACAGGTAACTTACTTCTAGGTGTGTCCCAGTTAGCTCCCTGTGCCCAGGAAATAATAAATATGAATAGATTAGTAATGGATGAAATTGTCTATTTCTCAATATTACTGATGTATCACATTGTATTACTACACACTAGATATTACATGGAATTGAGAATTTAATTCAGTACAGAACAGAGGATTTATTGTAAACATTAATGTTGGCCGGAAGACTAAGACAGCCAGGAGTCTAAACTAGTCCTAGAAAACTCAAAGTCAACAGAAATGGAGATCAAGAAGTTGAGTGGGAGTCCTAGATTAAGAACTCAAAACAATGGCCAAGTCTCCGGATTCAAAGTTAATTTGCATTAAGACATTTCAAAACACCATTCTAGAAGAGATCAGTGGTCCACAGACTTGGGGTTACATTTCTAGCAGTGGCTCCAAAGGCCATGGTTGGAAGACAGCATCCCTGGTGCCAATATTAATACATCAAAAATGCCTATGGTTTGCTATTCCTTACTGTCTCTGCACGACCTGCTAGTGAAAATGCCCATGAATGTATCATGACTGTTCTGGGAAGCGTTCCTATTGTGAACATTTACAACCTGCTTGGAAAATAAGTTCTTTGCTCCTCTCAAAGTCAGAGAAATACACTTCATATTGAAACAGAACCAGATACAAAATTCTGAGCATCAAAATACTCAGAAATGAACCAATTTTCCCCCTTAAAAAATGCCTTTAGGACTGGAGGCCCAGTGGTTAAGAGTGTTTATTGTTCTTGTAAAGTACCAGGGTTTGATTCCCAGCACCCACATGGAGGCTCACCACCTAGACACCAAGCATACATGTGGTACACAGCACATGTATGACATGCGTGACATGTGGTCATGGCACTCATACACGCAAAATAAAGCAAATCTAAAAAGTATTAGTGAGTAAATATATAAAATCATAAAAAATATGATTTTTATAGGAAAGTTATAGAGTTATAGGAAAGCTGTCATCTGTCATCTTCCAGAGTCGATTCCTATGCCTCAAACTGTGCTTTCACAATGAAAGCATAGCCAGAAAATGCTCTTTGCACTTCTGACTAGCCCCTGTATGCAGTGTGGAAGAAACTTCCAGAAACTCTGACCTGACTCACTAATTAGTTCACCTTATAATAATGCATTTCCTGAGTCAAATGTAAAATTTATGTGGGCATTTGTGACTTCCTTAACTTAAAACAAAAAGTTTTCCAAATTCTACTTTCTAAAGAGATCAGTGATACATGGATCCAGGATTGCAATTTTTTACATAATTTTATGTGCATGGGTGTTTTGCCTGCAAATAATGTCTGTCCACCGTGTGCATGCCTGATGCCATTGGGAGGCAGAAGAGGGCATCGGATCTCCCTGGAACCAGTGTGACAGACCATTGTGAAGGGCCATGTGGGGGCTAGGAATCAAACCCAGACTGGTCGTCTTGAAGAGCAGCAACTGCTCTTAGCCACAGAGCCATTTCTTCATTGTTAACAGTGGCTGTGGTGGACAGAAACCATCTACAGATGATCTAATTCGAGACTAATTTAAAACTAATCTTACTTGGGCTGGAAAGGTGGCTCAGTGAGTAAAACAGACTTAAGGTCAAATTCTCAGTACCCATGTTAAAAGGGGGGGGGTGGCAATGTGTGCCTGAAACCCCAGCACTGGAGGGCAGTAAACAGGAGAATCATGGGATACAGAGTCACCCAGTCTAGTTGACACAGTGAGCTGCATGAGAGACCACGTGTGGAAAAGAGACTGAACACGTCATCTCAGCATCAACCTCTGACCTCCACATGTACTCACACAGGCACAGCTACCAACACACACATGTGCAAACACATTCATCACCCTCTGACACACAGAATCCAAATCCCCCTTAGGCAAAGCTAATTATATCATCTACAGTTTTATCTAGAAACTTGTCCTGTGGCACTACCCAGGATCAGATCACTTCTTAGACACAGAGAGGGACTATCACTGAAAGACACTTCAATTTAGCCTTAAAGGCTGACAGGAAGGGCCAGACGGCAAACAGGCTTATGTCCTAAAATGACAAAACACCATGCTTTGTGCACTGGAAATGCTTTAAAAGGCTTGTAAATTAAATGCAGCATGCTTGATGTCAAAAGAGAGGAAGCAAACGAAAGGAGGATGAACAAGGAGAGAGGGGAACACACAAAAGAGGACGGACAAGGAGTGGGGGTGGGGAGCACACCAATGGAGGACAGACAAGGAGTGGGGGGTGAGCACACCAAAGGAGGACAGTCAAAGAGTGGGGGTGGGGGGGGAGCACACCAAAGTTGGACGACGACGAGGAGGAAGAGAACGAAGGAGGAGAGGAAGGAGTGGTCAAAGACATTTTAATCACTTCTGTGTAAAATATTAAGGAGAAACAATTAAGAAATATTAAGGAAGAGACAATTAAAAACCATGACTTCATGCCAGTTTCATGGATGCTGAACTTTATCTCAGGCACTGAGTGTCGGGTCCTGAAATGATCTAGGAAGCAAGAGTGAATGGAAGCTTGGATGCTTTGTAAACCTAATGTTCAATTGCAGAGAGTCTATGTTTCCACAAGCGAAAAGGTTAAAAGAAAGATAATATTTATGGAGCTTGGTTTTTGTTTTGTCTTGTTTATCTTTTAAACATCACCGAAGATACATTTTGTAAAGTTGCGAGAGAAAAATCCATCCACTGGGCAAAGCATGCGGTGAAGACTTAGAGACAGAGATGAAGACCTGTGAGACTCAAAGAGGAAGCTGGGGACAGACTTGTAAAAAGCAGGTCAGGCTTGAGGGTTTCCTGCCACCGAAAACCTGACTCATTTCGTCGAGAGCCGTCTCTGTCTTCTCTCTCTCTCTCTCTCCTCCCTCTCTCTCTCTCTCTCTCTCTCTCTCTCTCTCTCTCTCTCTCTCTCCATTTTAGCTTAATCTTATTGCTTCCTCTCATTCAAAGTAACACAGTCATATAAAATCTATTATTAGTGATAAATCAATTTCTCTCTCGTTCTCTCTCCACCCTCTCTCTCCACATGCACCCCCCTCCCCCGGTCTCGAAGACAAGTCTGGACCAATTTCTCCATCCTGCCTCTGGCAGCAGACTGGAGCACTTCAGATCCTCCACCACGTCCCAGCTGCTTCAAAGGAAAAATCCTACTTTCTTCAGTTAAGATCATAAGAAATATAGGGGGAGGGGGTCAGCTCTGTTTGGACATAATTACACTTCATCAAAAGAGGCTTCCTTCATCTTCCATGCGTGAAAAGTCTGCAAGCAGTTAAGTCTGTCTTTTTTTTTTAATATAAAAATTGCTATTTGGGAAACCAGCCAAAACTCCGAAAGCCAATATAGTAAAACAGCACACACCCTTTGCTTCCTTTTGAAGTTTCTTAAATAAATATGTTGAGGGTTTGCAAAGTATACTATCACTCTGCTATAGTTTCTAGTCAAATTGATCAGAAAAAAAGGGTGAATTAGTGTCTATATAACACAAAAGTGCAACAAATGAAAACACAAGTTTGGATCTGTAAAATAAAATTAAGAGTAGCAGTCCATCCTTTAAATATTAAAATTCACTACTCTGCTCACAGTAACCTAATAAGAAAGATACAATTTAGGCGAGTGTCCAGGTACATCGTCATGGTTACATCCAGAGTACACAGGTACCTCGTTATGTTTACCTTTTTTTTTTTTCAGGAGAAAATGGGAGAGACAACTGTATTGTGACTCTGCAACAGTAACTAAGAAACAAACAGAACCACGAAAAGAGTAGATGAAAGAATGAATGAATGAATGAATGAACCAACGCACGCATGCCCTCCAAATCTAACCAGTCAAGCTGCGTCTTCTCATTCTTCTAATGAACAGAACCTGTTCCGGAGAAGAACCCTGCCGTTCCCCTCTCCCAGAGGCTCGGCACTTCAGTTTGGTCCAGACAGCCTCCAGTGACAGCATCTCATTAGCGTGCTTTCTTTTCTTTTCCTTAAGTTAAAAAGTACAGCTTCTTGGCCCCATTCCTAGAAAGTAACTAAAACCTACTCATCGGAAACAGTCTTGCTTAAATTTCCCTTATCAAGTTTTTACAATGGTAATAATTTGACATATGACCCAAACTAGAGAGTAATTATTAGACACGATTGAGAATGGGTGTTTCTCATTTCCTGATTCAAACCTGGGCTGCAGGGAGCACACACGCAGGTGTCATGGTTTTACTTCACCTCAGTTCTAAAGTGCTCCTACTTTTTTTCTCTTAGTGTAATACTTAAAATGGAAATATTAGATTCAATAAATTGAATGAACATAATACTTCCAACAGGTGAATAAACAGTAGCAGTCTTTCTGGAGAACAAGCAAATAAAAAGCAAAGTATTGATTTTCTTAGGAACTCCACCAAAAAGATAATTCCCTTTCTGAAATCCTTATAAGGATTATCTCCTGTTTCGTGACTCCCCTAAATGCTCCTAATATCTAAATGCGATTTCAGATGATTGAACACCCTAAAGGCCATGAGGCCATTGGGGTCCTAAGCATTGCTAGGCAATGTTATAGTCACTCTAAGTAAGTAATTCACTTATTCAAACAAAAAAGTCTTCAGGCAAGCTTGGTGGCCTTTAACCCAGCACTCTAGAAACTGGAGCAGGCAGATCTCTGTGAGTTCGAAGCCAACCTGATCTACATAAAAGTTCCAGGCCAGCCAGGGTTACATAGTAAGACCATATCTAAAAATATACCCCCTAAAACAACCTAAACAATTATTTTTCAAAGATTCTTATTATCAGACTAATTAAGTCATTCAAGGGTGACGACGCTCAGGGAAGACATTGTTCTAGCTGTCCCCATTTCCGCTCCGGGCAATGCTGACACTGCGGGAAATGCTTCCAAAGCAATCACTTTCCTGTTCCCATTGCCTTTCAATCTCCTCAAGTCACGTGACTCCTCCCACTTCAGAACTTGATGCTCCAAGCATCCTTCTCTCTACTGAACACACTGAACCCTGTGAAGTTCAGGAGCTAGTTCTTCTGAGAACACTGTTTGACTCTTCAATATCATAAAACAAATGAAAACGGCCTACATACTCAGGAGAACACTCCGGGGCATCTGGATCGGTTTACAGAAACCTTCGGTGGTTCTGTCTCAGTAAGAAGATGCTGGGTTGCACACAGACAAGTCCATGTTGCATCGGAGAGCTAAAGTGTTTACTCCACGGCCAGCATTAAAAAGCAGAGACCTACCTCGTCCACTGCGGCCCACAAATCTCAGATCGTTGAACCTTGCTACTTGGTTTTTCATAACAGCGGAGGCATTTCGGAGCTCAGCAGAATAGTTCTCGTCATTCCCTGCCATGACAGTAACCACAGTCCCATCTGGTACCTCTCCGAGGGCTACCACCTACATGAAACAGGAAACACAGAAGGAACAGGGGCACATCAGAAACACTTAAGGACGGAGAACACATGCTCACTGTAAATGTCTTATCGGAACCCAGTGTGGTGGTCCAGTGTTGGCAGACCACAAGGGAAGCATCTGTACTGGGGCTGTGACACCTCTTCAGACACACTGATGTCTCCGGGTCCACCCATTTTGAAAGCAAGCTAAATTTCCCTTTATTTATTGTTCAGTCCTCACAGAATATATGCACGTTTTTATTAAATCCCCATGTTAGACTGTCTGCAGGAATTACACTCCAGAAAGAAGGCTGATACCCATCTGCAGATTGCACCATCCATATTACGGTGCCAGCTGTCTACAGCTCCAAGAGCCCTGAGGTGTGGTCTTAAGTCAGATCTCCAGCTAAAAGCAGAAGAGTATTTAGGGGCTCCAGAGACAGCTTAGTGGGTAAAGCACTTGCTTTGGAAACATGAGGACTTGAATTCAAATCCTCAGCACCCATGCAAAAAGTTGGGGGGTGGCAGTTTGTACATGCAGTCACTGCTACAAGGTGAAAAACAGACCATCTTGGGGGCTTGCCAGCCGTCCATCTTAGCCTAATTTGCAAGCTGCAGTCCCCAAGAGAGGACCTGTCCCAAAACCTAGGGTAGAGGGGAAAAGAGATGGCTCCCTGGATTAAACACTTTCCACCAAGTTTGGCTTGAGTTAGTCCCTGGGACCTACAAGAAAAGAGAAAGTGCTGACCATTTGTCCTCTCACCCCCACATGCACAAGCATGTATGTGTGTGCTTACATAAGAGATAAGTGCAACTTCAAAACAAGGCGGAGAACAACTGAGGAAGACACACCAATGGCCTCCAGATGCACTCTGCCAGCACAATGCACATGCATGCATGTGTGTGTGTATGTGTGTGTTCATGTGCGCACGCGTGCACGCTCACACACACACACACACACACACACACACAGAGAGAGAGAGAGAGAGAGAGAGAGAGAGAGAGAGAGAGAGAGAGAGAACCTAATTAGCTCTACGGAAAAAGGACTTTTCAGTGATGTTCCTACTTCCTGGATACAGACCAGGTGGGGGCAGGTGTCTCACAATTCATCTCCCTACACGGGACCCATGATACTGTGAGTGTGCGCTGCACACCATATTCCCAGCTGCAGGGCCCCGTGAGATAGCCAAAGCTATCAAACGAATAAAGTCTAGGCACAGAAGAAAGGTCTACCCAAGGCAGAAAACGATCATGACAAACAAGTAGTACAATCAAGAACTGTGCCCTGAGCTGGGGAGAAAACTTGGTTGGGAAAGTACTTGCCTTGCAAGCGTGTGGCCCAGAGTCTGGTCACTGGAGGAAATGAAAAATGCCAGGTGTTATGGCATATGCTTGTAATCCCAGCTCCGGGGAAGCAGAAAAAGGAAGATTGGGGTAGATCAGCCTCCCGACCCTAAGGACAAGTCCTAGGACCCACAGAAAGCCAAAACAAAACAAACAAAAAACCAACACTTAGTGTTGTTGACCTCTGACCTCTAAAAATATGCACATGCACCCGCACCTAAGGAAGCACACACCCATACCCACAACCCCATTTTATTCCTTCTGCCATGTTGGAATGCCACATTTACCTCACTGTGGTCTTCAACAGTTAATCTGAAGCTTATCAATTCAGGCAAAATACAGGCTAACCCATCTCTGAGGCAAACTCATTCAGAATCACTTCACCCTAGGTCTGCTGTGTACCTTGAGTTAACATGGAACCTTGTTGAGAGAATGCTTACCATGGGGAACCTTCCCTGTCACATACAAAACATTCTGTTTCCAGTCCACTAAGAAGACCTTACTTCTCAGGGGCAGTCCCTTCCTCTCCAGGAGCTCCCAGGATCCTCTGCACGGCCTATTTCCATTTCTTTACTTAGTGCCAAGATATCTTACGATAACGCGGCAAGAGCTGCAGCGGAAGTGGCCATTCCAACAAAGTACCCCTGTGCATTTGTCCATCTAACAAACACCCCACTCTGTCTTTCCCCACTTCTGCTTCTGGGCTCCCATTTGTTAAAATTTTCACACAACAAATTAGATATTCCCGAACATACTCGGTATGGATCCTCCTTAAAGTGTATTTCCTGTCCAGTGATACACAGGTACTATATTTTGGGACTGAGTTATCCCTGTCTGTGATCCCTACCCCTAAATGTCCCCATGATATTTTCTCTCCCAGCCAGGAAAACAACCAAATGAAATAAAGCCTTGCCAAGGTGTCTGTCACTCTTACTTGACTCTTAGGCTGTTTCTCAGTCTCTTCAAATTCATACCTTGTTCAGTTCAAAATCAAAACACTTTACTTAAACAGTAGGGCTCACATTCCCAGTGTCCCACTGTGTCTAGTTACCCTCCTTTTTTCAACACAGAAATTGATGATTAATATCTAATTTGCCCAAAGTTTAAAGAATGGCCTTCATTTCGTCTAGATTTTTACATGTCTCAACTCCCAAAACAGTGCCTGGCACCTTAGGAGGGAGCTTGATGGGTATTTAAAAAATAATAGGAGACAGAAAGATGGCTCAGCAGGCAAAGCACTTGCTATGCAAACATGGGGCTGATTTCAAACCCTCAGAGCCCACGGGAAGACTAGACACGAAAAGATGCAGGGCTGACATTTGTAATACCTGTACCCTTACTGTGAGATGGGGTGAGAAGAAACATATGAGTCATTTAGCCTGGTACCCAGCAGCACAGCAAAGAGACTGCCTCCAACACGGTAGATAACAAAGACCAATATCTGAAGTTGTTCCCTGACTACCACATGCCTGCCATGGCACTCCATAGTCACACACACACACACACACACACACACACACACACACTGTGAACGAGAGGAAAAGTATATGTGTGCGCGTGTATGCATGCGTGTGCGTGTGTGTGTGTGTGTGTGTGTGTGTGTGTGTGTGTGTGAAACAAGTAAATGAAAGAGTTCCATAAAAAGCACTGTTCCCAGCAGCCAGCAGCCTGTGGGCTACCAGCTAAAACGCTGAGAGGACCAGTTGTAGGATGACTCAGCCTCCCGCAGCAACAGCCCAGTGTCCTTGATGCAGACCGGTATTGCCTGGAGTACACAGCTATTCTCAACTCAAGAAGTCTCCTGGGTCAAAGTAAATCCCTTGAGAACAGACTTCCTCTCTGCCACCGTGGTCTAGCAACCCGGGTGGGGTCAGGGGAGTTTTCTAAAACCAGTGCTATACTCCTGAAGGTGAGGGTTTCTCCGAAGCCTAAACTGCACATTTGAAAATACAGAAATAATTGACTTCTCTGCCTGGATTTATCTGAATATTAAGGCATTTTGTACATTCGGCAGATTGTATTTTAACATCTGCTGCCTGCCTTTCTATCTCAAAATACATGTTAATGAAGGTGAGAGAAAGCTAAGTAACGTTTTTAGAAGAGACTTTATGCACTGAAAAGCAAGAGCCACCACTTCCCCTACTCTTTCTTCCTACATATCTACCATGACCCTTACACCAATCATTTCCTCTCTGAGAACCACAGTTTTCCAATAGAAATTGAAAATAATTTTTAATTCTGTGAAATGCAGAAGATGCCACATACGCAGAGTGTCCATACAGTGATGAGTTGGGAAAGGTAAGGAGACTGGCAGTTCCACGTCTGCTGCCTGCTAAACACAGGCTTTTCGTGACAAACATTCTTTAAGAGTGCCACTGAGTATGTGACCCTTCTCTTCATGGCCTCAAATGTTTTGCAGTATTGTTGAAAGATAAAGGATGACCCCTTGCGGGTTTCACTCCAATCGTGAGGAGTTTCAGAAAACAATAATAGTAATAATAATGAACTCTGCCTCAGTTGAAAGTTTTTAAATAGCTTGAGACATTATTGTTCTGTTACATATTTTTTAACATAATGGACTTTTTTAAGTTAGAAGAGAACAAAAAATTGATTCAATATGAGAAAATGTAAAAGAAAATATGCCTAAGAGTGAAATACATAAATCCACTTTCCTAAAGCAGCATAATAATGGTCATATTAAATGTGGGTATGTTTTACATATCATATTTAGCAAAACATATGGATTTTCATGAGTTGTGTGAACCTTCTATGAGGCTTAGAACTGGGACTGGAGAACATGGCAACACACACAGTGACAATCTTTCTATTAAGCCTGGACTCTAATCCAATGGCTAAAATAAAGTATATTTTCTGTTATTCATTCTATCAGATCAGACTGACCAATGTTTTTTTTTTTTTTCTGAGAAGGGGGCGGTACATGTCTTGGGAAGGGAAGTACTGTATTTAACTGTATATCACTCAGAAGTATAATTACATGTTTGAGACTTTCTAAAGTAGATGTCTAAGGCTTAAAAGTTTCCTTTGAATATTCTCAACCATGTTTATCTAAAAGAAAACCAAAGAATGAAGAAATTTTTACACATTTCATCTGTACCAAACCTAAGCAATGGAAAAACATTTTAAAGGGGGAAAAAAACAAGAAAACATTTTTTTAAAAATCACTCTTTAGCTGGTTAAGCAGAAGCATGAACTGAATTTTTTTCTGATGCTACCCAACACAAAGCATTGTTCTGCAAAGAATAATTCGTGATGAAATCCTAATAATTACATTTCTAGGTGTTCTTAAAATATAATAATTACAAAGTCAAGAAAAGCATGAGAAAGAGAGAAGTCACTTTCTGTTCTGGCTTTCCAGAATTGAGAAAGAACTCCCTTTAGTTAGTGCATCCCACTGTAACCAGCATTTAAACCACACAACATACAGCTTGTACAAAATGAACTTAAAAAGTATTTAATGCTAGTGATATTGAAATTATGTCTGAGACCCATTCTGACTAAATCTGGGCCTCACGCTGAGGCAGGAGCGATAGGGAACCTAACGTAGACCCCTGATCCTGTGGTCTTACCACACTGGAAGTTTGAAATTGCCCATGACTTTTCCATGGACAGCAGTTTAGTCTAACCTAATCAATTACTGTGACAGATTAACATTATTTTGGCATATTGCAATGCAGTAAAATGAAATATAATTATTTCCAAAATAGAATCTGATCATCTTTTCCTTTGTAATGAAGAGAGGAGGCAACTTAATTATTACAAGAAACAAAAACAAAAGAAAACTGTATCTTTTACAAATTAAACTATGAAACATTTCAATAAATACTTCCGTGTGGCTTTAGAACTTAAGCCAGGAAGGCTTCCTCAACTACAAAAAAAAAAAAAAAAAAATGAATCCTAAAAGAAAAATAAATACAATATATCATCTCAAAAATTTAAATAAATGTCTAACAGAAAAATGGTGAATTTTTTTTCAGTTTAAGCTAGCAATCGTGTGCCACAAATCACAACGGCTTAGGTCAGCTAGCAGTGAATATTCTGGAACTCTGAAAATACACAATCAATGATGCCAAAGGAGAAAGTAGGAAGAAGGACGCCTACCATACCTTTCCTCCGACATAAGTTTTCCAAAGCTCAAAAAATTATATATTTTCTATCTGAAATTTATTCTAACTTACAATAAGTTATATATTCAGTCCCACAATATATGCCTTTAAGTGAGTTTTACAAAAAAAATGTATCTTGTCTTCACACAACCTGATGGACTAAGATCGACATAACCGCAAAAACAGTAGCGCTGGGTTAATAACGCTTGACAAGCTCAATGGTATTTTCCCGTATTAAACCACGATTATATTTATATATATATATAAAAATCTAACCATTAAACACTTAAGAAAACCATAACTCCCTATCACCAAGTACGTATAAGTTGCAAATTTGCATTTGAAGGGAGAAAACCTGACAATGATGTCAACAAATCCGTCTCAAATAGAAATTGCCCCATCATTTGGAAACTTTTCATCAACACTGAAAGATGCAATTAAAAAATATAAAATTAACTATGAGTACTTGATCGTGTATCTAAATATGCTTTCTTCTACAACACTGCTAGAAAAAAAAAAGTGACCTTGGTGAATACAGATGGTCTCGTGTTCTCTAACTTAAAACAGTGATATGGGCCTATCCTGCTCTGAGTTTTAAGATATACATCTGGATGGCAACATAGTGTTTCAGCTTGAAGCTATTTAAGTCAACTTAGTTATGAGCCCTGAACAGCAGGCTTCACAGTGAAGATGCTGACAGGCCTCTAACTCAAAGGACGCTCGCTCCTGGAGGCAGGGGTCGCCCATTCTAGCCACTCTGCCCACCAGACCAACCATCAGCTACTGAGCTGAATTTGTAAATTGCTTCATCCTGTCACTAAAATCATCTGTGACAGAAAGGGCCTAACATCCTCGAATAGGAGCCCTAAACTATTTTGGGGTTTTAGTGAGATACACCTGAAAGAAATGTTAAAAATATTTATTTCCATTTCCTTGACACCTGGAAGGACTGTCTATTTCAAAACTACAGAACTTCGGTAAAAGTACAATGGTGACAACTAACTTTGCATGGAGACCACTAGCTGTTTTGTGGGGTTTTACGTGTTGAATATAAATTAAATAATTTTTATTTATTCTTTTTTAAATGCCCAAATTATATCACATGAACAATACCAATAGCTTCTGTACTTTTTAATATAATCCACAGTCGATATCATGTTGAAGCACTATTTAAGTCATCAGAGAGCAACACAGTCTACTGAATTCACTTCTGGCCGGCTGCAGACAACTGTGTCACAAACCTGAAGAATAGGCTCAGTAAATATTGTATTGATTTGAATACTAGATTTCTCAACAATTGTGTCCTCTCAAGGGTGGGAGCGTTTTAAGGCATCTACCGCTCTGCTTTTTACCTAACAATGCTATAACTTATTTTGTACATAGCTCTGCATATGATAGCCAAATTGCTGTCACCACTTTTGAAACGGGGGACTTCATACTATTTCTTCACTGCAGATGTATTTCATTACGTTGAGAGAATAAGACGTCTGTTACACTCATGCGTTTACTCCCTCCCAATGCAAGTTATTTTTAAAAGGCTGTTGTTACATCATTGAAATGAAAATCATAAAAGTCTCTGTCAAAATGTGTACCTTCAAATATCCCTAAACATTTTAAGCAGAGAGACCAAATTGTTAGGAGTGAGCTTCAACTCTCACCCACTCTTCGAATGCCGTTATACAGAATGGGAAGTACACGAAGTCAAACTCTAGGTAAACCCAAGGTATTACTAATTTAAATATTACAATATGCCCTATGCTATCAATGCTCTGTCTGCTGGTTAAAATAAGAAAAATGCACTCTGTAATTAGAATGCCTAACGGCAAAGAAATTCATTTCCAAAGAGTTTTAGAAACTAGTTAGAAAATCCAGCTTCAAAATCCAAGAAAAGTTCAGATTGAACGGCATTCCATCTTTATACCCAAACCCTTTCCCTGCAGAATGCTTGTGCTCAATATCAATTCAGCATTTAAAACGAACAGTTCAAGACAATTATATCCTAAACACACTCACACTAGAAGATGCATAGAACTCTAGACAGTGAATCAATTAAGTTAAATTCTTACACTTTAATGCATGGCTTTGCATAGACAAAATATCTACTGATTTGCAATTTCCCCTATTTTCATTTAGAAAATTTTGGAAATTTTCATTTGGAAAAAGACTTTAGCTTGGTTTTTATTTTTTTTAAAAAAAAAAAAAAAGTCTACCCTCACAGAGACTGCTTAGAAAATTCTAGGCCCTTGGCTGATAAACATTGTAAAAGATACCTCTAATACGAAATATCATTTTCTACAATTTCACCTATATCTGACCTTTTCACATCACAAAGAAAACATTAATCTACAAAATGGACGCTCTCAAAGAGGAAAACAGCCGTGTGTGATTTTTTAAAGAGCACTACTTGATCCAACTACAAAAGGAAACTTGCGAGAGAGAATGCAACACACACCTCTTCAATAAGAACCCGTTCAGATTGCTGCTCAGATAGAAGACCTAAAGAGATAACTGCTCCAATTGACCTGGGCTCCTCCTGCCACCCCACCCACACGTGGAATCTGAATTGATGCGTGGGGTACCGGTAATCAACAACTGGGAAATGCAAGGGGCCCGTGGGAGTTTGGCACCAGAGTGAAGGATGAAGGAACTGGCACAATTCCCCCCTTTCTTACCTGCCCCCCCCCACGCCTCCCGCTTTCTTTCTTTCAAGATCATACTTAACCTGCTCTCCACAAATGCTGGGTCCCAGGCCCACCCCCTAGAACTGGAGGTGCCTTTGGATTCATCTTCCTGGCTACCTCACCCCCTCCATCCCTAGGGTCTAGACCAGCGAGAGTGGATAGTCATCAATCCAGCAGTCTCTTCTGGTGGGGGTGTTCCACGCCAACAACACCTTCCCGGATAGCTCCAGGAATCCCAGACTACACCATAGCTATGGCCAGAGGCTGAGGACCCGAACACCTTCAACCTGCTGGCGTCTGCCCATGACTCCCACCGCTACCGGTGCTGGCAAGCTAACGGACTCTGGCGGAGGAGGCCGCGGGGGCGCACCTTGGCGCCCAGGCCTCCGGCGGAGCCCTTCCCAAGTAGATGGGACTTCTGGGGTTCCGGCTCTTTCAAGGCAATAGAGCAAATCTATGAATTTCACCTCCGTTTTCTTTCTGACCAGCCAAAGTTGCTCCACTAGTTTCTATCTTCCTCCCAGGCGGAGCGCGGCGGGAGAAAGCAACCTAAGCCCTGATCCCCCTTCCCCGAGGTTCATCCATGCATTCGGGATCTAGTGCCATGAACCCCGCAGCTGCCAGACCTCAATAAAAGCGGGGACCCCGGCGACACCACCTTCCTCCGAGTAACGGGAACCGGAGCCCGCCAAGGAGGGCTTGAATGTCCCCGTCCGTACCCATTACCACGCATCCCCAAGTTTGCTGAGCACCTCAACCCTCTCGCCAAGGCTGGCACCTCATCCCGCCCCAGGGGCAAGCATCCTTTGGCGCCGGCACCCCGCGGGCACCAGGCCCGAGTCCGGGAGCTGCCGGGACTGCCAAGCAGCACCCAATCCGGGAAGGGGACGCCTAGTCCGGAGTAGCGGCCTGCGGCTGTGGGGGAGGCGGGAAGGAGAGCACGGAATCCTGGAGAGAAGGGGCGCGGGGATGAGTTTGGGGAACCCGCGCCACGGGGGAAGGGGGCGGGGTGGAGCTAGGGGTTTGGGGTTCACAGTGGGCACCTAGGATCGTCTGGGGCCGAGGGACTCCAGCAGGGGAATGGGCAAGAACCGAGACCAGGAGACAGGAAGGATGAACAAGCAAGGAAACCTAGGCTGGGATGGGAGTGGTCGTGGGCACAGGTGACCTCTGCGGGGTATGTTGACCATGGCCACCTCGGTCCCTGAGTCAGAGCCACCAAGACTGAAGTCTTGGAGGACACCCGTGGGCACCGAGACCGCTGCGGGAAGGTTCCACCGAGCCCGGTCAGGGTCTAAGGGTGGCCAGTCTCTTACCTTGAAGGCCACGGGCAGGGTCTTGTTGCACCGCCAGTGCGAGGGCAGCACGGAGCACAGGAAGTTGGGGCTGTCGGTGCGAACCAGTTCGGCCGGGTGGTCGGCGATGATCTCCACCATGGTGCGGTTGTCGTGCGGCGGCCTCAACCGGGGCACTGCCGCTGCCGCCGCTGCTGCCGCCGCCGCCGCCGCTGCGGCCGCCTCCTGCTGCTGCTGCTGCTGCTGTTGCTGCTGTTGTTGCTGCTGCTGCTGTTGCTGCTGCTGTTGCTGCTGCTGTGCAGCCACCACCGGGCTCACGTCGCTCATCTTGCCGGGCTGCAGGCTGCTGGAGGGGGGGCTGAAGCGCCGGCTGGTGCTCGGATCTACGGGAATACGCATCACAACAGCCACAAGTTAGCGAAGTGGCCGGGGGAGGGGGAGGAGGGTGGAAATGGGGGGCGAGGAGGAGGAAATTGAGGGGGTGGAGGCGAGACGGGGGTAAA
The DNA here is from genome assembly GCF_903992535.2 of Arvicola amphibius. Classification (NCBI taxonomy): domain Eukaryota; kingdom Metazoa; phylum Chordata; class Mammalia; order Rodentia; family Cricetidae; genus Arvicola; species Arvicola amphibius. The sequence continues at coordinate 73,030,477 of NC_052055.2, read as the reverse complement.
GAGGATGGAGGTGACGGGACTGAAGAGGTGAGAAATCAAGTTCGAGGAAGCCGACTGCCGGGCGGAGTCTGATGGGGGCCGGCGGCCGGCGACCAGGCACAGTTGGGTTGGCGGGTGGGGACACCCGGGAAACGCAGATCTCCGCCCGGACGCTTGGGAGTCCCGGTGGCAGCTGCGAGAGGGGCGCGGGGGCGTGTTTGGCCGAGCCGAGTCAAGGGACTTGAAGTTAGCAGCTTGCAATGGGGGGTGGGGGTGGGGGGAGGCTTGGGGCACAGCGTCCCGGGTGCACGGGCGCCCCCCTCCCTGTTCCAGTTCGGTAGTGGAGCCTGGCACGTTCAGCAATCCATCTCAGCGGTCCGTGTGGCCCCGCGCTGCCCGACACCGCCAAGCCGAGCGCGGCTGCCCAACTTCTGGCGCCGCCGCCTGCCCGTGCCTCCTCCTCCTCCGAGGCCGCTGCGCGCTCCCCTCGCCGGCTGCGCGCTCCGAGTCCTCCCGCCGCCGCTTTTTCCTCTCCCCGCTTCTCCTCTCGCCCTCTCACTCGCCGCCTCCTCGCAGCCACGTCCTTCCTGCTCTTTGCAAATGCCCCTGGCCCCCTCGCGCTTCAAGGTGCCGGGAGGTAAGTGGGGGCAGCGGATCTCGGGGCGACAGCTCCGGAGCCTGTGGATCGCAGCCGCTGCCGCCGCCCGCCGGCCGCGAGAAGCGCCGGCACGCTGCGCTGGGCTGCGGATGCTGGAGGGAGGCGGTCCCCGCCTAGGGCATCCGTGCCTGCTCCTTCGGCTCCCCCCGCATCCCCAGGACCAGGAAGCCCCTTCTTGGTCTGACCACGCTGAAACTGAGAAGCTGGAGAGCCGCAGGCTGCTCCTGCTATCGTTATTTTTCGTTGTAACTTCAAAAGAGGAGGAAGGAAAGTTCTCGAGTCCCCTCGTTGACGTCTGGACACTTTTCACCCTCCCCCACCACCCCACCCACCCAACCTCGGCTGGGGCGGGGGGGTGGGCAGATATTTACAGGATTCGGGGTTGGTTTTTATTTTCCTCCTTAGGTGACACCAAAAAATGGGTGACAGAAGAACTTGTCAAAATAGTTCTAGAAATTCAAGTGGATGCCTGGACGCTTTCTTCTTACTTATTCATTCTTGTCATTCTTGGACAATAAGGATGGGTTGCTTTTTTTAAGAACTAAAAAATGACAGCTTGATAATTAAAATAAGTTGTAAATTGCAAAAGCACTTGCTGAGAGGGGAAAATGTAAATAAACAGCGGTAATCTGTGAATTTTCAATCGTTTATTAAGCCGAGTCTTCAGCTCAGTCTAAGTCTTGACATTCTTCCTAATCACTTCCCCCCGGGGGAAGGATAAAATAAAAAGTTTTTTTTTTAAAAAAAAAAAAAGTCTTCAGTAATTATTTATTTATTTATGTATTTGTTTCCGACATTTTTTTTAAAGGCGATTTTGGAATCCCCAAAAGGTTGTGGTCGAGAGATGAAGGAGTGCGGAAAAAGGCGGCAGTTTTTACCTAAAATGTGGTTTTTGGAGGCTGGGATTTCTAATGATTAGGTTTTTGTGGTTTATATAGACACGACTCAAGCTAAGGCGATCATTAAGCTGATGGGAGACAGAAGCACGTGGGTGTCTCCAACCAGCCTCCAATTCTGAGCCTTCAAAACAAATCAAACAGATTGCGCGCCCACAGAAGCCGGGAAATCCGCTGGAGGCTGCTACACCCTAAGGACTAGGCAGCAGCAACATGGGGCCGGTTCACCTCTCGCGTGATGTTCTGTTATGTCTATTTAACCGATTTTAAAAACTTCCAAAGCTTCCAAATAAAATTATTTACCCAAGTCCCGATGCTTCCTAACAAGGTAGTTGACACAGTCGCGACTTCGTGCAATCCATGAAAAATTGGAGTCCTCCCTTGAAGGACTAAGGTAGAGGGATAGCTGGATACCCTACCTCTATCTCCTGTCTTGTTTAAAGCTCTTCGCGTGGCCATTAATTAGAACTTTTATTGGGGGATGCAAATGCCTCCCAAGTTCTTCAAGAGACCTGTCACGACCCTCCCTATCGATTTTCAAAGCGCAGCTGCCACTCTTACCCCGAGCGCCCAGGGAAAAGGTAACCAGGACGCGAAAGAGGTTGTTTGCGCCTCTGCAGGACTCAAGAATCTGACAAGCTTAAGACTATCACGGATCTCTGTGCCCAGGTGACCTAGGGACCTGTGTTCCGGTGCCTGAGAGGCGCTGGGGTCCCAGAGTGGACACGGATGAGAGGGACTGTGCCTTCTCACTGGCGTAGAGATGAAACTGGAGTACACTACTATGCCCTTCCTCTTTGTGTCATTATTTCTGCCTCCCTTTTCTGCTCGCTCCACTTACAACCGCCTTGTAGGTGTTTCCTTGTCTCTTGCTCTTTCCGGATTCTTCCCCTGTATCCTCCCCGCAGACCCGAGCCACCTCCCCATGCCTCTCAGTTTCCCTCTTCTGCCACCGCCTGCTCCTCCACGCCACCGAAAAGCAACACCTACTCCCGACCCTGCTCCTCGCACCTGGTGGCCTCCATGCCCCTAGCGCTCGGCTCCAGGACCACTGAAGTCACTCATCCCATCGCACTACGGATGCAGCGAGTTGCTGAGTTATCTCCCAAGGGTGCTACTTTTAATAATCTTTTTGATCACAGGGGAGAGCTCTAACTCTGAGTACAGCTGCATCGCGTATGCCTGCTAGCATCCCCATGCCTAAGTGCCAGTTCAGTAAAGGAATGCCCGCTTCCTTACACACGTGAGAGACTGCACCCACCACCCACCTTCCTTACACACTCACTTGTATTCTCACATGCTCACACACTGGCATTACAACACAATTACATGCGTTCCTCTCCTCTCTTTAGTGGGACAGTTTTCTTTGGGGACACATCTAACGGAGATGGCTTGTTTGCCCTATTCCCCCTTTTAAGTGTCTGGGGACTACTGACTAGGGGAGGAGTCTCAGGAAATGAAATGATTCTGTAGTCATAGAGAGATAGAAAGTCATTGGTAGGTGATATTGCCTCCTCCTCCCAGGAAACCCACAGAATAGGGAACTTTAAAAAACTGACAGACACTGAGAAACAGTCCGTATTTCAAATAGGGGCTCTCAGAGAGGGGCTTTTCAACAAGAAATTCTAGGGTCGTTTGAATTTAAGAAATCCTATCTGGGGACTTTTTCTTTCCTACCATTGCTGATTAGTTACCACTACCACCACCACCACCTTTTTTAAAAAACTTAATGGATAATGAGACAAGCAGTCCTCAATGGTTGGAGATTTTAAGGACAATTTAATCAAGGTGAGATTATTTATTTTAATTAATCGTATCCGGTAATTCGGCTTTATAGCCTTCCTGGACACCCTCTCTCCATTAAACATTTTGGTAGAACTAATGTAAGCAGCTCTTGGAAGTTCCCAATCTTGGATCCCTTAAAATATCCTACAGTTATTTATAATGTGGAAATGAAATTTTTCACTGAATGCCCTAACAACGGCTCAGGTATCTGGCAAAGAGGACTTCGGTCCCCTTTCAAAAACACACTCTCGCTGAACACTCACACTCTCAGCTGGAACTGATGGAGCCCTGTACTGGCCAGGACTTGGCTCTGAGCATTAAACTTCAGTAGGAAACATTTCCACAGCCCCTTCACTCAAACCTCTCCTAATAGTAAGCACAGAGGGAAATTATGAGCCTTTTGCTTATGTCTTTGGTGCTATGGAATGCTTGATCTTACTCCTCGGCTTCAATTTTTCTTCTACAGGAAAATGCTCTAAGCAGAGGCTGAGAGCAGAGCTCATTTGGTAAATGCTTCCTGCAGGAGCGTGAGGTCCTGATCCCCGCCCCCTCCCCAAGAAGCAGAGCCAGAGGTACCTTTGAAATCCGGGTGCTCAGAAGGCCCTGAGACTTGCTGCCTAGACAACCCAGCCTATTCAAAGGGCTCCAGGCCAGTGAGAGCCTGTCCCAGAAGACGAGGTGGACTACATGTATGACCTTTGTCTTCCACAGGCAAGCATGTACACACACACACACACACACACACACACACACACACACACACACACACTTCTAAGCAAATCACCCATTGGATTCCTTTCCAGAAATATTCCTTTCAGTTACATCTTACAGTGCTAAAAAATGGATTTTGTTTGTGAAGATCTAACTACTATGAAAGATACAAGCACAGCCGTCTCCCTCTACTGTGTCCTTTAATGTTTAAGATAACTGTTAAGTGACAATACCTAGCAATTCTAACTTTTCAAAGTGCAATGTGAAAGCAATCTTCTTCCAATCTCTCTCTCTCTCTCTCTCTCTCTCTCTCTCTCTCTCTCTCTCTCTCTCTCTCTCTCCTCCCAAAACAGGAACAAAATTCAGGGAATTCAGGCTTCTTTCGCTTTGGTTTCTAATCCTAACCCCTTCTACATTATTTTTTATACTTTTCTCATGATGAAAAGTGGAGAAAGACCCTCTAAAAACTTCAAATAGGGCTCAATGAACCAGCTAATAAAGTAGGATAGCCACTGGAAAATTATGACCATCCTGAGCTCTGTGAAGGTGTGTGTGTGTGTGTGTGTGTGTGTGTGTGTGTGTGTGTGTGAGAGAGAGAGAGAGAGAGAGAGAGAGAGAGAGAGAGAGAGAGAGAGAGAGAGAGAGAGAGAGAGAGAGAGAGAGGAGACTTTATAAGCAGAACTCTCTGTGGAGACTTTTCTTTGAGGTTGACTGTATGAGGTTAGCCTGGAGAACCAGCACTACCACCAAACCAACAGTTATCATACTGGAGCCTATGGACTAAATCTGACCTAATGACTCTTTTTGTACTGACCTACAGGCAGTGGTCTTCATGAATGCGTATGCACGTTTGCATATTTGTGGGCACACCTCGTAGGTGCATGCAAGTGAGTTTGTATGAGATGCCCTAGGTTGATACTGGGGAGTCATCCTGGATTGCTCTCAAACTCACCAGCCAACTTGACCTGAGGATCCCCAGGCTTTGCTTCTGAGACTGGCAATGCAGGCTGTCCCAACAACCAACATTTCCATGTGTTCTGCGAATCTGAACTCAGAACCTCTGTCTTACATGGCAAGAACTTTTTAAAATTACATATTTATTCATTTTATGTGTATGGGTGTTTTGTCTGTATATATGTCTGTGTAACACTTAAATGTCTGGTACCTTCAAAGGACGGAAGAGGATGCTGTATCTCCCTGGCAACTGGAGTTATAAATGGTTATGAGCCACCAATGTGCGTGCTTGGAAACAAACCCAAGTCCTCTGGAAGAGCAGTGTTCTAAACTGCTGAGCTTCCAGCCTGGGGTAGCATTTATACCACGGAGCCACACACACACACACACACACACACACACACACACACACACAGCTAATATTTTGATAGATGTGTTACCTCTGTTTCATTCATGGTTCCACAGGAACACAAATGAACACACCAAGAACTTTCTGGTATTCCGTGTGTTAACAAGGCTTATATACACTTTCCAGACAGCTTAAGAACTTACGTGATGCAAAGGCCTTCTGACATAGTTTTCCACTTTAATTTCTAGACAGTTAAATGCTGTCTGATTTGTTTTAAGCTCGGTACATTTTCCCCGTTGTCGGTGGACCTATAACAATGTGCCTGGCTGTAAAAAGAGATGAACTGTTTGTAGCTTAGCATCATAAACCTCTCCTTGTTGTGCTAGTTAACATTCCCATGGGCCTTTTTCAGACATTCATAAGAGTGCAGGGTTGTCGTAAAAAGGGTGATGCTTGCCATATGATCCTTCAGAGCTGCGTTTACAGAGCTCCTATGTAACCGCTGTGCCCTTAAAAGGGACTTAGGATTTGTGCGACTAAAATACCAACTTCCTTAATAATATCCTAGATACGTGAAGACCAGTATTCTAAAAATTAGTCATTTCCCAGAATTTAGAGACGTAGAATTAACTTTTTTTTAAATTATCCCTCTGGTATTTCAGGTCAGCTATTGGTCCATGGCAGTAGCAGTGATCAGCCATGGAATGTTCTATATAAAAGTTTATGGGGGCTTGTGATGAAACTTCTGAGAACCCCTAAAATTAAAAGTTTCCTGGAGTAACCCAATTATCTTATCAAAACGTTCTCCTCTTCCCCAAGCACAGCAGAAAAGGCTCTATTCAATTCGAATCCCACTGCCTTGGGTGGTAAGGCCTCTCTCTAGACCTTGGCAAAGACCACAACTCATGCCCCTTCAACGGGCGAAAAGCAAACAATGACATTCTTGGTCCATCTAAAAAAGTACGAAATTCATTGTTTTCACCAGGTCAGAAGTTTCAATTACAATCAAGAAGTGGGAAAAATAGGTTAGAAAGACAAACTGAACGTCAAGAGCCCAAATCTTTGCACGCGCCAACTCTTGCTGTACACAAGCCGTAGATTGCCATTCTTGGTGTTTTGTGTCTGTAGTATTCTCCCTCAGAAATGGCTGGGTGTTTCCCCCTAAGCTTCCATGAGCTAGACTTCTATCAGAAAACAAAAACAAAAACCACTTACTTATTCCGACCTAGCTATGATCAAGTTCCACAAGCAATGATTCCTTCATTCCCAACTTTGAATGACTGTCCTGGCATACCTTTTTAATGGCCAGATTGGCACGGGGCAATTGTTTGGATGGTTTCCATAAGCCAGTTGTGATTATTTCATTTGTGAATAAATTAAAATACAGTAATTTTGCTTTTTTAAAAAAGTGGTCAGACCATTCTGGTCAGTGGCTAGTCTTGTTGCAGGGTCCTGGCTCTCCCTTGTAGGTTTCACTTAACTTACTGAGTCTCAGCTCCAAATTCTCCCATTTTATTGTGTGGAAATGGATGGGCCCATTGACTATTTCTCTTTACCAGCTGACAGGGACATTCATCGGAACTGGAAAAGGAAGAGAACTTGTAGGAAGAAAGAATTTTTGTTCTGGTTCCCTTGTGTCAATAGCAATTTTCTACAATGTAACTAACACACATGGCCCCTGCCTCTGGCAGTAACACACACACACACACACACACACACACACGGTGGGGGCGGGGAGTGGGCCGGGAAGAGAATTCAGGCATAGGTGCTACAGAAAGCTAGCTCATCTGGCTGTCCAGTGCTGAGCACAAACAGCATTTATCAACCAACAGCAGCGTTAGCAGTCAGCAGCTATCCGCAAACCACACATATAGAACGTCCCTCCTCCAGGATACTCATAAGACTTCTCTAAGGAAAAAAACCTTTTCCAGAAGCCTGCAGAAAACTTTTCCATCTTCCAGTATCCTAAACTGTGAGAGATCTGGATCTCAGTTTTGCAGGCACGGAGGGAAGGACCCTTCCTTGGTTGCCCTATTTAGCTGGAGAACCGTATGTGGGCTCTGTGAGTCCTCTCTGTCTTGCTTGCTTTCAGCCCCAAGGATTGAATTTAGGCCCTCGATCATTACCACACCACTGGGTTATCTTCTCAGTTCTTTTTCCAATTGTATTTTGTTTGATTGTTTGGTTTTTTAGACAGAATCTTGCTAAGTTACCCAGGCTGACGTTGAATTTACTCTAAAACCCAGTCAAGCCTGGAATTTGAGGTCCCCCTGCCTCAGCCTCCTGAGAGAACAGAATTGTGGGATTTTGCCATCAGGCTCAGGTTGCTTTTTGCAGGGGCATGGGGAGGTTGTGTTGTGTGTATGAATGTAAGGTGTTTCGTTGGTTTTTTTGTTTTGTTTTGTTTTGTTTTGTTTTGTTTTTGTCTGTATGTACATAAGTGCACTAGGTGCCTGCAGTGCCCCCAGAGGCCAGTAGGTGGCATTAGATGCCATAGAACTAGAGTTACAGATGGTGGAGTCGTGCTTGAAACCAAACCCTGGTTCTCCAAGTGCTTTTAGCAGCTAAGTCTTCCCTACTTTCTGAATTCTTTAGACTTTGTTTTACCCCTTTAAAGTCAAATCCTTATTACTTCAGTCCCATTATAATAGATTATTCTTCAGATTAAACTTTTCTTGCTCAAATTATTGTGTGACATCTCTTCACTGAACCCGGATATACCAAAGCTTCCATGTTCTAGCCCCCAGCATGTCCTTATTCACACTGGTTTCCACTCGGAACACTCCCTTTGGGCCACATGATGAGCACTTCCAACACAGCATCACATCTCTAAATGATTTATCTCCTCCTGCTAGAGAAGTGTATAGTTAGAGGATACCCGTATTCAAGAGATGACGATGCAGGCAGAAAAAAAATTAGCTATTTTAAAGTATGGGGTGAAACCACTCAAGATTGAGTTGTCTTTATAGCTTCCATAAAATCTTAGAGTCCGCATGTTAATGGAAATACATATAAATATGAGCAAAGCTAAGTGGAGTCAGTGGCTGAAAAGAGATGTGTGTGTATGTATATATATATATATATATATATATATATATATATATATATATACATACACACACACACAAATATATACATATCAATGTGCTACAGTAATAATGATCTAGAGATCCTGTGTCTGGGAGTGGGCGGGCAGGAGAGGAGTGGGAAGAGTCTGGGAAGGGGTGGGAGTGGATGGGAAGGGGAGGAGTGGGAGAAGGGTGGGAAAGGCTGGGAAGGAATGGGAGTGATGCCCTGGCAGTACTCCTGTACAAAATTCTAAGAAGAAGGAGGGGGGGAGGAGGAGGAGGAGGAGGAGGAGGAGGAGGAGGAGGAGGAGGAGGAAAGGAAGGAAGGAAGGAAGGAAGGAAGGAAGGAAGGAAAGAAAGAAAGAAAGAAAGAAAGAAAGAAAGACAAAAGATGTTGTTTAAAGGTATGCAAATAAAACCACAGGCAAAACTCCAAAGCTGACCCACGCCTAGATCTAACAGAGAGCCAGTGGCAGAGAAGGATACTCAAGGGAGCAGAGAGGCACAGTGCAAGACACGGGCGAAGAGGCGCTGCCTGGCTGCAGTTGAACGTGGGACCTGGCAAGGCTATGATTCTAGGAAAAAATAAAGCTAAGACAACAAAGGATTAAACAAAATAAATGGATTGAATATTGGCAGTTTTCTCCAGGCTTTTAATATGTTGCTTACATCTTCAGTCTCCATGAAAGAAATGTTAAAACGGTGTTTAAGAGCTTATTTAATTACTGCTTTTAAAGAATTATAAAGGTCTGTGAAGTTTATTGGGTTTTGTTTGTTGTTTGTTTGTTTTAATAGTAACTGGACACCTGGTAACCAGCATCAAGCCTTCATAGACACTTCCCTCAGACACACACACACACACACACACACACACACACGAAGGTCTGGCTTCCAAATTCTCATCACAGAACCAAGTGTGCAGAGTTTCAAAGCTGAAACCTAAACTTAAAACCACTAGCCTAGGGGCTGGAGAAATGGCTCAGAGGTTAAGGGCATTGCCTGCTCTTCCAAAGGCCCTGAGTTCAATTCCCAGCAACCACATGGTGGCTCACAACCATCTGTAATAGGGTCTGGTGCCCTCTTCTGGCCTGCAGGCATACACACAGACAGAATATTGTATACATAATAAATAAATAAATATTAAAAAACACACTGATGTTTAATTCATTATAAAAAAAAACAAAAAACAAAATAAAGCCACCAGCCTATTCATCTTCTAATATCTCCTGCACCCAGCTTGACCATTTTCTCTCTGTCCTTCAGTGCAGTTTGTGCTAACCTCCGTTATCACACTCATCACCTAAATTTGCTGTTCACGTGTTCTTCCCACATAGAGTGTATGTTCCCTGAGGACAGGAATTGATAGTGGTCATTTCATACTTAGCAATTAGCATAGTATCTGCAATGCAGTAAGTGCTGATAAATGTTCATTAAAATTTGTCAGTAAGGGGCTAGAAAGATGGTTCAGTCATTTAAAGCATATATTGCTTTTGCAGTAGACCTGAGTTTGAATCTTAGTAACTACATCAGGTGGTTCACAACTGCCTATAACATCAGCTTCAGGGAATCCAGTGCCCTCGTCTGGACTCTGCAGGCACCTGCAATCATGTGCTCACACACACAGAGACATACATGTACCACCCACATTATTAAAAATAAAAACTACCCTGGTCTACAAAGCTGGTTCCAGAACAGCCAGGACCATGACACAGAGAAACCCTGTCTCAAAAAAACATTTAAAAAATTAATTAACAAATCAGTGAGTTAATACACCTACTTAAAATTATCTTTAAACCTGGGTTTTTAATCTTCTTGAAATATAAAGTTTTTCTGTTATTGAATCCTACAGTTTTAACTCAAATTATCAAATGTTGCTAATACTTCCAAGCATCCTTTTACTAGAAATGTGAATTGGAGAGCATGGACTGGGGAGAATCGTTTAGCATTATCTACCAAGACGGAAACTCCGAGGGCTGGAGAGGGAGACCTTTACTTACTATTATGAGCTGCACTTGGACATAAGAAGTCTCAGCTAAATAAATAGCCATGAGGATCCCAGGTCCAGCTGATATATCTACAACACAACGTGAGCCCCTAAGGTTCAGGGGACATTGTAGGATGGGTAGAAGACTATAAGAACCAGAGGACCTGGACACCTGCTGCTAGATAGTGTCTCGTAGACAAGACAGGGAAGCTGTGCCCACGAAATCTCAACAAACAAGATTTGCATAATGACACCAGTTGACATGCCAATATGGATGAAGGAAACTTCACAAGGTCCCAAACCTGGAGGAGTAGCTGATGATTGCAGAGAGAGGGAGCACTTAGGTTTCTCCAGGGATGAACTCCCAGATAGATTATCCAATTCCTAAACACACATATGAGCAACACTGAATGGACTCAAGAAGTAGAGTGTGTGTGTGTGTGTGTGTGCGTGTGTGTGTGTGCGTGTGTAAAAATGACTGAAGAAGAGACTATAAGTCTGGAAGGGCACTAGAGGTAACAGAAGGGGCTGTAGAGAAAGGAGGAGGATATCATGTAAACACAACACTCACATATTAAATTCCCCAAAAGATTAAATTAAAAGATACCTCTTGCCTGCCATATAAAGCCTGAATTAATCAAGATACCAAATACACCACTTCATTCAATGCCTTAAAATGCCCCCCAAAAGGCTAAATATTTACAATATTTATCAGAAAGTATAATGCACTTACATTTTCATCAATTGTATACTGTAGCAATAAAAATATAATAACTCAAAACAAAACTTTTTAAAAATTGTCTGTAGTATATCATATATGTATATGTGTTCATATGTGTATAAAGATCCATGTAGAGGCTAGACAGTGGTCAGAACCAAATGTCTCCCTCTGTTTCTCTCCACCTTCGTTTCTTGAGACAAAATTTCTCAGTGAACCTGGAGCTCACTGACTTAGCAAGTCTATCTGGCCAGAGAGCCCCAGGAACTCTTCTCCCCACACCCCCCCCCCCCATGCTGGAATTACAAGCGCACACTACCACATCTGGCTGTGGGGAAGGGCATGAACTCGGGTCTTCATGTCTGCAGGGCAGCCACTTTCCTAGCCAGACCATCTCCCTGATGCCCAAAGATTGTTTTGCTTTGCTTGAGACAAGGTCTGAAACACTTTATATCCCTGGCTGGCCTACAACTCGCTCTGTAGACCAGGCTAACTTTGAACTCACAGAGATCCACCTGCCTCTGCTTCTTGAGTACTGGGAGTAAAGGTGTGCCACTTTTTAAAATACCCTGGAGTATTCCAGTCAAAACTTACATAACCTAAGGCACTTAGCAAGGTTTGGTTTCAATTTATGTACTTATTTTTTTCATCTGAGAAAGTCAAATATGACTAATTAAATATGTAAGGCACAAGATATATAATATAAAAATGTATTGTGGCCGGGTGGCGGTGGCTCACGCCTTTAATCCCAGCACTCGGGAAGCAGAGGCAGGAGGATCTCTGTGAGTTCGAGACCAGCCTGGTCTACAAGAGCTAGTTCCAGGACAGGCTCCAAAGCTACAGAGAAACCCTGTCTCGAAAAATCAAAAAAAAAAATGTATTGTGTCAGAAGTGTAATAGAAGTGGTATAAAAATAAGTCAGGTAAATGTCCTGAGTGGCAAGATCTTCTCCTATTTCTGGGGAGGACGAAGGTGACTTCAAGGTCTCTGATCACTGTGGTGTTTAGCTTGTACTCAGTGAATCTAAAGGAGGGATGCATCTGTTTTAAGTGTCAATTATTATAATAAACCAGAAATAGCATCCTCTGCAACTGTTTAAACATATGCTAGAACCTGTTAGCTATTTTATAAGTCAAGTATAATGGGAAGGAAGTACTAGTTCCAGGTTCTTTTTAAACATTAAGAATCAAATAAAGTATTAAAGATTATGCAGAACTGAATAATCGATTGGAGCTATAAAGTGACAAAGGTTAGCAACAGCTGGAGCTGCTCCCAATCCAGGACTGTAGAAACATCAGGATGAGGTAGTATTCGAACCAAAACTCAGAAAACAAGGCTGCCTAGGAGGTGGAAGCATTATGGGATCCCCACAAGGAAGCACATAGAAAAGATATCTAGTGTAATATAGACCCAGGGAGACAACCCAGTCACTGATGGAGGTGGGCTCTGCAGAGAGCCTCTGGCTTCTCCTCTACCCATGTGCTCAGAAGCCTTCATATCAGGGCTGAATATGTCCCCATCTGTATTTAAATCTCTGATAAAGTTGCATGTATAGAGGTTGGCTGTATAGCTCAGTGGTAAACCTGGTCTTTTGGAAAGTCCTGGGTTTGATCACAAGGGAAAAAAGGATGAAAGGAAGGAGGGAGAAAGGGAGGGAAGGAGGGAGGGAGGGAGAGAATAAAGATTGAGAAAGCCAAATTAAAAGAAATAAGAATAAAATAAAGGAAGCAGCGGCAGAGATTCACAGTGGAGCACTGGACTGAGCTCCCAAAGTTGAGTGGAAGAGTGGGAGGAGTGAGAATATGAACAAAGACGTCAAGACCATGATGGGTTCACCCACTGAAACAGCTTAGCTGAGCTAATGGGAGCTCACCAACTCTGGACTGACAGGAAGGGAACCAGCATAGGACCAAACTAGGCCCACTGAATGTAGGTGACAGTTGTATGGCTGGGGCAGACTGTGGGGCCACTGGCAGTGAGAGCAGAATTTATCCCTACTGCTTGTACTGGTTTTTTGGAACCCATTCTCTTTGGAGGGATACCTTGCTCAGTCTAGATACAGTGGGGAAGGCCTTGGTCCTGCCTCAAAACAACGTGCTAGATTTTGTTGACTCCCCATGGGAAGCCTTCCCTCTGGAGGAGTGGATGGGGGTGAAGGGGAGGAGGGAAGGGAGTGGGAACTGAGATTGGTATGTAAAATGAGAAAGGATAGTTTTTTAAAAATAATTTTAAAAAAGAATAAAATAAAGCCATAAAAGAAGGCTGACATGGGAGTTAGTGGCCAATAGCACTGGGAATGTGATTTCCTAAAACATAGCAGAACCAGAAGGGAAAATTGACAAAGGGCTGGTAAGGGCATCAACCCAAACAAGGGCTAGTGGCACGTAAAAGAGAAAAGTCCAGAGCCAACTTCACACCAGCTGCAAAAGTCAAAAGCCAAGGTGTGAAAAACAGAACTAGAAATCTCAAAGCAAACAAGTACACCTTTCTACGACTATGGACCGGATAGTGGCTTTCAGTTTGTAGATGCCATATCCAGAAAATAAATGACTAAATAAAAATAAATCAGATCTCAAGCTTTAAAATACTTGAGTTTCAAAAGCCACTTTGAAGAAAATGTGAAGACAACTTATGAAATGAGAACAAATACAGTATTTGCAAATCATCTATGGAAGAATGCAGTCTCCAGAATATATAATGATCTCTTCCAACTCAACAGCAAAAAAGACAACTCAATTTAAAATTGGGCAAAGAATCTGAACAGGCATTTCTCCAAGAGAAACTCTTATAGCCGACCAGCATATGAAGAGGTGCTCACCATATTATCATTAGACAAATAAAGATCAAACTTAATCTGAGATATTACTTCACGGTTATTATGATGGCTACAGAGATTGAGCATTTTCAATAAAAAAAATCGAAACTCTGAAATCTCTGAAATCTGAAACTGCTACTCTGAATAGAAAATTCCACACCTGAGCTCCTGTGATAAGACAGTCAAGGACAGGTACACGAAAAGAGGCATAACTATTTATTACATTTAGGTCAAGTACATGAGGTCTACATAAGGCACAAGGGAATGCCATGTTTGCAGTTGAGAGGTAGCTCTAAGTTATCGTATATATTTATAAGTATTCCAAACTCCAAACAGTTCTAGCCCCAGGTATTTTGGATAAAGAATACTACATCTATAAGAAGCAAAGATAGATGTTTAAAAAAAATGTTGGTTGCCGGGTGGTGGTGGCACACACCTTTAATCCCAACACTCAGGAGGCAGAAGCAGGTGGATTTTTGTGAGTTCGAGGCAAACCTGGTCTACAAGAGCTAGTTCCAGAACAGGCTCCAAAGCTACAGAGAAACCCTGTCTCGAAAAACAAAAAACAAAAAACAAAAAGAAAGAAAGAAAAGAAAAGAAAAATGTTTGAAGTCAGGGATGGTAATGCCTCCAGAAGTTCCTTTATTGTATACGATTGTTTTGACTATCCTGGTTTTTTTGTTTTTCCATATAAAGTTGATTATTGTTCTCTCAAGGTCTGTGAAGAATTTTGTTGGGATTTTAATGGGGGTTGCGTTGAATTTATAAATTGCTTTTGGTAGAATTGCCATTTTTACTATGTTGATCCTACCCATCCAAGAGCATGGGAGATCCTTCCATTTTCTGGTGTCCTCTTCAATTTCTTTCTTCAATGCCTTAAAGTTCTTGTCAAATAGATCTTTCACTTCCTTGGTTAGAGTTACCCCAAGATACTTTATGCTATTTTTGGCTATCGTAAAAGGTGAAGTTTCTCTGAATTCCCTCTCTGCTTCTCTATCCTTTGTGTATAGGAGGACTACTGATTTTTTTGAGTTGATCTTGTAACCTTCAAACATTTCTTCTGTAAACATAAAATAGTTCAGCCACTGTAGCAGTTTTGTTGGGAGCGTCTTAAAAAGTTAACATAAAACTAACATGCAACACAGCAATTAATGCCTATGCCCTTACCCAAGAGAAAAGAAAATTTACATTCACAAATGAGCAATGCTAAACGAATTCAGTAGCTTTATGTACACAAAAATGCATATGTATTTAAGTTCACATATGCATATATATAACAATAGTAATTAAAAAGAGGTGGTCATAAATTGGGAGCACATGGGAGGAGTTGGAAGTAGGAAGGGCGGTTGTGAGTTATGTAGATACAATGTTCATCCATGACAATCTCTAAAAGTTTTTTAAAAAGCCTTGTGCCTCATATGTAAATACTTAAATAACATAGCTTAAAATAAACAAAATGTGGGAAATACTCAACTGAGGAATGGGTTAAAATTGTGGAAGATTCCATCCACAGAATATTAATAAGCCATAAAAAGGCACAAACTATCTGGGTAGTGGTGGCACACACCTTTAATCCCAGAACTTGGGAGGCAGAGTCAGGTGGTTCTGAGTTCAAGGCCAGCCTGGTTTACAGAGTGAGTTCCAGGACATTCAGAGTTGTACAGGGAAACCCTGTCTTGAAAGTGGGGGTGGGTAGGAACAATTGATAAATGCTATGCACGTTTGAGTTTTGAAAACATTGCAGTGGATGAGAAAGATGGCCCTGTGGTTGAGAACACTTCTGCTCTTGTAAAAAAACACAAGTGTTGTTCTCGGAACCCATGTTGTGTCTTACAATTACCTTTAACTCTAGCTTAAGGGATCCAATGCTTTTGGCCTCCATGGGCACCTGCACTTATGTGCACACACCTACACACAGATACACACACATAATATGGTGGTTTGACTAGGAATGGCCCCCATAGGCTCAATTATTTGAATGCTTGGTCATTAGGGGGTGGCACTACTTGAAAGAGATTAGGAGGTGTGGCCTCATTGGAGGAAATGCATCACTGTGAGATTTCAGAAGCCCAAGCCAGACCCTGCTGCTCTCACTATTCCTGCTCTCTGTGAATCCAGATATGGGACTCTTGGCTCCCTCTCCAGCACCACACCATGTCTGCCTGCACACTGCCATGAGGCCCATGATGATGATAATGGACTAAACCTCTGAACTGTAAGCAAAAGCCAATTAAATACTTTTTTCTAAGAGTTGCTATGGTTATGGTGTCTCTTCACAGCAATAGAACATAATTAAAAATGAAATAAGTCTTTATATGCATTCTATTACATCAAAGAGGCCAGACACAAAGGACTGAATATTATTTGTATCCATTTGTGATAAATGTCCATGTCCTTCTGGTGTAGGAGGTCCTTCTGTATTTGCATTGCTTTCATTGGTTGAATAAAGAAACTGTCTTGGCCTTTTGATAGGTCAGCCCTTAGGTGGGCAGAGTAGACAGAACAGAATGTTGGGAAGAAGGGAAGTGTGGCAGATGCCATGAATCTTCAGCCTGAGACGGACGTAGGTTAGAATCTTGCCGGTAAGCCATAGTCACGTGATGATACACAGATTTATTAGAAATGGGTTAAATCAAGATGTGAGAGTTGGCCAAGAAGAGGCTAGATATAATGGGCCAGGCAGTAATTTAATTAATACAATTTCTGTGTGATTATTTCAGCAGTTAAGCTAGTCAGGCAGCCGGGAGCTGGGCAGCCGGGAGCTGGGCAGCCAAGATGAAAAGCAGGCCCGTGCCCTCCTACTACACTCTTCTATTACTGTGATAAGACATCATGACCGAAAGCATCTTCAGAAGGAAAAGGTTTGATTGGCTTACATTTCCATATAACATCCTATCATTAAAGGAGTCAGGACAGGAACTCAAGGCAAGAACTTGCAGGCAGCAGCTGAAGCAGAAGCCATGGAGGAATGCTGCTTGGTGGCTTGCTCCACAGTTTGCTCATCTTGCTTTCTTACATACACCACCCAGGACCACCTGTGCAGGGACGGCATTGCCCACAGGGAGTGGAGCCCTTCTTCATCAATCATAATCAAGAAAATGTCTCACAGGCCAGTCTAATAGAGGGATTTTCTCAATTAAGATTCCCTCTTCCTAAGTAGATCCAGTTTTGTGTCGAACTGATAAAAGAGAGATAGAAAAGAAGGAAGGAAGGAAAGAAAGAAAGAAGGAATGGAGGGAGAGCAATCACAGCCCATAACAGATATCCATGAGACAGACAGTAAATTACTATTTGGTAGGGACTAGTGAACCAATGAACGCTGGTGAGTATAGGATGCTAAAAAAATGGTTCTGGCACTATTTAACCCTCACCAACCTTCGGCATATGCTTAAAGCTATCAAATCATATACTTCACAAATTTCTAGAAATGTTATTTTATTCTGAGTTATTAACACCTGCACGTACATTAGATGCACTGCATGCATGCAGTACCCGTGGGTGCCAGAAGAGGGTATCAAATCCATTAGAGTTGAAGTTACCTTGCCAGTGCTGGGAACTGAACCTGGGACCTCTATAAGAACAGCAAGTATGTTTAATCCCTAAACCATCTCTCTAGCCCTTGCAAATAGGATAGCTTAGTGAGTAAAGGTACTTGCCCCAAGCCTGGAGATCCTGCCTTCAAGTTTCAGAACCCACATGGTGGAAGGAGAGAACTAACTCTTCAGGTATGCCAAAAAGGCACACAGAGAATTTCCAGTAGGTGGGCTTCCAGATGTGTAGGTCCTACTTTGGTCAGGATACCTACCTGGCTGCCTCCCCACCTTTTTATAAAGTCGTGGTCTCAGTGAGTTTCCACAGACTATGTCAGTAAGTAGCAATTCCCATGGCCCCAATCAGCTCTCCATTCACTCCCCAGTGTTTTCTCCATTTTTCTAATGGTTCACCATTTGCTGTATGCTTTTGTGTGTTGTGAAGATGTGTTGATCTCATTGTTAATAGCAACCTGACTGGCCAATGGCTAGGCAGGAAGTGTTTAGGTGGGAGAGACAAACTCAAAACACTGGGAAGAAAGGGGGTGGAGTTCCCAGCCTGATGCAGAGGAAGCAGGAGCTGAACAAGCCATGCTGAAAAATGGTGCCACCATGTGGTAGAGTGTAGATAAGAAACATTGGTTAATTTAAGAAGTAAAAGCTGGTTAGTAATAAGCCTAAGCTATAAGCTGAGCATTTATAATTAATAAAAGTCTCTGTGTGGTTATTTGGGAGCTGGTTGGTGGGACAGAATAGTACTCCTACAATTATATATTTACCTGATTTTATTTATTTGTTTATGAACTCTCTTCTCCCTTCCTCTCTCCTCTCACACTTGGGCTGTCAGATCAGTGAGTTTCGTGTGTTTTGTCTACTGCCAGACACTTTATGCTCAGAATGGTGGTCATCCAACAAGTATTACTTATTACTTGAATACAAGTATCTGAAGCAGATAATCAAACATAACAAAGGGGTTCTAGACCCTGGCTTGAGCCTTCACTGCTGGTCATCTGGGTTAAACAGACCTCTACTAGTTAAAAATCAAAATGATAAAGAAACTATGGTTAGTCAAAATTGATTAACTGCTGAAGATAAATAGAAGTTCTTCAAACCTATTTTTCTAACAGTAGACTTACTGAAATGACCAAAGGTGCTCGCTATAATCAGTTGCTGTAATCATATCTTGTGGCTTGATTATTGACTTACTTCTAGATTGCTGGGGATTGAACACAGGACCTTATGTATGGTAGGATATGCTGTATTCCAGCACACATGTGAATTTTATAAACTTAGAGGGGAAAATGTGCTGTGAACGTGGATTACTCTATTCCATTGTGCTGCTTCCTCTTCCAAAATGTTTTACTCTATGTATCAGAGAGGCATTTTTTTTAAAGTGTTCCTTTCTCTAGCTTTTATAAAAAGGTGGGAGCTATTAAGTAGCTTTTTAAGAAATGACTGTCATATCCAAGATTTTAAAACCTCTTATAACCGGGATTTGGCATTGTATAACATGTTCCATAAAACTTCTAAAATAGCACCTGAGAAATTTATGCAATATTAATAACTATCAACTTAGGTAAAAGACATCTCAAAGGTCTTTACAGATAGCTTTCATTTTCCATTTAAATGCCAGTTTCAAATGTGTTTCACTAGAAAACATTCTGACATTGAAATATCTTCCCTAATTCAGCTTATGTTGCCTGTTTTTGCAACTTTTGATATGAGAAAGTCTATAAAATTTTCCAGTAGCCAAAGCAACAATTTGTTTTAAACTGTCCATTTATACCAGCATCAAATAAGGAACTAGACAAGTCAAAGAGGATAAGAGATGTTTAAATTATTTTCTGAAAGTGGTTTTAAAAAAAACAACTTCAATGGACAAAGCAAATTTGAAGAGAGACAGATGAACCTTCATAATGAACTACTTCTGCAGACTCTAAGAGCATCACTGACCGACACCCCTTGGTATTCTCTAATTTGTTTCTTATACTCTCACAGGAGGCTGAATGATACACTGCTCCATGCTTCCCAAATGACTGCTAGAACCCACGGCGCTAGTGTCCCAAGATGAAGACGGTAGAAGACTAGGTATTTTTTAGGATCACTGCATGGAAGGACAGGGAGACAGGAGTTTTGTGTGACAAATGGGCTCTGGAGAAGCTGGGAACTAGAGTTAGCTAAAGCATGTCTTATTTAACGGGCTTGCACACCAGGACTACACGTGGGCATGGGCATGTCTGAGTTTCCACATCAGGCACCTTAGAGTGTCTGTTGCTCATTATTGGGAGAGTCAGGAGCCCCCAACAGTCAGGCCCCATCCAGTTACATAAACAGGTCCCGCCCTCTTTTCATTATCCAATTATTCAATTACTGGTTACAGTTTTTAAAGCTCGTATTATCCAATGTAATTCCTACAGAAATCTAGTGAGGTGGGCAAGATTTAAGAATCATACCTCTTTTCTACATTAGGTAACTTGGAAATGGTCTCTGAGAGGTTCAGGATCGTACAATCAGTGGACAGCCACAACTTAAAACAACTTCTTTGAGCGTTGAGTGTCCTGTTTATTCTCCTGTGCAACACAGCCTCATGAGAGCATCCTACACACAACACTGTTGAAAGCATCACAGAATGTGTGAATGTGGAGCCAGGCATGGTGGTCACACCCTAACTGCAGCACTTGGGCGATAGAGGCAGGAGGGTCAGGAATTCAAGTCCATTCTTGGCTGTGTAGTAAGGTGAAGGCCAGTCTAGGTTAAGAGAGGCTGTATCAAAACTAACAGGTGAAAACAAAGAATGCGTAAATGTATATGAGCCTTGCCCTTACAACTTAAGGAGGCCTTAACTAGTTGAGAAGACTTCAAGCACCTTGAGTGAGAACCCAGAAATGGTATGGTTAAAAGAAAACACAGCTCAAACTCCTTTCAAATTTCATTAGAAATGGAAGGAAATTTCATCAGAGTCCCCATGAGAAGATAATCTAGAAGAGAAGAGAGTGTGGGAAGGAGGACTGGAGGACTTGGCAGACAGGCTGAAGGGATTTATTTTTGTTCTTGTTTTTTTTCCTAATATCTTATTAGAAATTGCAAACAAATTACAAAACTGAAAGTTAGATTGTTACTATCATCATGATCCTCCTCCTCTATTATTTTATTTATTATTATTATTATTATTATTATTATTATTATTATTGTATGAACATTCATGCAGTGCCTGGGAGGCCAGAAGAGGGCATCTGATCCCTGGAGCTGGAGTTACAGCCTGTGGTAAGCCATGCATAACAATGCAAGTACCAAAGTAGGACCCTCTGCAAGATCAACAGGTGTGCTTAACCACTGGCCCATCTCTCCCACCCTGAAAGCTACTTTGACTGCATATACACATCTAGATATTCACCACCTAGATTCTACATGAATGCTCGCTTGCATTAGTGTTCCATTTTGAGTTGTTTGTGGGGTTGCATTGAAATTCCTCATTCCCCTTACCTTCAGTAAAGCTTACTATGCACAAACCCTTGAGCAAATGGTATTTTTAAATTATAGGAAGTAAGGGGAGTGGAATGGATTCTATGCATAAAAAGATGCAGAGGTTGAAAGAAAACAATACATAGTCACCACCCGCCACCAACATCTGCATATTGGTTGCAGGACCCTTCTTGGATACCAAATTTTGTGGATGTTCAAGTCTCTCCTAGAAGTGGGTTATCTAAGCAGTGTTTGCCTACAACCAATACATAGCCTCAATGTAAATGTTGCATGGCTTCTTACTGTGTGTAAATAAACGATAAAAACTCAGTATATGTTCTGCACAGACACGTTTCCTGAAACACATCGTAGCTCTCGGGTATTGAGTGCTTTCTTCACAATTATAAAGGATAGTATTAGGTAACTCCCAGTTTAATGGAGTTAGGAATCAAAAAGTAGAGGCAAGCCGGGCGGTGGTGGCGCATGCCTTTAATCCCAGCACTCGGGAGGCAGAGGCAGGCGGATCTCTGAGTTCGAGGCCAGCCTGGTCTACAAGAGCTAGTTCCAGGACAGGCTCTAAAAAAGCTGCAGAGAAACCCTGTCTCGAAAAACCAAAAAAAAAAAAAAAAAAAAAAAAGAGCTAGTTCCAGGACAGGCTCTAGAAACTACAGGGAAACCCTGTCTCGAAAAACCAAAAAAAAAAAAAAAAAAAAAAAAAAAGTAGAGGCAACCAAAATATTATTAACCCTTGGGGATTAGAGGACCTCTGGAAAGGTCAGAAGATTTTACACATGGCAGGAATAGAGATCTGAGTTTTATTTACCAGTATCTTTTAAGGACTAGCCAAATGTCAACTGACAAACAGATTGCCATCTTTTAGGGGTACCATTTACTGGAACTAGAGGTTTTCTACCACTATGGACAGCACTGGTAGTGGGCTGGAGAGGGGGTGGAGGGCACAGAGGGGAGGGAGAGGACCAGAGGCTCAGACACTGCCAGGAGTTGTCCCCTCTTTTCTCTACCTCCTCTGATATCCGAGTCCATTCCCTTCTTCCGTCTTCCTGCTTCCATCCTCTCTTCCCCTCTCCCCCTACTTCCCACTTCCTCACCTCCTCTTCTTTCTTTGAATGGGGAAAGAAGGAGCAAAGTGGAGATAGAATAATGAAAGAAAGAAGCAAGAGGGAACGTGAACAGAAGAAATGGAGTCACATTAGAACCGGGCATTCTGCCTGCTTCCAATGGGGTCTTACTCTATTTCTACTGATTCTATTCATTACCAGAGAGAAAGGCGAAGGGGGAACAAAGTGGAGGCAAGGCCCGTAAAACTATAGGAGAGAAGAGAAAACCTCATGTGAGGTGTGTTATTCAGTTACTATATTTTCAAAACGCCCTTCGTATCCACGGAGATCTCAAATTCCCTCTCAGCAGCTCCACCCCACAACACAGGCAGGCCAGTGATTTCTTAGTTTGCTTTTGTAGACACAAACTTTAAACCATTCTTCTGCCAAAAGAGACACCCCTGGGAGTCACCAGACACTAGACTCAGCCTGGACTTTTCGTTTACTGTGATAAAACTTGGGAAAATAGTCACACCACGTCTCCATTTTCATGTATCTAAATTGAGACCAACAGCGATGCTTTCTTAAATTGCTGGGTATATTAAAGATGAGGTGCATTGGACCCCAGCTTCTTAAGCTGGGGGTTGTGACCCTACTAAGGGTCAGAGAACTGAATGTGGCTGCTGTGAAATTTTGGCAACAGTGAGAGATTTCTGAATGCACAGTGACCAAATTTTAGTGCAAAATCAAGCATATAATCCTAGGTGTTTCTGGCAGAGCTCACCCATGTTGCAGCATGCAGCTCCACTGCAGTCTTGGTTCTAGATATACACTGTGAGCGCTTTGCTCTGTGCATGCTGTCACGGCACACAATGCCACGGAACCTCGGCTCAGGCTCAAGACTATCACACGCTATGGCTTACAGTGTTGCTACTGTACATACAAACTTCTCTCCTCTTAAAGCAACAATGATTTAACTACATCCACTCTCAATATTTTCCTACCATTTTCTTTCATTCGGTAAAGTATCAAATTAGTGTATTTTTGAATGAAATATATTAGAATGTTTGATTTTAAAATTTTCTGTTTGAGTTAGCGATTTGTATTTCATTTAAGAAATGTTCAATGAGCTGGGAATCACCACACATCATAGTCTCAGCAGTTGGGAGGTAGAAGGCACATGAATCTCTGAGTTGGAGACCAGTCTGGTCTACATGTTGAATTCCAGACCAGTCAGAGATAGTGAGATCTTGTCTCAAAGAAAATGTATTTGGCCTTGGGATTAGAGTAGACTTTTCAACAATTTCTGAGATGGCCCTGAACATCCTACTTTGTTTGGTACTACATATTTATAAAAAGTGGTGTGAGTAGCATTTTTCTTTTTGTTCTTGCTATTTATTTGTGAGATAGGATCTGGAACTTGCTATGCAGACCAAGCTGGCTTAGAACACACAATGACCACCTCCTACCCCTTGCATGTGCTCTGCCTCCCAAGTGCTAGAATTATAGGCATTCACCATCAGGTCTGGTAGTGCTAATGATTATTAAAATTAGCCAACTCTAAAAATTGCTGAAGATGCTCCAAGTTCCACAGTGTCAAATATTCAGCCAATATTTAATTCTGTATATAACTGTAAATAAGTGTATATATCTTAATATTATGCAAATTTGATCTCATCTTTAACCAATAACAAAATTATATGTATACCAAAATTAGCTTAAGATTTTTTTTTAGGATTTATTGTTAGTAAATGTTCGATTTTTTTGGTACTTTTTTATCTTTCCATACCTATTTTAAATACCTATAGTAATGGTTAACCATTGTCAGTTTGATGGAACTTAAAATCACCATAGAAACAATCTCTGGGCATGTCCGAGATGGCTTATCTACATTAGGTTAATTTGGTTAATTAGGTTAGTGTGGACTCTTGGATTCCAGACTGAGGAAGAGGAGGAAGCAAGCAGAGCACCAGCCTTCATCTCTGTCTGCAATGGGAACAAGTGACTCAAGCTCCGGCCCCCAAGACGCTCCCACCACGGTGGACCAAGCCCTCAAACTGGCAGCCAGAATTCTTCAAGTTTGTGGGTTGTGTCTTTTTTTCTTTTTTCTTTTCTTTCTCTCTCTCCTCTCTCTCTCTCTCTCCTCTCTCTCTCTCTATCTCTATCTCTCTCTCTATCTCTTTCTTTCTTTCTTGTCAAGTATTTTTTTTGTAGCAAAGAAAGATACAACTATATGCCCAGGGCCAATACAGACTTCTTGGGTAGAAAGGGATGTGACAGGGGACTGTTTACAAAGACTTCCATTAGGTCGTATGCCACAAAGCATGCAGTAGAAGAGATTAATTAATGACACAGGGAGTAAAGTCCTAGGCTGGGACCATAGATGACAAAGCAATTCAAAGGCCAGAGGAGCTCCTCTGGGGAACCAGCTGATTTACAAGAGTGACTTAGGGGGATTTATAAAAATCATTCTTTTTATGTTTGGGGATGAATGCAGTTACGCTGGGTGGCATTTGAAAATGGATAATGAAGATACCACCTTCTGTATACAATTTTGTTAAAATCTTCTTATTCATGTACTTTTGCATACTCATAATGTTGAAATAGGAATTGGTTTCTAAAGAATGTCCATCAAGAATGTGTGTGTGTGTGTGTGTGTGTGTGTGTGCACATGCATGCATGTGTGTGGTGTATGCATGCATGCCCATATATGCATGAATGGGGTGTTTTCATCCACATATGTGTGGAGGCCAGAGGTGGTGGTCAGAATGTTTTCCTTAATCCTTTTCAACTTCACTTTTTGAGACAGTGTCTCTCAGTGAACTTGGAGCTATTTTGACTAGACTGACTTTGGATCCCTGGGGCCCACCTGTCTCTGCCCCCCAGTGCTGAGGGTTGAAGACACACATTGTCACATTCAGCTCTCTATCAGGACCTGGAGATCCAAATCCACGTCCTAATGTTGTGCACCAAGCGCTTTACACACAGAGTCATCTCTCTAGCTCTGCTTGTAAAAATACTTTAAGAAACAGAATAGCTAAGCAACCTCTGTAAATCAAGCTATAGCTGAGATCTGGCAGCACAGCCCCTTAGCTGCTGTGATAACAGCTCATGTTTGCTAGGCACTGACTACAACTAGGCGCTGTGCTCCAAGCTCTGTGTGGCTACTCTTGCCTGCTTCTCCCAACAATGCTCTGCAGGTTTAGTTAGTAGGTGGGGAAACTGGAGCCTAATGAAAATGGGGAGCCCTTCTCATCTGCACACTGGTAGAAAACAGTGAAGTTGAGCACTGGACTACAAGCAGACACCCAACATGATTACAGAAAGTGCCACCTGGGAAGCAAATCAATGGAACTACTGGCAAAGTTCAAAGGAGAATAGGTTCCTATAGTCTAGACTTCCAAATATGAGTATAGAAAAAACATCACCTGGACAGTGAGTATGTTCTAGGCACAAGGCTAGGTTCAATGTTAGATGCAGGGAATACTAAATTCAGGTAGACCCCAGCAGGTCAACACTGATGTCTGATTGTGTTCTTCATAGACAGTGTTTCCACTGTGCCTATAGTAAATGAACAAATGCATAAAACAAATAACAGAGATCAGTGAAGCAGTGAAGCATGACTGTGCTCTAAGCTCTGTGGGAGGCTGAGGCAAAAGGACTGAGCACAGAAGTTAGGCAGGCATCTTTGTTAACTTGGCCAGACCTATCTTAAAAACAACAATAACAGCAAAAATCCACAAGCACCAATCAGATATGAACAACTTGGTGATGATTTTTTTAAATTTTAGCTCTATAAAATAGAAAAAAAGGATTTGAACAGACGTTTTACTAAAAGAACAACAATGGCATTCTTGAAATATTAGGGAATATCATGAGCCTGGTCGTTAGTCTTTGGGGAAATGCAAATGATACCACTAGGAGATGCCATTTCCCATCTGCTAAGATCCCTGCAATCAAATAGACAATAACAAATGCTGACAAGGGGTGTGTAGACAGGAAACCCCAGACACTGCTGGTGGGGATGGTAAACGGTGCGGCAACTTCGGGAGACATTTGGATTGCTCCTTTAGAAGGGAAACATAAATTTACCATACGAAATCAGACATTCTACTCCTAGGTTTGCAAAGTGAAGTAAAAGCATGCATCTACAAAACTCGCAGCAAGCACATACGACCATTATTCATGCAGCCAGAAACTGGAAACAGCTCCATTGTCTATCAGTTAGAGAATGGACAAACAAAATGTGCTGCATCTAGTCAATGGGTACTGCTATGCAGCCATAAAACCTGAGAGAAACTCGGGTATATTTCAAAGCATCAGAACATGGAGGAGATTGTGGTAAGGAAAGACGCCATGTTCAGATAGCCACGTATTGCATGTCTCTCTGCCATGGGTAGTCTTAATTGGCAACAGGAGAGGGCGGAGAAACACTGCAGAGATAAACAGAGCACTCCTCTAGATCTGAGGCTGTTTGCAAAGAAACTGCCCATCCTGATTGCGCGTGGTACCAACCAACGGTGGCCAAGAGCTGGTGGGCCAAAAGGAGGAAAGCCATTGCTACCTGCGTTCACTTGGCAGACATTTTTCAAGCCAGTGTGAGCTGTTCTGCTCCACCATGCCTTCTCTACCATAGAGGACTGAAAATTCTGAAACCATGAGCCCAAACAAATCCTGTCTTCCTTCTCTCATTTCCCCAGAGATTTTATCCAAGAAACTAGAAACTAACCCACTTCGTTTATGAGCTGTCCAGAATTGTCAAATACACACAGAAAGAAAGTAGACTAGTGGCTGTCTCGGGCTGGCCATGGAAGTGGGGAGCAATCATTTATTTGGGCACAACTGATCTTCCTGAGGCCATGAAGATGCTTTAAATCTCAGTTCTGGTGATGGTCACCCAGCTCAATAAACTGATCAAACCAGTGAATTGTACAACCAAAATGGTGAACTTATGGAATAACTGTAGCTTATGGTTTATTCATAATTATAAAAATTAGACTTTTAGTTACTTTGTATGGAATAGTTTCTTTTTTATAAGCTCTTTTCGTTCAAAAAATTGTTCTATAATATCTGTTAGAAGAGGTTCTTATTTGAAAGCATTTGCATCTGTCAAGAGGTCATACCTACTCGGGTTTCCTGTCTTAACTTTAACTAAGAAATCTCTTCACAGCTAGTCATAATGGCACAGGCTTATAATCCCAGCACCGGGGAGGATGAGACTGGAGGATTGTGAGTTCAAGGTCAGCCTGGATTGCATATGCTAAGATTCTTGTCTATGAAAAAAAAAACCCAAATCCTCAAAATGCACTCCTAAACCAAAAATAGCACCCCAAAAATGAAGAAAACTTTCCATAAAACAAAGAATCTTTTTGAAGTAATGTAATTGCTATTTCTCTAACTCTAAAATTATTTGAGTTCCATTGTGTATGACTTATTTAAAATGTTTATTTTTACAGGTTGTAGCATACGGTAAAGAATAACAGAAGTCACCCCCTGAATTTTGTGACACTCTTTCCTATTTCAAATGCTTGTCACATGTTCTCCCTCCCTCCCCTAAACCCACGTTCCAGGATGAATGGCACAATTCCTGCTTTGCAGACCAGGATCAAAGGTGTGGATCAGTGGTAGACTTCCTGCTTGCATGAGCAAGGTTCAGGTTTAGTTCCGAAGAGTTCCAAAGTAAAACGAAAGAAAAGAAGTATCTAAATTTTGTATTTCAGAATAATTCTGATGTTTTCTCCAAAAGATGTGCGTCCCTTGCTTCACACACCCAACATCCTTAGGGACCTGCACTCCCAGCAACCCTCCTTCTCCAATGCACAGTTTATATCAGTGGTTCTCAGCCTTCCCAATGCTGTGACCCTCTACTGCAGTTCCTCATTCTGTGGTGATCCCCAGCCATAAAAAAATATTTTCATTGCTACTATATAACTGTGATTTTGCTACTGTTGTGAATTTTAATATGGATTTCTGATATACAGAATGTTTGAGATGCGACCTCTGCGAAAGAGTTCTCAGAGGCTGAGAACCACTGTTTCACATCTGTTTCCACTGACTGCCTCTCCCACCCTCCTGCCCACCCCTCTCCTTTCCACGGCAGGGAGAAAACCTTACAGCTGCCTTTCCATTTACCAGCGTCTCCTTCCACCTCCTAACTCGCTAAACTTTTGAAATGAGTGATCCGCTTCACCCGTTCATACTTAACAGCCTAGGAAGTCATCAATGCTAGTTAGGCCAGTTACGGATTAAAGGCCTGGAGCCTCTAGGTTGCTGTGACAGGCGCCATAGATCTTTAGAGGGGTGAGTGTATCAGGGCTTTTTAGGTCACTGGAGAATATCCTTGAAGGAAACTGTGAGGAACTGGCCTCTTTTTCTTCATTTCCTTTGCTACCTAGTGAAGAGGACCAGTTGATCATCGGCATGCCCACCAGAGACTTAAATCAACCAACCTGCCTAGTCCTGGATTGGAACATCCAAACTATGACCCCAAATAGATATTTTCTCTTTACAAATTAATTGTTCCAGTATTTTTTTTAAATATAGTTATGGGACACTGGCAGATACAGCAAGTAGCTGGGCTGGCTTGCTGCTGCAGAGGGGGTGCCTAAACCCCTCAGAGTGCAATTCGGGGGTTTGTTTCCCCACTCTTACCAGGCAACTTAGCCCTCCTGTAGAACAAACTCCATGTATAGGCGATCCAAATAAAACCCAAACTGCTGAGTTACTGACTTACAGTGGGAAAATGCAACCTGCTGTATGAAACGAAACTTTCTAATGCAGTTCATCGTCATAGTTGGAGTAAAATATTATTCACAGAAATCATTCCATCATTCTTGGAATTAAAAAAGTAAAATGTAAAATTGCTTGGTCACAGGAAAGTCAGGTTAAGGGGAGTTAGATGCCTAATTTGAATTTCAGAGTACTGGGGCCCTGAAAACTCTACTCTGTGTCTTTCCCACTCAACTCTGTTGGAATGTGCTAAGCTGATGTGCTGAAATGTGTTTTTACAATGTTTCATGGCAATGTTTCTCCTTATTTACATAGTGCCTTAATCAGGTTATAATTGTCTTGCTCGTTATCCTTCCTATGAGTCATTATTTGCTCGCTCTACAAATTCACTTGGAGAGCTCCGTCTTATCTGTAAAAGTAATTGGGGGGATGTCTCATTGCTTTCTGCATGCTCACATCTGGTTTTTAAATATGAATTTCTCGATGCCATATTTCTTTACGCAAGGCACACCTGGATAAGTCAGCTTGCTCACCCACATATACATTTAGCTGTATATAAATTCTTAAAATCCTTCTTGGCTGTGAATCTGTTGCCTTTTCCATTGTTTGTGGTAGTCAAAAGCACATTCCCTAGGTAGCGACAGTGGTTCTAAACTAACTCTAAATATCTGAGCAGTGATAACATTGTTGGAACAATGGTAGAAAATGACTTTATTACTGGTACGTAATAAAAAAGGTTCACTTGTGAACATGCATGTAATTACACACACACTATTGAGCTATGCTTGACTGGCCATATCCAAGATAATTAATAACCACTTCCTATTTGCTCACTTATTTTGTCATATGCCATAACTTGCTGCCAGGTAGACAGTAGCCAGGATCAAGACCTGAAGATAAATTTATGGGAAACTTAAAATTGAGAAAATTTCATTCATAACTATTTCCCCGTTAGAGCTGATCACCATCACTTGGACTGACCTGTCAGTGCCGCCCAAGCATAATCCGAGCCCTGATATTACAGTGCGGGGCCCAAGAATACTTTTGATGAAGTGAATGACAATTTCATTATTTCTCTATTATAAGTTTAAAACTTGAGTAGAGAGGCCCTTTTTGAAAACAGCATTTGCGTTGTACGGTTTAGATGAAAGGACTCTCTTTGTTCAGACTTCGCAAACCTTGCATGACACCCGTTTCCACATAGATTCACAGAATCTCTAACATGCCAAGTAAGTGTGCTTTATACTGTAATATGGAAAATATTACTAAAAACTGCCTAGGATGTGGTTGAGTATCAGAGTTTGTACTTCGTCATTGCTTGTTGCTTGGGGAAGCCACAGATTCCGAGGAAACTCTAGACAAGCATTTCCCCGAGAGGGTCTACTTCAAAACCGCCTAGGGGCTTGCTAAGGCAGACCCCTGAGTCTGTCCTTGGGGGTTTCTGATTCTGTAGGTGTGGGGTGGGGACCACATATCCCTTTCTGATAAGAAGCAGATGTTGCAATTCCTTATTAGAACCACTGCTCTGTCCTGGCTAGCTTCGACTCGACCAGCCTCCTGGGCTCCCTGCTGCTCACAGAGGCTCAGCAACCCCGAGTCATTTCATAGAGGATTTATCTTGGCACCCACCTTGTCAGGCAAACAGCTTCCTTTCTACAGTAGGAAAAATCGGGGTCAACTTGCATGGATAGCTTCATGTTCGTTTCTTTCTCTAGTCTAGCTACCTTCTCTCTTCCATGATAGGTCTCAACCAGTCTTGGATTCTAGTAGAGGCTTCTGCGGTATCTCATGGGACCCGATACTATCCACTCTTGCCAAGACATTTATCATCAGCTTTCTTCTCTCTTAACTGTTCAACATTTTTCTCTTGGCCAGTTTCTTCTCCAAACCGTGTAAGCAGGCCCAAGAGTCTTTAACTTTTTTTTAAAAAAAAAAAAACCTATTCCTTGCCCCTAAATAAGTTTCTAGTCACCCTGCTTCTTCTGGGCAAGCAGTTCTTGGAGAGAATAAGGATTTTCTTTATCCACTTCTCCCATCTTAAGTCAGAATAATCAAGTTTCTCTTCCTAGCTTCATAAAAATTTATTTTGCCAGAGGCCATCTTGAACTGGCTAAGTTCAGTTCACATTAACATGTTAGTATCATTAGTATGACTCTTGGAAACTATTCTCCTGCATAAGGAAACTACTACTTTTCTCAGTGGGCTTTTTTTTTTCTGGTTTTGGTTTTGGTTTTTTGAGACAGGTTTCTCTGAATAGCCTTCGGTGTCCTAGAACTCATTCTGTAGACCAGGCTAGCCATGAACTCACAGAGAACCCCTGCCTCTGCCTTCTGGGTGCTGGGATTAGTGTTAAAAACATGCACCACCCACTGCTCGGCTTCTCAGTGTTCTTTAAGACAATCTGCCTCACCACATCGCAAATGTTGAGGACCTAACTTCTGACTCACTTCTCATTGTTCTAGAAACTCCCTTGACCATTTCATTGTTTTCTTTGGCTTCTGTTGTGTCCGCATGGATCCTAGTAGAACATTTTTTTAGGCTGAATATAGGGATGGTAAAAAAAAAAATCATACCTGAGTGATGTGTGTAAAATAATGAATTATGTAAGCATCAGGTTCCTCAAGCTATGTATCCATTGCTGTGGTTTGAGAATCTCGCCATTATATTAGATTTTGAATGCTTGGCTCCTGGTTAGGGGTGCTATTTGGGTAGGTGTAGGAGGTGTGGCCTTGCTGGAGGAAGTATGTCACTGGAAATAGACTTGGAGAATTTAAAGACTCCAACCAGTTCTAGTTCATTCTCTTTGCTTCATGCTTGTGGTTCAAGGGGTGAGTCCTCAGCTCCCTTCTTCTGCTACCATGACCTAACTATGCCATCACAGACTCTAGTTCTCTGGAACGATAAGCCCAAATAAACTCTCTCATCTTTGTTACTTGGGCCACATTTTCTATCACAACTAGAAAAATCATGCATCCATTTAATCTTGTAGCTTTAGACTTTAGTTTAGACTTTGCTCTAAGTGTTACCTCCACCATTCATTCTGTTTGGTTATTCCAGTTGGCTATTGGTTAGAGCTATTTGGGATTTTGTGCAGTTACCTGAAAACATGGCACATCTAAAACTGTCACTCCTAGTCTTCCTTGTCTTGATAAATGGTACCACTACCCATTTGGTAATTGAAGAAATCTTGAAACCATCTGTGAGTTCCCTGGTTGAACTGAGATTGTGTGTGTGTGTGTGTGTGTGTGTGTGTGTGTGTGTGTGTGTGTGTGTGTGGTGTGTCTGTGATGTATAGGATGTTCAAATGTGTGTGTGTGTAGGTCAGAAGATAACCCTGAGTGTGTGCCCTTGCTTTCTACCTTGCTTGAAATAGGTTCTAAATTCTTTCTTTTCTTTTGTAGTTGCTTATGGCATGCTAGGTGGCCCGTGAGCTTCAAGGGATTATTTGGTCTCCATTTCCCATTTCGCCATGAGAACATGGGGATTATAAGCATGCACTACCATGCCCGACTTTCTATGTGATTTCTAGGGATTCCTTAAAGGTGTGTGGCAAGTGCTTTCCCCAAAGTCCTGATCTTCACATATTACCAGGGAGGAACCAGATTCTAGAACATTTCCCCTCCTTCCTATTTCTGCTGTTATCTTGTTTCCCACTTCACTGACTCAGTGCTTCCTATTTTATGTCTTTACTGAACTATTAGCTTCTTCCAGTTTTTCTCCTAACTTGTCTTGCACATGACTTCCATCTTTCTAATCATGACATCACCTTAAAAACAATTCCAACACTCCCAATTTCTAACTACATAAAGCCTACATTCCCGACCGTGAGGCCCAAGATCCTGACAAATGTCTTTGCAAACTCTGTGGTCCATCATGCTGAGCTTGTGATTCCCTTTAATAAATCATACCTTTCCTAACGCTGTCCCATCTGCTTAAATCATCTTTTCCTATTTTGTTCACCCTTGATTTACTTTCAAGAGTGAGTTTGAGTCATCTTCTCTGCAGTAATAATGACAAATATGAAAACCACCATTTATTAAGTGTCAGCAATGTGTGAGGGTCTTCACATTCATTCCCATGCTATACCGACATTAATGTAAAAGTTTATGCTGCTGTGCGCAGTTGAGGATTGAAACTATTGAGACGCGGAGTGGCTGCCCGCCTTGACATCTTTTTCTGTTCCCACATTTACAGCTCTCCTTGACTACTTCCTGATTTTCTATCTTCTACAGTTTGTACACAGAAATGGAAATACTTAATATTAGAGTCGACAGTTGTAAAGGAAATGAACTGCAAATTATTCAGAAAAATACAAGCAGCGGGTGGCCAGGTAGCCTCAAAGACTAGAGTTGCTAGAATCTCAGTTGTTGTTGTTTTAAGAGATAACCAAAATACTCTCAGAATTAGCAGTGCATAAGGGCATAGGACTGTGTGGGTAGAGATTTGAGCGGAATGGTGAAAGGGGCATGACACCAACTCATACTCATGCAATGGGAGGTCTTCTAAGAGCAGAATTCACATGGAG
Organism: Arvicola amphibius; assembly: GCF_903992535.2. Classification (NCBI taxonomy): domain Eukaryota; kingdom Metazoa; phylum Chordata; class Mammalia; order Rodentia; family Cricetidae; genus Arvicola; species Arvicola amphibius. The sequence goes on along the minus strand of NC_052055.2, from coordinate 72,997,256 downwards.
CTGTGGCTCTGTAGTGAAAAACTCCTTCCATCATCTCCAAACATTAGTTTGCTGCGCCTGTATAGAACTCTATGGAAACACATGAGGGTGAAATCTAGGAATCAGGTTATGGTCATGTCTGAGTGGTTGTTTGCGAAGTGAGGACACACTTAGCAGTTGATCCATAAACTGCACAAATTCAGTGTCAAGTGGAGTCCAGTGCCATAGGAGGGAACATTGGCTCCAAAGAAACATGAAGAACTGTTGGGTTGGGCATAGGGCTTACAGATGAGGTGGATCTTGACCTAGAGGCCAAAATTCAAGGAGAAATCAGCTGACAATATGTATTGTTCCAATGCCTTTGACTCTACTAATTCCAGTAGCAACAGGCAGGATCTCTGTTGCAAATCTTTCTCTAGCGCTAAGAATGCTTTCTGTGACTACTGGAACCTCAGTACATATTTGTCCCATTAATGCAGGACTTGGTGGTGTATTCTTGCAACCCAGATGCTGGGGATTGATTGAGGCAGAAGGATCATGAGTGCCAGGCTAGTTTGGAGGCCAAGTGAGGAGGACCATGAATTTGAAGTTAACATGAACTACACAGTACAGTGCTATTTAGAGAAAAAGAAAAAAAAAAACCAGAACAACAACAACAAAAAAAAACTGTCAAGTGGACATACATTTACTGTATTAGCAGAAATAAACCCTGGTACTTGAGATAAAGTTTCTCTTTATAGTCCCATGTCTAATGCATGGCAAGATAAAGGTTATCAGATTTTACTGATAGCTCATTAAAAGCTGGAATATAAAAATCACTGCACATTACAGAGCATTTTCAATTGGTCAGGACTTTTCCATCTAAATCCTGTAACAACACTACTTTGCAGATGTTCTTTCCCTGATGTATAGAGGATGATGCTTGCGTTCAGAAAGACTGAGTACCACTACCAGGCTTCTGTGGCCAATATGTGGCACCAGAGCCCATCTGTTTTACACTATATCTGACTGAGTTAATGATGTTGTTTAAAAAAGATACTAGAAAAAGGAAAAAAGAACATATACATCCCTATATCTGTAGAATGCTAGAAATTAAGCCTGTTTGTACATTCTTTGATCATTATTTAACAATTGATTCGAGCATTACTTAGTCAAAATAGGTTTATTACAACCAGCTTTGGGGTGTGAAATAGGAAGGACAGGTTGCATAAACCACACACATGGTACCAATTAATTTTGGCTCCATTTCCACATGTAACAGAAAGGGAAATCAGTTATTAAAAATTCAACAAAATGCATCCAATTTTATATCTAAATATTGTGGCTAAAATACATTTCAGAACTGGATATTCTATATATTGGTCTCAACTTGATCTCTGTCTTATTTTCAAGTACTAATGTCCCCCCAATATTTTACTTTGGTTTTGTTCTTTTATTATTTTAAATAAAAAGGGTCTTCAATTTCCTCATATTTCCTTAAAAACACAATGAAATACACCTGTCGCGCTTTGACTCTGCAGTGTCTTCTGGAGTCTCCCACTGAAGGCTTAGCTGTGGGCTCGGGGGCTTTGGGAAAGTCATTTTATTGGGCAGATTCTTACCTTATTGGTGGTTCAATCTGCTGACAAATTCATAATTTGATAACATGATTGGGAGGGAGTGGGAACTAGAAGATGGGGTCTAGAGAAAGAAGGTTCCTGGAGGTGTGTTACTGGGACCTTTCCTTTGTCACATGAAAGGTGTACTGCTTCCTTTACTCTCTGTCTCTCTCTAACTCCAGTCTGCCTTGAGGTGGGCAGCTTTCCCGAGCTAGACCCTTCTGCAGCGATATTTTGGTCTTTCTACAGTCTTAGTCTTATGTAGCCAGTTAACTGCATATCTGGGACACAGTGACCAAACATCTGTAGACTATCTCCTTAAGGGAGGAAAGCTTTCAGTGAAAGAGGGATTTCAGCCTGCCACAGTGGGAAGGACACAGGGGTGTGGTGGGGATCCTCTCCGGGGAGCAGTGGTTTTGAGGCTGGAACCATTCATAGGCTGAGAACGCAGGCCAGAACCAGAACAGGTACAAACCCTTAGTGGTCCACTTCTTCTAGGCAGGCACCACCTCCAAAAGCCTCCATAGACTTAGAGCTTTTAAAATAAAAGCCTGGATCTCTGTGGGTTCAAAGCCAGCCTGGTCTACAAGAGCTAGTTCCAGGACAGTGTAGAACTGTTACACAGAGAAACCCTGTCTCATAAAAAGCAAAAATAAATAAAAATAAAAATATAAAAGCATCTTTGGCCATTTAATGCAATCATCACAAAGAAGGGAGGAGGCCTCAGAATGCACACTTTGTACTAGTGAGTTTGTCTGAAGATGATCATGCCAGAGATGTGTGGAAGTTGACACTAGCAAGCTTTATTTTCCTTTAATGACACCAAGAGACGGGACGTCTGCAGTCATGGTGGTACACGGCACACGCCTTTAATCCTTGCGCTAGGGAGGCAGAGACAGGCGGATCTCTGAGTTCGAGGTCAGCCTGGTCCACAGAGAATTCCAGGTTCCAGGACAGCCCAGGTGCTGTTACACAGAGAAATCCAGTCTCAAAAACCCAAAATGGGGGGTAGAGGGGTGTTTGGTTTGTTATAGGGGTGACGTGACTTCACTTGGTCTCCTGCTCTATTTCCCCTGGTTGTCTCCAAAGCTTTAACTTCAGCAAGAGTTTGTTGTTTTAGTTTTGTTATTTTATAAACCGAGGACATGGCCTTTACAAGGTATGGTTGAGGGGAAGGGTTTTCTTGTAGATATGATGGAGAGTACAGTCAGAGGCATCTGGAAAAGTCTAGAACAGGGAGGAAGCATCAGCCTGAACATGGCCAGCAGACTCACCTGGCCATGGGAGGAGAGATGTGGAGAGCAAGAGAGGAAGACAAGGAAACGCTTGCAAGGGAGGGGAGCAAGAGAGCACAAGGCTGAAACAGCAGGGTTATAAGGGATAGGAAGAGGGGCAGGAGCTGGAGAAGTTTAGGGTAGGGGCTCGGGGAGAAGACCTGAGTCTTGCCCCAGGGAACTGTGACAGAGGGAGCCTGAAGGCCAACCTGCACTTTGGTAACCTGATAGGTACCATGAATCTATCCTGATTTTTGTTTTTTTTTTTTTGGACCTGACAGTTATACTTTGTTTATAAGTCAAATTCTGGTCTTTATCTTTGGAGGTGAAATGCCTGTGCAATGGCATCTTAATTAAAGTGATCCACCTGCAATTTTATTTTTTTATTTCTTTGGATACTCTGTCTCTTGTTTCCACAGCAGGTTTTTTTTTTTTTTTTTTTGCTTGTTTGTTTTTAAAGAAAGGTCTGATGTAGCTCAGGGTGGTCTTAAAATCACTATGTAATCAAGACTGACCTTGACTTTTCCAATTCTGTGCCAGCCCTATCCCTTACTTTCTTGGCCATATACTAAGATTTGTCTTTTCACCTACTGCATATAACCGAATCTTACTTTTTAAAAGAAGTAATGACAATTTTGGCTACTTTCCCATACACTGGTACACTCTGCCTAGGATGAGTAAGCCTGGATTTACACTTACTTCATGCTGAGTCTCCACATCCTAAATAGACTTTTGCAAGTGTATTTGACGAATAGTGAAGTGTCTGGCAATTAGACACAAGACGACTGCAATCCACAAAGAAGATAATGAAATGAATGGCTGTTAAAGAAGCTAAGCAAACAGGATCATTTCAAAACACATACATTCCTAAGCAAGACGTTAACGGAAGTAGTAGTGCTTGAAAAGCCCTGGAAAAGGTGAATCACTGGACACTTATTAAGTAATATTTGAAGTGGTAGGATTTGAGTGTGGATAATGTTTTCTTTCTTAAACGGCTGAAAAAACTGCTAAAAATATAAACAACAGTTCACAAGCGCCATAAAAGTCAGGAGACCCCACTGTCTCGATGCTTTAAAGAATTGCTTCTGCGACCATCAACCGCGAGAGGAGGTCACATATACAATTCAATACAGGTGGTGCAAGAGGAAAAATGACCACGCCTTGCTTATAAAGCCTCCCAGATATCGCAAGTTATCAACAACAAAAGCGTGCTCTTTAAGTAATTAATCTTAGTAGAAACGAACTGGAGGAAACTTTGCAGATGGGCTGTCATAGGCGGGGTGAATGAAGCTGGTGTTTCAAGGAACCCAGGGTCAGCACACAGTGCTTCTCCGAGGTGCAGGTCTTTCCGAACTCTGTGCCCCTTTGTCATTCGAAACAGGATAAGATTCTAATCACCCCGACCCCTGAAGAGAAGCTTGCACGGACAAACTTCCAGTGTAGACACCGACTCCTTAAAAAAAAATCCTAGACCCACAGGCTCACTCCTGCAGGCTGCGGAGTGTGTCTGCAAAGGGTATACCCGGTTCCTCAGCCCGACCGGCTCAGCAACACCATCTCTGAGGCCGCTGCTCCCTCCGCCTTGGCGGGAGCACGACGCCCCGCCCCCGGAGTGTGGCGGAAGTAGAGAGAGCGGCGCGCGCCACCTCGCCGGCTGCGCATGCGCTCTCCCCGCATGGGTTGGCGCGTCCGTCTAGTTAGCTCAGTCTCCGCTACCCCCGCCCCTCATAGTGGCGTTCTCGCCATCTTGCACCCCCTCCAGCCTAGCCCAGTCACCTTTTCCCTTTCCACAATTTCTGTCCCCCCTATTCCCCACCCCCTGCCCATCGTGTCCCGGGGCCGCCGCTGCCGCAGACACCGCGCCATCTCTGTCCCCTCTCATTCTCCACGCGGGACGCGCAGACGTGCTTCCACGTGTCCTTAAGCAGAGGTTGTGGGGCGCGTGGGGGCGGCGGGGAGTGGGGCGAGGTCATGGGAACGACAGGGACGTGGCAGCCAGAGGTCAGGCCCAGGGCTGCGGGCCCAGCCGGGTGCAGGCCGCCGAGTGTGGGGTGCGCCATGGCTCCTCCCCGTCGTCGGTGGGCGTGGGGCGAGGGGATCCCAGGACTGGGCGGAGAGGCACCTTTCGGGTGTCACCCAGGTTGTGTTGGGGTGGGGAGACCTTCAAAAAGGAAAGCTCTGCTTCATGGAAGTTAGGTAGCATTAGTGGAAGTTCAGCGTGCCAGGAGAGACCCAGAGGACACAGAGATGCTGCTGTCACCGCCCGCCTCTGGGACCCCTGGAGAAATCATTTAGGTCGTGTTGTGGGGTGTAGATGGGGATCACCATAGCCTAGCTCAAAACTCAGGTTTACGAGAGAATATTTGTGTACTTAAAGCTTACTTCAACGCCAGCAGAGTTCTCCGCTGTGATTACCTATGAGTTCCATGTTAAGAAATTGTCACCTTGCCTTCTCTTAGGAAAGTCAGGACAGTTGGTGTGACAAATGAGAATGGAGTTATGGGGATAGTAAATATATTTGACGTTCAGACAGTGTCCCGGAAGCAGTGTCGTTATTGTAGACCCGGATAAATTAACATCATGTCCCTGGAGTTTAGTGGGAACTCAGAAAGAAATGGGGACATGTTTATCTGGGAGACACTTGGGTCTCCCAGATCACCGTTAAAAGATTACTTGAAACAACTGGTAGAATTTCTGTGTGTTCCAGAGAGACAGAATTTGACTACTAAAGGGTTTCTTGATAATACTTGATAAAACCAGAACATGATGAGTTATGCTGTTGTGAGTCGTGGCCCCTCAAATCCCCTCACGCACCCTGGGGGCCTTTAAGTACATTAGGTCTACCCTGAGGGCTGCGCTGCCTAGGGGAACTTTCTGTCAAGCTGAAAATGCTATACCCTGTGGACTTCCAGCATGGTAGCTATCAGGTGCAGGTGTCTCTTGAGCAATGGAAATGTGGCAGGTGCCGCTGATGAGTAGCAAATTAATTACAATTTAAGTGGCCACCCATACGCACGGTGGTTGTTGCATAGGATTGCACAGGTCTGCAAAGTTGAGAGCTGTTGCTGTCTTTGATTTGGTGGAGTTTTAAGTCAGCTCAGCTTTTGGAATATTTATGCTGTAAGGATTCATAATTATATCCAAATATTGCCTTTCATTCAAAGCGTGGGTCTGCTAGTATTTATTTACAGCTTGGCAAATTAAAGCAAAACACTCCTTTGACTCCTTGGTTTGAAAGCTAGCGCCAGATTTAGCTGGAAAGAGAACACTAGCTGGAGTTTTCTTTAATCAGTGCTGGCTTCCACCGTCTTTTATCACTGAGTTCTTCGTGAAAGGTTGCAACTCTTTATTGCTGCCGTTTGTTTTTTTCCTACCATCTTTGAAAGCTGGTGCCTCCCCTTTTAACCTTTTGTATAAGACAGTTTAATAAATTATAGTGGCAATCTTTGAGCCATTTTAGAAGTCATTTTAGTATCCATATTCAAACTTCTGAAGAGAAAAGTGAAATTTGGTGATCAATGTGTCGTGAGATTACTTTCTTTGAAATATGCCTATTTTTTTGACTGAGTATTTGTAAATCTTGAAAATAAAAACCCTCTCCTTTTTCCCTTTTTCTTCCCTCTCCCTTCCTTCTTCTTCCTCCCTCTTTCTTCCTTTTTTTTTTTGTACTGGGGATTGAACCCTGGCCCTCCCACTTACTAAGCCGTGGATCTGCCACTAGGCTGTACACCCAGTCCTTGAAAATAAACCCTGAGAAACAGAAACAAAACGAAACCGTCACGGTGTCATGGTAGCTGTACACCCTGAACTCCAGCCTGATATTTGTCAAACGTTGCCCTTGGCCTCAAGGCTGGAGATAATCCTTGGTTCTGGAATGACAGTTTAAAGCTCCCGTGTTACATCATCTGCAGAGACTAGTTCATGACTTGCAAATCAGACTGAGCTGGCCTCGAGTGGACAGACTATCTTAAGTTTTCTGGGACAGTCTTGTCCCAGCATACCTCCTACCAGAAGCAGTACCCCTTTCGTACTGTCAGAAATATTCCAGTTTGGACTGTGCTAACGTGGCCACACTTTTTAAGCTTGTCAGAACTCTTAGTCTTGGAAGGATTAGCTATTTTGCAGTCTCCAAAATACACGTGCTGAAAGCAGTGACAAAGCCCATGCAGCTTCACTTGTGGGGTGTTTGGAATAAGGCCAGATAGTGACTTGGTCCCTTTAGCCACTGACGATTTAAACGTTTTACTTTGTATAGAATTCTCGGATAATACGCTTGTTGGTCCCTTTTGGTGTAAAGGGCTACAAATATGTCGGTACAGTAAAAATAGTGAGATCGAGTCATCCTGTTTTCCTTTTGAGAACGGGTGTTTTGGTGAGGTCAGAGAGTAAATCAATCAGAAACCTGCTTTTCACGTATTAGAATGTCAGTGATTTTGCTTATAGTTCACTTACATTATGAGAAGGGATTCGGCCATTGCATTACTGTGTTAACTGAATTCATGTTAACTGAAGGGAGATGAGCTGTTCTGTTTGCTATTTTAAATGTTGATGGCCATGCCACTGAGCCATGTGTGTCTTCTGTAGTCCCACTTAGTTTAGCCTTGAACAGACTGTCACACTCACAAGCTGCCCTCTTTGAGCTTGCTCAATGTTAAAACCCTGACGTGTTTGTAAAGCGCTGTGCCTTTTCTTATGGTTATGCTCGTGTTTCCTGTGTCACTTTCTGTGTACCCTTGCTTAGCCGTTATCTCAGGAACCCTGGGAGAGAAGTACTTTAAGTTTCCACCCTAGAGGAACTGAGGGAGAGAGAGAGAGAGAGATTGAGAGAGAGAGAGAGAGAGAGAGAGAGAGAGAGAGAGAGAGAGAGAGAGAGAGAGAGAGAGGGGTGGCCTGAGTTGCCCAAGGTCACATGATAAGCCTCAGAGCCTGTGTTTGAACACCAGAGCTCAGCGCTTTCCTGCTACACTGCCTGAGCCTAGGCAGAGAGTTCACAACCAAGTTCACTGTGACAGACTCCTTGTGGAAAGGTCTTGTGAGTTAATTATGATCCACTTTTATTTGTGTGTTCTCATTGTGTAGAAGAAAGGATTCTGGGCGAGGAGTTAGGGGGACCTCAGTTTTAGTCCAAGCTTGTGTCACTAAAAAGGGGTGTGTCCTTGGGCAGTTCAAGAAACCCCTCTGGGCTGCAGTTTCCTCACCTGAAAAATGAGGGATTTGGATGAAATCAGTGATTTTCAAACTGTGGTTTGAAGTCTGCTCACTTCTTGGCCCCTCCCACCGGTTTGCACGGTTCAGTCGGCCTGTTTAGTCCTGGCCTATGGTCTCCTTTAAACGAAGACTATCTGGACGTAGCATTTAATTTACTAGACTCTCAGATAACTAATGGCTGTGTCAGCCCCTGACTGCAATGATTGTAGCTCTGATAATTTCATATTACTTTAGAGCATCTGGAGATAGGCATCTTTTACAAATGAAAAATCTAGGCATTTTAAAAATTGATAATTTTTTGTTAAGATATATGCCTACATAGATCAGGTTATCAGCTACTTGAGATCAAAGCCTCCCCCTTTTTTTCTTTTTAAAAAGATTTATTTTAATTCTATGTGTACACACACATCTCTGTGGGTACCAGCAGAGGCCAGAGGTGTTGGGTTCTCCCGGGACTAGAGTTACAGCAACTTATGAACCTTTGATGTGGGCTCTGGGAACCAAACTTGGGTCCCCTGGAAGAGTAGTGTGTTCTTTTAACTACTGAGTCAGCTCTCTGGCCTAAAGCCTTACATTTAAAAAGAAAAAAAAAAATAGGTCTGAGACGTTTAGCCAGTATTTTTAGTTTCCTCATCATTAGTGGGAAAGTACTGGCCTGGTAGGGTGATTGTGGAAAAAAAACAGAAAAAACAGAACAAAAAGTCTGAGTTAGTGCAGTAGAAGACCAAGTAAAGCCAAGACATTAATTCTTCATGTACATGAATTAAATCGCCATTGACCGCACAGGCTGTGCTGTAACCACGTCATTAGTTACCATCGGTGAATTGTATATGCTTAATATTAGATGACAATAGATTTCTTATAAGGATGACTATTTATAAAACATGATTGTAGGCTAGAAGAGAATTGTAATGTTTAAAAATACCCACTTGTTGAAAAAAATCCTCGTTTTCTGCTATACGACTTACTATTAGGATTGTTAAGTGATGGCTAAATTTCCCAAATACTTAAAGAAAACCCCATAAAGTCATTGAATTTTCTGTAAAAACAATATTGTCAAAAAGTGAGTTTGCTATGGGATTTGCCAGTATGGATGCTGTGTGTTTTCGGCTGAGTTGTTAGATGTAGTCTACAGTGCATTTTTTTATGTATACGTTCAGTAAAGAATAATTTTTTTTTAGAACAAAATTTTAAAAAGCCAATAATGGGCATTAAAGCACATGGAATTTTAGGCTAATATGAACCTAGGGGAAAATATAGTAAGATTCTCCCATGTTTGTGTGACAGAGAGTTCTAATGTCTGTAAGTTAACTTATCATTAGGTAACAAGGAAATGAAATGTTTTGTTATTTTGTGTGTGTGTCTGTGTGTATTGTATTGCATTGCTGTTTATGAGCTTATGACTTATGCATTTAAGGCAAGAATTCTGTTGCTGAGTGATAGTCCTTCCCATTTTATAATTTTTATTTTCAATTCAAATATATTTTTGAGTCCTTATTATATTGTGGGCTTATTCTTTTGTATTTTTTTTGTTTTTTTTTGAGACAAATTTTCACTGTGTAACAGAGCCCTAGCTGTCCTGAAACTCACTCTGTAGACCAGATAAACCTTGAACTCACAGAGATCCACCTGCCTCAGCCTCCAGAGTGCTGGGATTAAAGGCGTGAGCCACTGCTGCCCAGCGCTACCTAGGAATTTCAAGGCCAGCCTGTGTACACAAGGCATTGTACCAAACCAATGCTAGCCAGACCAAATCAAACCAACGAAACTCCCTTCGCCATGGTGTTACCTTATAAGGCTTGACTCTGTCAGCCTGTAACAGTCCCTTCTTTCTGAATCTCACAAAGCTTTGTGGGTGCTCCTCCCCAAGTGTCTGATCATTGTCTAATACATTCTTAACTGGAATTGTGTGGACTTTTGTTTGTTTGCTTCTGTTGGTCTCATTTCCAAGCTTCCTCTTTTTTTTTTTTTTATCAAATAATAGCATAGTTGTGTTGTTAGTTTCTGAGGTCAAGCCTCTGTCACCTTTGCTCTTCATACATTGCCTACTCCACCTGCAAGTTAACTCGACATTTGTAATATGTTCTTATTTCCACTTGTTCCAGAAATCAAAGGCACTGACCTCTCTTGTCCATACAACTTAAGTAGCTTCTGCTTTCCTGGGTCATTCTGCAACTATCCTTAAAAAATTCCACGTTCAAAGTTCTCCAATAGCTTAGTATTTTCCTTCAGTAAAAATTAACCTCTGTTGGCCTTCAAGGCTTTCTAGTATGCTTCCTCCTATGATCAGATCTCCCTTTCTGTTGCTTGCATCTTCTGTTCACTGCACTCTGCCCACAGTGGTCTTAGGGGCAGGTTCTTGAACACTGCGTCTTGCATTTTGTTCAGATCATATATGGTCACCCTGTAGGTGAAATTCATTTGTTTGCTTTTTATCACACTGCAAATTGTTTTTGTCTGAGTTTTACACCTTACCCTATAATGGTTTTTTTGGTTGTTGGTTTAGTCATTATTATATCCTGAGGCCATAGAAGACCATTTGGCTTTCAGTCAGTGTCCAGTAATTATGAATGAATAACCAAGTGCTGAACTACCCTCATTCAGGCTTTTAAAAAGTCATTGACAGTGTCTTTATGATAAGAAGGGGAATAGAAGGCATGCTACTTCTTATAGGGGAGAGTGAGGGGAAACCAATCAGTGATGAGTTTCTGTTTCTGTGTCATTTTAGAGATGCTGTCCTCTGCCAGTAGCTGGATGAGGGATTCAGTTTGGGACAGAAGTTTGAAATGAAAGTAATGCACATTCACTAAGATAGTATTAATCAGTTGTGGTGGTTGATCTTCACTGTCAGTGGGACTGGACTTAGAATCATCTAAAAGACATATGGGAATGCTTCTGAGGGTGTTTCCAAAGAACTTTAACTGAGGAGGGAAGACCCATCTGAATGTGGGTAACACAGCCTATAGAATCAGGTCCCAAACTTAATACAAAGCCAAGAAAACACATGAACCCCAGCGTTCATCTGTGTCTGCTTCCTGATAGTAGATCGTGTGACTAGCTACTATCACCAATATGCCTGCGTCCTCTCTAACTGTGAGACAAAATAAATCCTTCCTTAAGTTGCTTTCATCAGGCATTTGCCATAGCATTGAGAAAGAAAGAAATACAGAAATAGAGAAAATTGGTTTTTGCTGTGACTATCTGACCATTGTAGGCCTTTGGAACTGTTTTGTAAAAGGAATTTGGAAGAATTTGGACCTGTGGGCTAGAAAAGCCCTAGAGTGCCATAAGCCATAGACATCCGACCTTTTGACATTGTGGTATGATGCCATCTATAAACCAGCTGGGCTGCATTCGTAGCTTTGCTGGGCTGCATGTAGTTTGCAGACTGAAGGTTGGATGTGACTGCTGTGAGCAGAACTTAAAGGGTGCGGTATGGGCGGCTGGAATGCTGAAATGAAAGAAACTAATCCTGGCTCATGGGATTTCAAATGGAAAAGAGGGACTCTAGCAGGACCTGGGCTAGAGGCTGCCTGTGCTGTATTCTGGAAAAGAATGACTATGTTTTGCCCATGGCTAGAAAACTTGTATTGTTATTCTACATGCTATAGACGTTTTATAGATGCTTTTACACCTTTTGAGTTTTTGCGTTTGTAGTGATTGATCTTTTGGTATTTTTTCATATCAGTAGAAATTTAGTTTATGATGTAACTTGATTTTTTTTTTAACACTAAACCAAAATGGAGCATGTAATAATGTTGAATTACCTATATTTTTCCTGCTTTTGGGGTTTTATAAAACTATTCTAATTAAAAATTATTTATATTAGATGTCTAGGTTATGAAATATTAAGATTGAATCTCTGTAGATGTTTGAGTAAGTACATGGATCTGACTTAATGTTCCTCACCAGTAATAAAGCAGAACTAGTCATTTCCATTATGTTTCTTAATTGCTGGTTGATTGATAGACTTATAGCCCAGATTTTGATATTACTTCTAGGATATAGAAACTAATAATAAGTCTCAGTTCTTTGAGGTGTATGATGAAATGTTGTTCATGGGATGTCTTCTTTGGTCATGTTGTCAACAGAATATGTTCTTTAGTGGATACCCAGTAACATATCCACTGCATTTTGTGATATCTGTCTTTACCCTTTACTACAATTGGAACTTTTTGTGTTTGGCAGCAATACTTTCTAATGAAAGGGATTTTGCATGCATATATACATACATACACATGTATGTTTAGATGAAATAAGCAAATTTTTATTTTCCAGAATGGAAATATGGTTTAGTGATCAGGTTAACGCAATATTAATCAGACATGAACTTTTTCCTGGGGTTCACTTTTAAGCTGGCATGTTGAAATGATCTGGGGCTCAATCTGCACATCTGAATTCATTTTGTAAAATATGGCAAGCAGCTGCATCCCTGTGGAAGCTGAAACAACTGCAGGACATTAACCCATTGAGAAGATTACAGTAGGGTTTCAGTTCCATGTTAACTGTATTTATTAGTGAAAATTGACTTGAGTGCTTCTGCTTTTAACAGACTTTTTTATGTCTAGAAGAAAGGAAATAAAGCATTGGAATGATAGGACTTTGATGTGTAAAGAAGTTAATGTCTAAAGAAGTAATTATCTAAATCAAACAAAAGTGGGTACAGGAAAGAATTATTTTGGAGTCTAATGAGCTATCAGCTCATCATGTCAAGAAAAATGTTCTTCACCTGTTTGATTTAGAAATTAAGTAACTTGTCTGTGGAAGACTGGTTGTGGTTGCAATAAATTTGGATTGGAACCCCTTACCTCTTACCAATAAATACCCTTGATAGGAACCATTTCTAGTGGGAGACAACTGAAAGAAAGCTGGGCATCAAACCAGGGCTTGGCCCTTCGTATAAATTCGCTGTATGAAATCTGTCCTCTTTAGAGAGTTAAAGCAGGGTGACTGGATTTGAACTGAAGAAAGGGACAGATTGCTTCAGAGGTGCCTTGCTCACTTTAGGCCATAGTAACCCCACACAGTGCTGTGTGTATCAAATCTGAAACTGCTCAACTCAAGGCCTGATTTGGGAGGTTGGGGTTTATACACAATCCTAGAGGTTAGTATTTCTCCAGGTCTTGTGTTTGAACCACTAAAAACACTGGGTGTGTGGGGTGTGTGTAAGTGGTTCTTGAAAAAGGGAGGCTGTGTGTTCTCTTTCTGATGGTCTGGTTCTAGAAATCTGTAGTTCTTGTTTTCTCCTAGTCATAGACTGGTGGGGTAAATTTTTTTTTTAACCCAAGTTTCAAGCTGGAGTTTTATGGCACGTGCCTGAAATCCCAGCACATGGGAGGTGGAGGCAGGGAGTCTACATAACAAGTTCATTGCCAACTTGGAATATTAAGGGTATCTCAGAACTGAAACAGAACAAGGCAATGTAGGTAGTTTTCCTTACTTTGTTTGTAGAAAAATAGTAATCATTTCAAAAGTTATTGTGAAAAACAGAGAAAATTTAGGCTTAAAGGAAAGTGACTTTTCTTAGCATTTGATTTTTTTTAAGTGTGTTTGGGCATTAGTTTCGGTTTGAGTGCAATGGTTTTGTTTTTTAGAGTGTTCATGTTGTGTGCCTTAGTTAGTTCTAGCCTGCTCAGCATAGGCCAAAGGAATATCAGGGTATTTTAGACATTATCACATTTAAGTATCGTTACATACTTATTATGGCATAACTAAGGTGCTGTTCGCCCTAGAGCCCTGTGCCGTGTGGCCTTTTCAAAAGCTGCTCATCTTGAGTGCCGTAGCTTTTTCTCTAGCTAGCCTCATGGACCCTGTCCTTGAGGAGTGCCCCTGGTCTAGATCCCCTTGGTGATTTTTATCATTTTCCACACATTTGGTCAGATTAAAAGGGCGTATTATGAAAATGAATTTGACAGCCATATGGCGAGTGACCTGAGCGTGAGCGAGAGAAGAGTTAGTGGAGGGCTGTCGTGTAGAGAAAGGGGCGGGGAGAGGACCTTGTCTTCCTGTACATCGTGGATACAGAGAGGGTGAAAGATAGGAGATTTTTAAAGTTAGGTACTCTAAATTGATATAAAAGCTTTTGTCAGATCAAGATGGGGTATTTTAAATATCTTTATTTTAATAGCTAACATTTATTGTGTACTTACTGTATCAAGATTGTTCCAAATTGTTTTCTGTATGAGTTCATCTAATTGTCACAATAATCTTTAAAAAGCAGGGCTATTATTCACATTTTATAGATGAGATAATGGAAGCAGAGAGAAGTAAAGTAACTTCTGTAAAGTCTTAACAAAGTAACAGAGCTGGGGATTGAACCCAGACAGTCTGCGTCTGAAGCCAAACGTTGAAATCATATCTTTATGCCCAACTCTAACTTCATCTCACACTTTCCACAGAAATCAGGTGAAGCATGTTTTCTGCCATTACTGTGAGCCTGGCAATCAGCAAGAGGGCCTCAGGAGATAGCACCCTGTGTAGACATTGTGTGATTTGCCAGAAACTGTGTGTGTGGGGAACTAGTTAGTGACTCATAGCCCAAAGAGATAATATGCTCTGCCTTTGAGATGTGCAGAATGGGAAAATATCTGTAGGCTGCTGAGAGCTGATGCACAGGATTGGGCCGCGTGTCTCCACTGGTGGGAAGCCTGTCTCCTGTTAATATGTAGTTTGTGACCCTTTAGACTGTCTCTTCAGGCCAGATACTCCATCCTAGAAAAGTTCTTTCTCTGCCTGGGCTTTGCCTTCTGCACTGATATCAATGACCAGTCCTTCTGTGTGTCTCCAACTCTAGAGGCTGTCGTACAATTAGATTATTCCTGGACTTCTCTCAACTGCTTTAACATGTGCTCTCAAGTTTGGATGTTCTTCCACAGAATCTGCAAAGTATTTCTAATTCCCACCTTAGGGAAAAATGATGGCATTATCAGATTGATATAAACATAGGGAGTAATATTTATTATGTGTATCATATGGTAATTAGTACTTACTTTGATGACCTTTATGTTCTTTTAACTAGTTCTTGTTTATTATTTAATTTAGTGCCATGTACAATAAAAATACATGCGTTAGATTTGGCTAGTTTCCATTATATATCAGCCTGATTTGATAGGAAAAATGTCACATTTTAAATTGAGCCAGTTATTTGCTCATAAGATTATAAAATATAATGCCCACTTCTGATCTATTGATTTTCTACCATAATTTAGCCTTTGGTTCAAATGAGAACTAGATTATGCTGTGGTTTTCTCATTTTGTGTATTATATTTATAAGAATGTCTTTAAATTCTTATCTGGTACTCCTAAAGTAAGTGTGTGTGTTCATGTGTGTTCCTGTGTGTGCGCACATATGTGTGTCCTATTTGTGTGTGTAGCATATATGGAGGCCAGAGATTGACATCAGGTTGTCTTTCTCAGTCACTTCTTCACAGTAATTAATTAATTATCAAAACAGTATTTCTATTTGAAAGTATCCAAAGCAGTTGCTACATTCTATCCTAGATGCTTAAGTTTTCAGCAATGATTAGGTATGTTGTGTCATGCTAGATAATAGATCAGCAGATCTATTATCATTTTATAGTAATTCAGCGTAGGTCAGTCCTCAAAGTCATTCCTCAAAACCCAGAGCTCCCTGTTTCAGCTAAACTGGCTGGTCAAAGAGCAGCCAGAATCCAATTGCCTCTCTCTCCCTCAGGGCTGGGGTTACAGGAGTGTGTTGTTGTGTCAGCTTTTACGTGGGTGTCGGGATCTGAACTCAGGCCCTCATGCCCACAAAGTAATCGCCATTGCTACAGCCAACTCCCCATCTCCCAAAGTGACTTTTGTTTTGTTGGTCTGTGTGAAATAGGGGAATATGTGTTAAGGGGCTGCTGGACACTCCCTGAAGAATTGCTAATGGGACTTTGGGTGCTGTGCAGCACTCTGGAGAGCTACCAAGTGATGCCAAAGTAGTTGATGAGTATTTCTGTTCCAGTACTTACTGTAGTGTAGATACTGAATGTGTACCAGCCACGTAGGTGATTCTTTGATACCTGAGCTGACCAAGCACTTTTCTCCCGCTGTACTACTTTTCATTTGAATAAAGACTTTAAACAGAAGACAGTTGGATTTACTACAAAACTGAAATTATCTGAAATTTGAAGATTTCTGTACTTTTTGAAGTAGTTTAGAATTGCTTCTATTTTGTGTACTTTTTAATAGCTAAATATGTTTGTAAGTTTTATTATTTTTTCCTTTTACTTTAGATGAATAATACTGCAGCTAGCCCGATGTCTACTGCCACTTCGAGTAGTGGAAGAAACACAGGGAAGGCTGTAAGCTTTGCTGCAGAACTGCAGAGCATGATGTGAGTGTGTCTTTACATGTGTTACTGTTGCTGTTTTACCCTGATTAGTGTTGAAAAAGGAAACGGAAATAAAATGCATAAATCTTAGCTTCATGTAATTTGTATTTAAACAGAAGTGCTCTCATTTAAATAGCTGCAGTAAGACCGCAGGATTGGCTCCGAGGGCTGCACTGGTGCACTGCATCTGCACTGGGCGCCAGCTCATCTTCTTTGGACAGTCAAAGTATTTTCAGAGAAGGTTGCAGTTTTTCTTAGTTCTCCTAAGTCAGTGAACCTAATTTAAAGTAGTTTTTAATTTTGGTAATATTTGAACCATTGCATTTCAGATTATTGTGAGAAACACAAAGCATTAAAAAATCACAGGTATTGAATCTTTGAGAAATTGTCCATTTGTTTAAGAATTCTTCCCAGAAGCTATCCTCAGCTTGCAGTGAATGAGACAATTTATCTTAGTTGGGTAGGGAAGCAGATTAGTTAGGGAACCATGTAAGCACTGAATTCTTTCCTAGTGGTTCAGGAGACCAGTATCCACAGGAAGAGGCAATGTTACTTCTTTCCCAGTGGTTCCCAGTGATTGCAATGATCAGGGAGTTTAAAAGAATATTTCTCTGGAAAGTTTAAATGCCTTCCTCATGTGTATATTGACAGCCTTTAGAGTGGGTTGATTCTACTGTGTGATAATAATAGTTCAAAGCACAGTTTTGATAAGTTTGATCACATTTGATAGTCTCTCAGTAGACATACTTCAAAGAAAGTATTAGCATTGAGAGCGTTAATGTCATAGTATCTCAGACTCTGTGCTTTCAGCTTATCTTTATAGTCTTAACTATTGAGGATCTTGAGAACTTTGGTTGTATGGATCATCTATAAATACTGAGTTCTTAGAATTTAAAACTGAGAAATAAAAATTTATGCTTTCATTTGAAAAATAATAAACATATGTAAATATAGTCTATTTCTTTTAAAATAAGTTCTAAAACCAAAAATTGGTAACTTGTGTTGCTAAGATGGGGATAAACACTAATGTAGAGCTGAGTTTTGTGAACCGCCTATATTTTAAATTGTGGAATGCTTTAAGAGTCTATATGTTTGTTACATGTTTGAGTTTTTCATTATAGTTTAATGGACTTTTTGTTACCAAACTTTTGTGTTATGTTAAAGTAATTATATTTAAAATATTAAATATATACTTTATGATAAGTTGATAAATTTCATTTTTTTCCCGTGTCACTAAATTGATTTACTTGTAGTTTTTAATGTGAATTTGAACATGTTCAGAGTCCTTAAATTATAATATAATGAACCCCATGTATCCTTTATACAAATTTAACAGTAATTTCCCTTTCATAGTCTTATTTGACCTTTCTTCCTAATATCCATTAAAAAAAAGAAATATTCTAAAGCTAATCGCATAGGATTTATTAAAACAATATATATTAGTAGGTAAAACACTGGGTGATGTGCAGCGTGAGGCAGCAGACTATAGCCATGTAACCCGTCTCAGCAAATGAACTTTCCTTGAATGTCAGTGATGTTCACACATTTATCTGCCACTCATTGCTGTCTTCAGGATTCATGGCCAAAACTAGTATTTATAGCAAGCACCATGTGGACTGTGAAGCGGAAAATATTTACTATCTAGTTTTTTTTTTTTTTTTCAGAAATTGACCTCTGAGTTATAAAACCAGCTCTATAAAAGGAAAACAGAAACTTAGAGGTGGTTCTGCCTAATATTTATTTCTGATATACCTAAGACCATTTAAGAAAGTTGAGCAAAAGAAAAGCTAAATTCAGTACTTTGTATTAAATACTTTTGCACACATCTTCCCAAGCGATCTACCTAAGCTGGGTTCGGAATGTAAAGGTTATTGTTGGCTGTGACTCTGGAATAAGTGTGCACTTTTCCTTCATTTCAGACCTCAGGGAGAGGCCACTCCTAATAGTACATTCAGCATGGAGAGACTAAAGTTTTTCCCTTCATGAATTTTTCCTCAGAAAGGGAACTAGAGTCCAAATGAGGGGAATTGTTTTAAATTTGTCAGTATATCCTATTGCTTTAAAAGTTTCAGGCTTTAGATGCTACATGAGTGAAGTCAGTATGCATGTCATGCTTGGTCGTGTGCGGCCTTTCAGATGAGCAAGTGCAGACTTAATCCCCTGCATACTGTAGGAATTTCACTCCAAATCCTTGCTGCTGCTGCTGCTTCATAGTTAAGCCTGTTGATGTTGTTGTTTCAGTCCTCTGTTGCTGCCATCTTCCCTATCTATTAACTAGTAGTAAGGTGTTTGTCTTTTGGCTACAAGCTGTCTAACTGTGGAACATTACTTAGTCTTTTTCTTTTCAAGGATTGGTCTCATTGAGAACTAACTAGTTGTCAATCACAATGAAAATCGTCCAGTTCAGTTAATAAATCCAAAGTGGCAGCCTTAATAAACAGAAGAGAAAGAGCCTGGGGGCAGCTCCTGAGTTCTGTGAGCTAGAGGAGGTAGAAGGCTCACACAGCCAGAGGAAAGGAGCGGTCTACTGTGGCCCTTGCCAAGGGCAAGTTGTGTACCAGGGGTGTGGATGTATGGGAGCAGATTCCTTGTGGTTCTATTTTGTGTGGGGGGGTGTTTTGTCTGCAAGTCTGTCTGGGCACCACTTGTTTGCCTGGCGCTGGAGAGAGCCAGAGAGGGTGCTGGATCACCTGCAACTGGAGTTACTGTTGGTTGTGAGCTACCAGGTAGGTGCTGAGACTCTAACCTGGGTCCTCTTAAAAAGCAGTCAATGCTCTTAACTGCTAAGCCATCTCTCTATTTTTCGCTTTCTTCTGTTTTCGTGGTTCTTAGTAATCTGTAGTTACTACTGACTTTTGTAATGACTGTCTTTTGAACAGCGTGTGTGGTCTTAAGCTTTATTAATCAAGTTTTTTAGTGTTACCAAAACTATGAAATAAAATATTGGCACCTATTACCTTAAAATCAAAGAAGAAGTTTTTAATTTAATAACCTTTTTGGTACTAACTTTAATTTTCCTTTAAGGAAGCTGAACTGATTTACATTTTAACCTTATTCTGAGAGACGACCCCTCCTCACCCATCAACATGGCTTTGTGTTGTCAAACTGCTTGGTCACTGAGCTTCAGCATAGTTGGTCACTTACATTTCCTATATGTGTTTTTATGTTCTGATTCTCAGGATTTTTTTTTTTTTTTTTTTTTGTCTTTTTAACCAACATCTTGGGTTCCTGTAGTTTATTAAGAACTTTCAGTGTCTTAAAAAGCTTTCTCCTTTGAGGATCTCCCTTGGCATTCCCTTCTCCCAGCATTTGGGAGCACCCTTAAGGTTGTTTAGTGTGTGAGTTTTCCTTTTCTTCTTCCTTTTAAATGTAGCTTAGTCAGTTGTACGCTGCCTGTTGCTTCTGTGTTTGACCTGAAGTCCTCTTAATTTCGTGCACTTCCTATATTTCAGGTTTTGGTTTCCACAGTTTAATATTAATCCATTTTGTTGTTCTATATTGTCAGGGAGGGGTCTACCATCACAAATTACATAAACCTTCCTTCCTTCACGACTGAAACGCTACCTTTATCAGATAATAAATGATCCCTTTGCCTCTGCTTTGTTCATTGACTTTCTCTTCCTTTGCCAGCACTGCATTACTGTAGTTATTAGAGCTTCTTAATGTGTTTTAATATTTGCTGTTATAGTTCAAATCCGTCCACATAAGTTTTCTCTTTTAAAATATTTTTGGCCCCCTTCTTATTTTTATGCTTCCAGATGAATTTTAGGAATCATTTCAACAAGCTCCAAACAAATTCTAAGTGCAAATTTTAAGAACTTTCATTTTTTGTTTCTTTTTATGCCTTTTACTGTATTCTCAGATTTCAGACATGGGTCTTTTCAATCCATTTTACTTTTAAAGTTGATTAATGAAGTAATTTTACATTTGGAAAGTTTATTTGAAACAACCCCTGATAGAAACAGTAAAAACAACCAGACTAATGAGTGGGCTGCTTGGCTAGTGTATGATTAGAGACCAAACCTTCTCGGTTTTCTTTAATATTTGCTTTTCTTGTTGAGTGTAGAATTGTGCTGTGACTGCAGTATGCAAAAATCCAGCCAATTTATCACCTTAATTTTAAATCATGGTAGTGATTTTCTTATTTTTGAATGACAGAATTGGTCAGTTTTAAGTGGTCAGTTCAGTTTTTAAAAATGGATTTCTAAGATTGCATTCTGACTAGTAGAGTAACATACATCAGTGTCCACTCAGTAGAGTCCAGAGAGGCGGAATAGATTTAATGTATTCATTTTTGAACATGAGAAAAGATGATAGAGTGGGTCTTCCTCTGACTACTTCAAAGAAGGTATTTCTGCAATAGATCAGGAGTGTGGATGCGTAGTGAGAGTACAGGCAGATAGAATGCGGTGAGATTCACTAGAGTCACATGCGGTCTGTTCCTATGATAAACTGTTCCTATGATAAACTGTTCCTATGATAAACTGTGCTAGTTTTTTTTTTATAATTTATCTGCTTGTGTAGTTTTAATTTTTTTCACTCTTTGGTATTTGCTGATTTGTTGTTGTTCCAGACATCAGCAGTGCTTTGCTACCATGCCACTTGGAAGGCATGGCAAGGCCTCTGGCAGTGACGGGTAGGGACGCTTTGAGAACAGTTAGTGAAGGAGGTGGGCAGAGAAAACTGGTTGGAAGTGTTCACTGTGGCATGAACTGTCAGGACTTAGCTGAGGCAGGTGGCCTGCTTTTCCTATAGCAGTGCTCTGCTGCTCTGCATAGGCCTGGGAAGTCAAGGCATTTGGGTGGATGTAGAATTCTGAAGGGCAGATGGTATAGCAAGTTATTAATTTGACATGCTGGAGGTTCTAGCCTACAGGTGAGGTATAAAATACAATGGAGTTGATCAGCATGTACACAAAGTATGGGAAAGGATTGGAGCCTTCAGTGCATCAGTATAATTATGTAGAACATAAGCAGTACCTATGAGAGCGTAGAGGGTCAGCCATCTGACCTGTTCTCCAGTCTACTCTGACTTCCTGTGATGTCCCAATTTGACGCCTTGCTTTGTTTCTTATAAATGACCTCATTTTAGTTTTTTACAGTGCTGTATTTGTCTGAATCTAGTCCCTGATCCCAGGGCTTTAAATCCTTTTCCTGATGTGCTCTATCTGGCATTTTGTAGGTGCTGGTAAGTGTGAAGTTGTGATCGTACTGACATAGTATTTGGGAGGATAGCCTTCAGGGGAGGGCCCAGCTATTGAAATCTTAAAAGTTTTCCAAATAGAAGGGGTAGGGAATAGGAGCCTGGATAATCCTTATGCTTTCCATATTTTTTTTTTTGTCTTACATGCATGAAAATATTCTCAAGTGTAGCTTTCTGTGTTTAGGGTTTTGATTTACTTTAATACCTCTTCCCTGCTTCCTTGACAATTCTATATTTATAACTACATATAGATGATGGATAGAGGAGGGGGTAGTAAAGTTTGGCCAATAGGATACGATCCATAACTAATTTTAAGTATTTCTGCAGTGTTACAAGATGCAGTAGCAATATTCATCTCTAAGGTGGATAAGTCAGATGATGCATTGCAAATCATTTACATGTATCGTAGTTGTTCAGTTAGAACTTGATGTAAATGCCTTGCCTTTTAAATTAGTCTTTGTTGGATTATAGGAATAGAACTTAATTTTAGCACTTTTATTTGTTTGTTTTTGTTTTGTGGACCGCTGATCAGGTATTCAGAAATAAAGGAATCTATCTTAATAATGCCACTGAAGAGAAATCTGAGTGTCTTAGAAATGGATTAGGCCAGTCTTTTATTGATTCATGAAGAAGTAGAAAAGGACTAATTTGTCTTAGGGTGGTTTGTTGGTTAGTTGATTTGACCCAGGGTAGCTAGCTGGTTAGTTGATGTGTCCCAGGGTAGCTAGTTGTTAGGTGATGTGTTCCAGGGTGGCAAATTGGATATTATGGGTTCAGTACTTAATACCTGGATTCTTAATATCCATTTCCCTATTCCTTTCTAGTGTCTCTCTGATATAAATAGTGACAGGTCTTATTCTTCCTTATTCTTTTAAACTGTCAGCGTTTCTTTAGTTTTTCATCGTATGTTTATATTTGAGATTAGCACTACAGTATTGGACTCATTTTAGAATGATGACCGGTGTATATCACTTGACACATTTTCAAGGCATAATCTTTTTATGTGCTTTAAGTTCTACATTACTGTAGATATAGAGTGTTTACTGAAAATTTTCATTCATTTAAACATTATGGGATGTTTTAAGTTTAGACAGTTTTGAAGTGACAAATATTATATATATGACATATATAGCTGACAAAACTACATTTCCTTTTCAAGCTTTTGTTGCTTTCCTGGTCAAAGACACAGTGATGTACTTAGAGTCACTTTCCAGCACTTATCTATTTTTATAAGTAATTCTTTGAAGTTAGCTCCCCCTCCCCTATTTCTCCAGTCTCCTTTAAAGTCTTAACAGTTAGACTAAAGCAGTGTGACTCTGGGTAGCCAACCTGTGTTGTTTGCTCACTATTGGTCAGCCCACTTTCTTCCTGTGATGACGGTGTCTGCAGTGCTGTGCAATGGGATGCTCTATAAGGCTTACCCTTACAGTGTAACAAATAGTTCCGAGACCATATCTGTTCTAGAGTACTCTTGTATCATCCTGCTTTGTTTTTTCATTCAAAAAATAGCCTTGATTGTCTGCTATGGGATAGTCAGTGTTCTTGGGCTCTGCAGATCTATCAGTGGATACAACATACGGGATCCCTAGTTTTGTGGACCTACCTTACATCCCAATTTTGTTAGAAATACTTCATTTCTCTCTCTCTCTTTTTTTTTTTTGAAAATACTACTGCTTCTGGAGCAAACCATGTTCTTGGAAGTTTACAATACTGTACATTAAAGTCTTTGACTTAATTATATATACTTTTGCGTTATGGTGGTGGCATTACTTTTGATTGCAGTTTTGGCTCAAGACTTGTTTTTCCTATGACATATGAAACCTTTTAAAATGCAGTGTATTGGAGTCACCTTCTAGTTTTACTTGAAATTAGTTTTTTAAAGCATGGATATTTTTTTAAAGGTAATAATCAGAAGAAATTAATTTCCAATAAAAGTGAATAGTAGCAACACGAACTGATTGTGTATTGAAGGACTAGATATTAAGCAGCATTTTCTGTTTCCTATTTATAGAAAACCCTTTGCCTAATTATAGACTATTTTATAGTTCTACTGTAAATATTAGAATTTTAATATTTAAATAAAGATTGGCATGTTAAATTAATGAAACCCTAATACATAGAACAGGCCGAACACTTAACAAGTGTCTAACTGTCATTTTCCAAATTTTTGTATGCTAATGTAGTGGTTTTGAATAAGAATGGCCCTCACAGGCTCACAATAAGTGCTAATGAACTCTTCCATACAATTAAAGGATGAGGAGATGTCGATCTTGGAGTAGGAGTCTCACTGAGGGTGAGGCTTTGAGGTTTTAAAAGCAATCTCTCTGATCAGGATGTAGCTCCAGCTACTGCTCTAGGGCTACACTCCCTGCCATGATAATGGACTAAGTCTCCTAACTATAGGCAAACCCCCAGTTTCAATGCTTTCTTTTATAAGACGGTGCCTTGGTTGTGGTGTGTCTCTTCAATAGAACAATTAGAACAGTGAATAAGATACCAAATATGTACAATTATTGATAATTAAGCATACAGTCTTAATAAGTCTACATCTGCCTTTGAACTGCTTTTTTAAAAAATCTCATTTTTAAGCAATGTCACTTTGTTGTGCTTATTTATTTATTTATTTATTTATTTATTTATTATTATTTATTTGGTTTTTTCAAGACAGGGTTTCCATGTGTAACAGTTCTGACAGTCCTGGCTGTCCTGGAACTCATTTTGTAGACCAGGCTGGCCCCACACTCATAGAAATCCACCTGCTTCTGCCTCTGATGTGCTGGGATTAAAGGTGTGTTGCCACCACTACTGTGTGGGCTTGACATATGCCAATTCCTTTTGGTCCATTTATGTTATTGTGTTGTATGTCTGAGGTATTTCTTTTGTGCCACATTCTATTATTCAAACATTATAAATATAGAGTTGAAAAACTTTACATTTACAATGTGAGAAAACATGGTGATATATCTTTAAAAGAAAATTGAGACAACATTCCATAATAGATATAATCAATCAATGAAATAGAATTATTAAAAGCAGTTGCTTACTGTAGGTTAATTTATCTACATTAATCCTAAACTGCCAAGTGTTATCACATTATCTGGTTAATATAGTGATTAATTCTTTTTGTTTTTTTAAAATTAATTAATTTATTTAGGTTTGTGTGTATGAATGCTCTATCTGCATGTATGCCTGCAGGCCAGAAGAGGGCATTAGATCCCATTATAGATGGTTGTGAGTCACTATGTGTTGCTGGGAATTAAACTCAGGACTTCTGGAAGAGCAGCCAATGCTCTTAGCTGCTGAGCCATCTCCAGCCCTAAATATTTTGTGGTGTGTGTGATTACTTCTTTAATGTTATCTTCTTTTTTGTTTGGTCATAAACTCAGAATTTATGAGATTTTTTAATGAAAACATGTTTCAGCTTTTTTTTCAAATTATATAATGTTTCTACCACTTTTCTTTATTCTAATCATAATTGTCATTTAGAAGTATTTTCCCTTTTTTCCTTTTTTCCCTTTTTCATATATATTATTTCTTTTGTGTGTTTTTCTTATAACTTAAGTTTTTTTACATTTATTAAGTAATTATGATTCATTCAGCTACTCACATTCAAGCTACATTATCGAGTTCCTGTGGTATGTCACGCCTGAGCTAAATAATGTGGAAGAGGAGAGGGAATGGGATTTTTGTGTGCTTATGTTGCTTAATACAATGTAGTTTGTATTTCATGTGTCTTATGATCCTTTGGTCATTGCAGTTTCCCTTGTTTCTACTGTAAATATGTGTTTAGGTGCGGAGACATTAAAGATTTACACAGAAAATTCAGGTTTGGTTTAAGTTCCCAAGGTAAAATTGACCTCAGCATATCTAATTTTGTATAAACACTGCCTTTGTGTATGGGAGACAGGTGTATAAAAATAAGTATATTCTTGTTTTCATGGAGAGAAGAAAACCTTAGTGTATTTTAAGTTCTGCTTTGCAGGGTGTCTGTGGGCTGCTCAGGAGGTGTTGATGAAATCCTCCCAACCCCCCCCTAGGGCTCCTTTACAAAATCCACTTCATTTACTAGCTTTTTCATAGCATATCATGAGACAAATGGATTCTCCTAGAGTCACCAAAGTAATAATTAACTATACTTACGTATGTGTGTAAGTAGAATGAGGATCCTACCCTCAGACAGAAATTGAGACAGAATGACAGACAGTTGAGAATGTAAGTATGTAAAGAAGGTTATTCAAGTCCTTCTGTATACAAGTGGGTAAGAGGGTTTTCAACTCAGAGGACTGAATCTTATGAAATAATGCCATTTTATCTCTTTCTTTAAGACTGGGTTGCTGTTTAACCCATTGCTAAATTTGGGGTAAGGTAACAGGATCTGGTAAGAAACATCACAGAAAGGAGAACGCGGTATCAAGACCTGAAGGTAGGAATGAGGTTGTAGCAACGTTTAATGTATCTAGAAGGAAATTTGTTTGTAGAAAATACTGATAAAACTGGTGATAATGTAAATGTCAGAATGTGGTAAATTGAATGGCATGACTAGGATACTAATATTTACCTAGGGATAGTAAACCTTTCAAAGGTGTTGCCAACTTGCAGGTATGGTTGCCTTGGCACTGAGTGAGGAAGATGTGGAAAGAACGACAGGAGCACGGTGACTGTTGTCTTTGTGAGGACACATGGTGCCAGGAGAATGAAGCAGAGGAGACAAGCTCTAACAGACATTGCACAGGCCAACTTGCCAGGTCTTGGGGACTGCTGGGAATCAGGGACTAGTATAAAAGAAATGGTTCAAGGTTACATTCCTATCCTAAGAATGGGACGTCTAATGATATTAAGTTGAACAGTGAAATTTATCATTTGTATCTTGATTCCAAAAAAGATTTGAGGCATCTGTCTAGAATTAGGATATTGTTTACAGCAGGATTATAATACAACAGGAAGGGGCAGGGAAGGGAAATGAAAGTGAACCCCAAAGCAGTAGGTAGAGACACACATTTGAGAAATGCATATGGTGAAGTCCTCTCACTGATGCTAAGATGGGAGTTCTTATTATTCTTACCAACAGCCTATAAAAAAATTAAAAAAAACCATGTCACTGTGTACTGTCTCAACACAAATTAGAGTAGTCCAGTAATTAACCATATGCCAGGTTTTAGGAATATCCACCATGTTTTGGAGGTGAGGCATGAGATACATTTCCTTCCATGGCAGCCTATGGGGACACTTTATTGTGTAGTGAGCAAAACAGTATTGCTAACTGTATGTCCCTAGTAAATAATTAAAATCCACATTGGTTGAATTTGTTAAGATTTAAGCTGGGGAAAAAAAGCACTATTAGTAGAAATACATTTGATTTGTTTTTTAAAGATGATGGTGGCAAGTCTGATCTTAAAATTGGTGGTTTTAAATTGTGCTCACTAGAAGAATTTAATCATGGGCTCTAAAAGCCCTTCCCTTCATTCTCTCTGCAATGAGAGCTGCCCACACTGTGTCTGTTTGAGATTAGTAGGTACATCTTTAAATTTGGTGTTTGAACAGAATTGTAGCTCAGAAATGTTTGAACACCACTGGTACATAGTCCTAATTCCCAAAGTAAAGTTCAGGAAAAAAATCAATTAAGTAATTGATTATTTCTAGTTTTATGAATAATATGATGCTAAGATGAATGATGATGCTAAATCAATATTACGTACATATATGATACTTTTGGACATTTATAATGCTTACTTATTGCCATTTTTTGTGCCTAGGATCTATGATAAAAAATATGTCCCACTGAGCTTGAGGAATGGATAGAGTAACATTCCAATGATTTTAAATAAATGAACATGATTTTCATAAAGTTGAGCCTTTAAAACTGTGGTAATCTGACTGATTTTCACAGTTTGATAAAAAGTTTGGACTGCCCCCCGAAACCTTCCCTGCTCTTTTAATGACATGTTGATGATAGAAAACAGTACATGGTGGGAACTTAGCTATTCAGTTACAGCCTCAGGCATAGGAAGTTTTACCTGTGTCTCTTTGACTCACTGTCTCCCTGTTCAGGGAGTGAGTCAGACGTGAGTCATTTGCTTATTTCTGAAGGTTGCCCTCCTCTCTCTTTCCATTTATTCTTACTTGTCTTAGGCAGATTCACCTTTCATATTTAGTATTTTTTTTCTCCTTGGGCCTTCCTAGTCAAAAGCAAAGTACATGGTTTATGACAATTTCTATACCAAAATATTAACATGCTCTTTGATATTCTTACTTTTCAGTGATTTTTATGATGTGCGTCTAAGCATGTCCCTTCTTTGTGGGCTCTTACAAGACATTGGCCAGATTTTCATAAAACTACTAAATGCCCTGACTGGTTACACAATTACACTAGACTGCTTTTCAAAGGGAAGGCTCCAGATTTTGACCTCTTGTTGGAAATTAATTTAAGAGCTAGGGCAGTGCTACAGTTCATAAATGAAACAATAACAGTACAAGTAGGCATAAATGGACAGCAAAACATATTTGCAGTTAAGGACAGATCTGTGTTATAAGGTGTAAGCATAGGTAGCGTAAGTTCAGGTCAGTGAAATTAGGGACTTTCTGGAATTCCTGTGTAAAGCAGTTGAGCTAGAGGTCAGCACCCTCCCTTTACTGTGGACCACAGGGACAGTTCTCTACTGCAGGTTAAAGGGGATTGGAGTCCCTCTTTGACAATTGTCCTATTTACATAAGCATTGTTTTCTTCAGTCAGTAGGCAGGTAGTAGTGGAGGAGGGGACGGAAGGGCACTCAAGACCAACATTGTTTACCATAAGAAAGTGCTATATAAAGCCTGCAGTGGTGGCATATGCACTTAATACCAGCACTCCGGAGGCAGAGACAGGGCAGCTCTGTGAGTTTGAGGCCAACCCAAGTTCCAGGATAGGCTTCAAAGTTACACAGAGAATAGAAACTCTATCTTGAAAAAACAAACAAAAACAAAAAACCAACAGGCAGCAAAATAAATAAATAAAATAAAAAAAGGTAATTGCTGTAAAATACCCAGAAGAGGACTTGTTGCTTGAGATCTCTGTGGGTCAGAGTTTGGATGAGGATTATGAGAGTGGTTTGTGAGCATCTCGACATACTAGGGGCAAATACTAATTTAAACAGCCAGCCATGTCTCACAAATTCTTAGTCTATGCACTGCTAGATATTTGAAGGAATTTTGAACCTGAACTTAGAAGCAATGTGGGGAGAGGTGAGGCACGGGAAAGATTGCGTTGTGTATGTGTAATCTGCCCCAGAATGGAAAGACATACATGGATGAGAATGTTCATGATTGTATATTACAACTGAAAAATAAGCAAAAACCTTTTCATGCATCTGGAAAATATATAATATATGATGGGATATTGTTGATAGCATAGATAGGCCAATAGCTGACATCATTATGCAGTGTCACAATCTGTAGGATTCTTGAGGGAACCATTGTGCAAGTACTCAATCATTGTGGGGAAACTACAGGGGTAAGGGGATAGGAGTTTCTCTTCACATGTTGAAAGTTGTGTTTGGAAGTAGAATTGGGTTAAATATTTTCCTTCTAGGCTCTTGAATCCCTCAGAATGAGAGATTAGTAGGATGCTACTGGATGCTCTCCTCAGTTTGAGAAGTAAGCAGTTGGTCTGCAGTAGGCCTAACAAACCAGGACTTCCCGCAGCAGAGGTGGAGCCAGGGCCTACACTTTTAACAAGCTTTTCAGGCCCATTGCTGTTGCTGCTGCTCCTGCTGGACTGTGAACCCCATCATGAGAGATGAGAGTCAAGTGTATTGCAGAGAACTGAAGGACCAGAGGGCTGATTATACATAATAACTCTGAGTTTTGTCAGGTAGGATATAGGCACTTTACTTTTTATTTCGTTTTCATGGGAAACTTTGGGGATTAGGTGCTATGCTTATAGCTGAGGGAGTTCAGACAGTGCGCTCTCGCTCAAGGTTTAGTGAGAGTATAATGGAGATTCAGATCCTAACTTAAATCCTTGATAGTCTCTCATGTTCCTTGTTCTTTTCTGTTTGCTTTTTATTTTTTTCATTCCCTCCCTTCCTTCCTTCCTTCCTTCCTCATTACTTCCTTCCTCCTTCCTTCCTTCATTCCTTCCCTTCATTCCTTTCCTTTCGTTTTTTTTCTGAGACAAGGTTTCTCTGTAGCTTTAGAACCTGTCCTGGAACTAGCTTTTGTACACTAGGCTGGCCTCTTGAACTCACAGGATCCACCTGCCTCTGACTTCCTGAGTGCTGGATTACAGGTGTGTGCCACCCACGCGCCTGGCCCAGAGATCTTTTCTTAGAATATGATTTATCATTGGAGATCTTTGCTCTATTTCTTCAAACTTTATCATGGCAGAAATGAAGGTTTTATGTAGATTCAGAGCCCACTAAATGATTTGTATAATTGTAGTGTACGGTTCTGTCTTTTAGGTCTAAGCATAGCTGCTGTTACCTGTTTGGTTCCTCAGGTATATATACATGCATACATACTTATAATTTGCAGTGATGGGATTGTAGCATATGTAATTTAGCATGCTGTTTTCCCTCTAAACACAGCTTTAGCGGTGACAGCTCCCTACACTCTGCCAGATTCCTCAGTCATTAGCACATTCAGGAACTCTGTCTGGGTACCATCCATTTTCCTCCCTCTCCCAGAGCTCTGCTGCCAAATTCTTCTGCTAGTTTCTTTGTGATATTTTCAATTTAACCTTTTGTTTTTTTGGATGCTGGGGATCAAAGGGCCTTATCCATCCTAGGCAAATACTCTATCATTGAGCCAACATACATCCCTGGTGCCTAGTCTTGTTATATATATGTTATTATATATGGGCTTATTATAAATATATATATGTAATATTAGTGTTGAGTCACTTTTCTTTTTAAGATTTATTCTCTGTTTCTTTGTTTTGGCTGCACACAATTTCTCTGTCATTTTAGTGGCTTCTGATAATGTAAGGGGAATACATGTGGGGTTACATTGCCTTATCTAACAACCACCTTTCCTTTCCTATGCCATCCTTTTCTAATTCCCTGCCTTCCTGCATCCATTGACAGGTAGGCTAGCAGAATCAGAACAGATAAAAACTTTATCTGTTATTCAAAGATTAGTTTTGTATTTCCACTGTTATTTGCCCATTTCCTTGATTTCTAGTGCCTTGAGTTATACATCTTAGGGAAAATGTCATGACAAACTAACTTCTAAGATTCTTTTTTTTTTTTTAAATTGGATGTTTCTAATTAAAACTAATATGTAAATTTATGTTTTCTTTTCTAAATGGTTTCTAAACTGTTATACCTATGATTTTTCATTTGTATATTTACTTAACATGTGAGTTTTCTTTTTTTCGACATTAAAATATTCCATGACAAATGAAATGTGGGTGCATGAATGCTGTTGACATTTTGAGATCCCCAGACAACTTTCTCATCTGGGTTCTTTGTGTCTCTAGAAATGTGAACTGTTCAACTACCTCATGGCCATCTGGGCAGGGCATTCCCCCATGCCCCAGTGGCACTGAGTAGACTAAAACAATAAATGTATCTCCAGCTCTACTCCAACCCTGTAGAGAAAAAAAACAGGAGCTAGAGCGTTTTTTAAAAAACTTTCTGGAGATTTTGAAAACATTAAATCCTGGATGAAATTGGGCGAATAGGACATGGCAGTAGTCCTGGAACCTTGGCATACTCTCTGTTGGAAGACAAAGTGTCTGGGTATAATGATTTTAGTGGGTAAATTCTTGTATAAGGTGAATTTTAATTTCTGCTGATATTTTTAATCATGTGAAGGTGGTGTGGACAGGCACAGACTACTAAGTATGATGACTCAATGGTCAAGTTTCTGATCAAACTCAACAACGTCTCCCTTTGATAACCTTTACTTTGTTTTAATTGCTTTGACTCCCTGATCATTATTATGAAAGCAGTGGCCTAGAATAACCTGAAGATAACAGAGATGGCCTGTTTTGTGTTTGTATTTTGTCAAAGTTTGCCAACGTTAGAGGACTGTGCTTGAGAACCAGCACCTTCATAGAGAAATGAAGGACCAGGAAGTGACTTTATTAAGGCCAGTGTATAATGCACTAAAGCAGCTGTCAAGAGTAGAAAGGCGGGCTAGCATGTCACTTACTCAGCTTTGTGACGGGGCAGGTTTCATGACTGCATCCCTTTTCCTTATCTGAGTAATTTAAACTACTCATCATACAGTTGTGAGGATATAAAAGAAAGAGTGTTACAAAGGGTTAGCATAGCACCTGATGAGTAAATACTCAACCCAGAAAGCTAATGGATAAACAGACTCAACCAAGAAAGGTCCCAGATAAAACACTACAGTTTCAGCATCAGGACCACAGGCTGCATTGGGCACTCAGACTCTTCAAAGTTGTTAATTTAAAATACAAGGTCGGGTATTAGATTGATTATATACTTAAAAACATTGGAGAAATAAACATTAACTTTTTGGTCTACTCATTTTACTAAGTGTTTATGTTTCTTTATTTCTTTTTAAATTGCCTATGGTTACACACAGCTATAGACCAAAATCTGTTAGGAAAAGAAAAAAAAAGAAAGAAACTGTAATGTTTTATTGTAAACAACTTTACAAGAAAAATTGTTTTTTGGGTGAGGAGACAGTTTTTTCAGTGAATGTTTTGCATGTTCATCCTGGCTTAGCTTATTTATGGACATAAATTTGTTAGACCAGTGACTCTCACATTTTAATTTATGGAGGAAGGAGAGGGAGGGTGTGTTGTCTTGTTTAAAAAGGCACCATGGCTGGCTGTTGATAAACCAGATTGGGTGCCATTGGACCACAGTAGCCAAGTATCACTCTCGGAACAAGGTGTGGTGTGTGTGTGTGTGTGTGTGTGTGTGTGTTGTGTGTATATATATATATATATATATACTATATATATATATATATATATAGAGTAAGGCTACTTAGTTTTACTTTGCATGATAGTTTCAGTAATACCCACATTGTGAACTACATGCACCTTCTCAGGATTAACAATTGGTTAGAGATAAAGTGATTATATTTATTTTCTTATTGTGTTTTTTTTTTCAATATAATCCTTTCTATAAAGCAAATATAAAGCATGCCCTAAGTGCATATATATATTCTTCCTTGAGCATTTTATTCTTGTATTAGTGTATCTTTGTGTTTTTCTGTTACCTGGCTTAGCACATTGTTTATGCAGAAGACCCTATTAACGAGTGCCCTCTCCGGTTGGCACCAGGCCCTGGGTGGGGCAAACACAACACAAGGGAGCATCCAGATTAGCCCTCGTTTGAGGGTTGTAGGAGATCCTTCCGCGAGATTTTCACTCTCGCACCTCCCCTGTCTCCACTGTGTCTCAGCCTTACTGTGGAGAAGTAGGCTGCATATAAATGACTCTTGATTTTCAATTAGCATAGTCTCATGCATGCTTAGACATTTTATATAAAATATTTATGACCAAGATGAAATAATGTAGTTGAATTCAAGTTATATTACTTGGGATTAAAAGTAAGTTAACAGTTTGAAAAAGTAAACAGCACTATGTCTTTATTCTTGCACGCTCAATGGCTGCCAGAGCTTTAGAAAGCCCCGTTCAGCAGAATCTTGCCAGCTCCTGAAATATGCTGCTGTTTTACCTACTGGCGGCTACCTGCTGCCTGTGCTGGTAGCTACCGTACACTGCTTCATTGGAGACATGTTCCTGTCAGCTCTTACTTTAAACACACAGATGTTCGTTGAGTGTAGTAGCAGTGAGTCTAGTTTTATTATGCTGTTATTTAGAATTCTTTGAGAATTTGTCTGTGATGTGTGTGTGTGTGGTGTTTATATGAATTGTGTGTGTGTGTGTGTGTGCGCGCGCACGTGTGCTCGCGCGTGCTCGTGCGCGTCCGCTACATCTGGAAATGCTCAAAATTTGTTTGCATTTTTAAAAGAACAGTCTGCAGTGAAAGTAGAACTTTTTGAGAGGTGAGGTTCAAGTTAAACTATGAGGGAACACTAGTGAGGATAGCATAATATTGTACGTTATTATTTGGCAAATGTAGCTAATGCAGGCATTAGCTGTGTCTGCGTTTGTAAAGGACCATGCATAGGGAGCTAGAGAGATAGGCTCCACAGAACTTTCTCTGTAAGCCCCAGAACGTAACTAGAGCAGAGCTTTTAGTTATTAGTGAGGACTAATTTCTGTAAGTTTTAGAGTGATACATGTGTCGTTTTCATCACGCAATGTGCATTAGAGTGTAAAAAGAGCCTTTATGGTTATAAATTTGTCCATCATTGCAAGTTAGGAGTTGTATTTCTTAAAGTTAGAATTTACTTACATGCACCTTCTCTACTCTGAAACAAATTTTTATTCCTACAGAAGTGTGGCCAAAGTAAGTTTTCCCAAAAAGACTTATTCCATATTAGGTCCACTGATAATGTTTCAAATAAAAATGAAACTCCTACACAACCAAGGGTGGAGGACTGTCTAGATGTTGTTTCTAGCTTTCTTTTTCATGGCTTTTCAGAAGTGTATCATATTATAAATACATTCAAAATGTTTTGCTCTGAGGATATGTAGCATTCCTGTAAAGGTTAAGTCAATAAAAATGATTTGGATACATTCCTCGGCCTGGCTGGAACAGGTAGCCCGTTGTTTTGGGTGCCCTTGAGCTTCTGCAGCACATGGCTATGGTGTAGCCTGGAATCGACTAAACTTGCCTTCAATGCATCAGCTTTAAAAACCAAGATTTTCTTGCCTTCTAGAAGCGAGTGATTTTAAAGCAGGCCTGTATGTGACTCAGTTCTTTTAAATGTAGCTGGAATTTTGGAGCCTTTCTGTCTCCTCAAATGCCGAAGATAGACTGTAATGGACAAGGAAGAGGTGTGGGCGGGAAAATGCAATGGCCAAGCCTTCCCATAGGGCTTAGAAAGATTGGCGGTTCTGGGGTTAAAGACGGTAACACACGTTATAATGATGGCTTTAGATGTTAGACCTTCTCTCCTAAACAAGTTTAGGAGAAAGTTCTATGCCCATTGGGTGGTTCTGTTCAAATTAAAGCTTGCTGTTTAAACTGCTCAAGAAACTTTTGTTTTAAAAGTGTATGTATATTTCTTATGTCAACAGTGTTTTCTCATTCTTCTTAAGTACTTACATGATCTAGTTTGTATATTTTGTTTATTTCAGATGCTTCGATAGTGACTTTTCGGGTCTTATTATTTTTATAGCGACTTTTCAAAAAATATCTGTCAGTTTATGAGCATGAATAAGGGCATTTTTCTTCATTGTTTCCTTTAAGGAAGTGCAGTGATGGTATTAGGTATTTCTGCATTAAAAATTACTGATCATGTATCTGCATAAAAGTAAATACAAACTTAAATTGCATGTTTTAGTGAAGTTTTATTATGGAATATTTGTTTTTTGTACATATAATATACTTACTTTGTAAATAAACACTTAGGACAAAATTTAGTGTTTTTTTTTTTTTTTTTTTTGTGGGGTAGTACACAAATTTCATGCCAAGGAAATAGATTGGGTTCATCTCAGTAAGAATTGATCACGTATATGAGAGATTTAAACCATTTAATAAGTAATTAGCAATTTAAGACATATTTTGCTCTATTTATGATTTAAGTTTTGCTAGATAAGAATATTTTGATAGATTAAAAATGCATATAAAGATTAAAAATAAGACTTTTAGTCAACTGGTTGCGTTAAAGCTGTCTAGGTGATTGATAATTAAAATATATTTGCCAAGGGCCTTTTCTCTGAACACTGGAGCACTCAGCTCTTCTGTAATGTGCTTTGTATGACATAAGAAACTTGACTAGTGAATCTAGAGTAAAGTTCATTTGAGAATACTTCTCATTCATATCTACTTTAGATAATAAGATTTCTAAATGAGGTGGATACGAGTGGTAAAAGGTTTTAAAAATAAAATTTCTTCCTAAATTATTGAGGCAGAGATAGGATATGTGTGCACATGTATGTGTGTTTAATTTCACCAAGTGTGAGAGTGTAGAGAATTTTGTTTGAATCCTGGCGGTCATGAGCATGTAAGGAAGTAGTTTCTGGTGTGGATTAATCATCAAAAGTTGGATTACACTGAATTTTTTATTTATATTGCTTACTAATGTGCTGTAATGCACTTTTTAAAAAAGTAGTATTTACCTAATTGTTTTTTAAAATATTGTGTGTGTGTGCGTGTGCATATGTACTTTAGTGTTTCTAAGAACACTAGCAAAATTTTAATGCTTTTTTTCAAAAGCTGAATCACATAAAGGTTTACAAGTTTCATGACAGTAAACCTTAATTTTACTCGCTTACCTTTTGTACTCAGTTGTCTGCTGTTGGGGCACAGCTGTAGAGGGGAGTTTCTCATAGGCTTCTCATAATACCCCTGAGTGTTTGGGGCCTTACCAGGAAATGCTCACATAGATTTTATTTTCTCTCTCCTTTGTAAAAGAAAAATGTGCTGAGGAAGGAAGCCAGGACCTTGAACATGTGGCAAAGGCTTTAGCCCTAGCCCTGACATACATTTATGGTTTGGTACCAGGTTCATAGAAAACTTATTTATATAATGTGGATTGTTACTGTAAATTTTTTTTCTGTGTGCTATACTATTGTTGTATATAACTCTTGTATGGTAGAAGTCTAGGAAACAAAGTAAGAATTGTTTTCTCAAACAAACAACCAAAGAAGAAACTCCCCCAAGTTCCCCCTTCACAAAAAACAAAAACAAAAACCACAAAACCCAAAACTTTTAAAAGATGTATTCACATAAAATATCTAAGAGAGTCTTTACCTTCCCCCTCTTGATGCTCAGGCATCTGTGCTCTGGGGTCTAGTTACAGTGATGAAGTGGAGGGCTGGAGCACTTAACTACATAATGTGCATTATTATAGATTAGAATAGAGTGCACCTGATGAACTATTTTCTGCTCAGATTCATTGAAATAATTCTAAATTATGTATTAGAAATAATGACTATTACTAAATATTCATTAAAGAATATCACTTTGAGAGCTAGTTCCAGGACAGGCTCCAAAGCTACAGAGAAACCCTGTCTCGAAAAACCAAAAAAAAAAAAAAAAAAAAAAAAAAAAAAAAAAAAAAAAAAAAAAAAAAAAAAAAGAATATCACTTTTCACTTAAAGAATATCTTGGGAATTTATTCTTAAGTTGAGAAGTTTAGTACAGAAATTTAAAAAGAAAATTGCAGTTATTATTGATAAATAGCAGAAATAAAAGTCTAGTGCTTTAATGACTTACCCAGGTTATACGGGCAGTGAGTGATGTAGATGTGTAGTGCCAAGCTTAGACAGCCATAAGTAAGGACCTCTCAGCAGATTGTTAATGCTCACATTTGCATGTGTATACTGAAACGAATGATCTTACTATTATCAGTGACTATTTGGATTTATAACTGGAAAACAATGTCTTTGGATTTTATAAGCATATTACTGTTTAATAGGATGTTTCTTCATAGATGCCTAATTTTTATTTTTATTTTACAGATTGACTTTTTTTTGCAGTGTACAAAGTATTGTCAGTCTAGAAAATAATTTTTCCCAGAAGATACAACAGACCCTTAGTTATATAATTTAGTTATTTTTCTTGCTTTATAATCATTATTCCAAGTTTCATAGTCATTAGTGTATATACACATGTTTATACTATATGTAAAAATTTAAAATCAGACTAATAACCAAAAGGAATTAAAGTCGAGTATCTGTGGCAGGTATTTTGTTTCAGTGAAAAGTATGTCTGTGTCCATATAAAGGTTGTGGAACACCACAGCATCATTATTATAATTTTTACAAAGAAAGCCTGTGTATACATATGTTTTTAAAACTTTATT
The DNA here is from genome assembly GCF_903992535.2 of Arvicola amphibius. Taxonomy (NCBI): domain Eukaryota; kingdom Metazoa; phylum Chordata; class Mammalia; order Rodentia; family Cricetidae; genus Arvicola; species Arvicola amphibius. The sequence goes on along the minus strand of NC_052055.2, from coordinate 72,959,814 downwards.
GGTAATTGTTATTTGGTTTTGGCTAGTGTTTTCCCTTTATTTACTTTTTGCTTTTATTGAACCACAAAATAAATTTAGTTGTGAGATAGCTGACCATAAGGAATACATAAATAATGGTTTGGCACACTCAAGTCTCATGTAATTTTAAGAGGACCTATAAATGTGTATTTAAGCTTTTGGAGTTTTAACTTAATCTTTTATGTAAATATATGTTTATAGTTGGTGGTGTAATGATCTAACAGACATCTTTTGTGTACAAAAGTTAATGTTACTGAGAAGCAAGTATGATAAAATTAATCTATTTGACTTTGTAGTCAAAATTAATTGCATTACATAGACTATTTAGATCTATCTTGTTGAGAATGCCTTTAGTTTAACATCACTCTGTTGTATAATTTCTGAAGAGAAATGACAGTAGGATTAGTAGCATTCACAAAATTTTTAAAGTAGTTTTCAAAAACTATAGTAAGTACATTTTGGACAAGAATATTAACTTGGTAAATTTTCTAAAATCAACATAATAATTTTTAACACGCTTCAGCATTACAAAAATTGTGTTATGTCTATCTGTCCTTTTTTCTTCTAAACAATAGACTTAAAGAATTTAAACATGGTTAATTATCACTTCTTGTTTATTTGCAGCAGCCATCCTTATGCTTCATATGTCTTTTGTTACTTGGATGTATATTGGATTTAAAAATTATTATCATTTAAAATTTTTTTTGCTAAGGATTGAACTGTGGTCATTGGGTTTGTGGGGCAAGTATTTCATTACTAAGCTACACTCCTAGCTCCTATATGTTGGATTTTTGAGTATTAATAACAATTTAGAATATTTATAGGAAGAGAATGAATAGCACATTTAACACATTTTTCTTTCTGTAGGAATATTAAGCACTTTCATAGCAACTAGCCTTTAAACTGAATTCTGTAGTTCATCTCATTTGGGAACATTACAATAAGGGCTATAGTTTCTGTTTTCTAGGGGAAAATATGCCTATGAAAAAATAGGCTTTAGAATTAACTCCTGTTTAATAATAGCACGAGCTTGAAATGTTTTATAGGGTGTTTCTCACATCCATTCAACAGTGTTGCAAACTTTGAATCCCTTGACCTTAATAGTAGTATATGGGGAGGAAATTCCTAAGAACTCTGTGTGAGCTGGAGATATTATAAACAGCATCATAAAGGAACATTTCATCTAGAGGCTGCTGTAGATGTCTTAAAAGTTATATGGTCTGCTTTATTTGTGTTTTCTTTTGAATGGACAAAAGTTTGTGGTTAACTGTGGTTAAAATTGCAAGGAAACTCCCTTTGCATAAGGTATAGAGTTTCCCCATTTTATATGAATTGTAACACATTAATCAGACTTCATCTCCAATAAATACTGTTGTCCTTTTGAAATGATAAGAGGTTATTTTAAGGTGTATAAATCATGTGTAAAACTTTATAAAGATCCATTTTAAATCATTAAACATTTTGTACACTTGAGATAATTAGAATATTTTACTGTTTAGAAAATATCAAGTATTAGAGCTTACTATTTTCTTTAATATAGGAGCTTAGTGCTGGTTTTGGTTTTGCCTATTTTAAATCTTGAATTGAGTTATACAACTTTGGTTCATTGGTATAGGAGAGGAAAAAAATCCATTAAGGTAACCTGTTTGGAAGCCTCTGCCTAAACTAGCATTGGGTTGGCCTGTGTCCATTTAATGACAGGTCTGGCCAACTGTGAGAAATAGTCATGTATTGTCACAACCATGGTTTTAGCTTCTGCCATAGGATTTCTGTCACCTTGGATTGATGGCATTTATTTGGCCACATATGTAATATTTTTGGAAAGACACTGCAGAGGTTTACCGTTTCAGTGAACCGTTTATATAAACACGTCTCTAAAGACTTGATAGCATTTGCAGTCTCAATGCCTGTGATGAACTTGCGCAGCCTTTCTGCTGCCCTAGACGTGCCGGACACTAGTGTCCTGGCACGGGTCTTAAAGAGCATGGAAGTCGGTACACATGTGGTGTGGAGAGGACTCTGAGATGTCCCTTTGTTCTGCTGTCAGTTTCTAAGTGTGCGCGGGGGCTTCATTAATCATCGGAAATGCAGAAATAAAGAATCCAGTCCCATTGGAGTTTTGATATGAATACTTACCTTTTCTTTTTTTTAATATATATACAGTTGAGGTATTTGGGTAACCCCTAACCTTTTGCTTTAACAAGGAAGCACAGTATAAAAATATTACCACAGTTTTCATGCAAGCAGCTCTTGAGGGGTGGGAAGAAAGCCCTCTAGATGAATATTTTTTTTTAAAGTTGTGATACAGAATGTCTTAACTTAACCCAGTCTAGTACTTGCGGACCACCAATGTGTAAAATTGAAAGCACATGAGCTCTGAAGCAGTAGAGAAGGTTTGTAATTGATTAGCACTGCTTGAAAGTATTGAAGTACAGTGAGATTTGATTTGTGAATGGTTCTATTCAATAAAGATTAATTCTGTGTTCTTGATAACATCTTAGTCCCCTCCATGAGTCAGCTCCCACCCCCCAGTTTGCTTAACCATGGTATATTTCAGTATTCAGTCTTCTCTTAATGAGCTGGAACATTTCTACCTTACAGAGTTCAACTTAGACTGACTGAAGCAAGTCCGACCATCAGTGATTATTAGCTTAAAGGATATAATTGAATAAATCATTTTTCTTTTATTAAAATAATTAAAATATATTATAATGTAATGTGTATATTTCATGCCTTTTTCGTGCTTTAGAAACTACCAGGAAGCTTATTCAGACTTAACGGATCTTTTTCTAAAATTCCATTTACATTTCAAAGCGAATCTTTATTATTGAAAAGTGAAATCTGTATTAACCTTCTAAAGTGGATTCATTTATTAAAATACATGGTAGTCTCTTTGGGTATCACTTGGCAGTTTTTTAGCTTTTACTAAATATTAGAGTAGCTGGCCATGTTCGTTCTTTTTAGTTCTTCTCTTTGGTTTATCGAATTTATCTCTATTATTTGGGAAGCAAGTTGAAAAACTTGGTCACTAGGGAATCTTGAAACTACAAAATGATTATTGTTGATATAGACCACAACTATTGTTTTGGAAACGACTGTTTACACATTGTGTGTTATCTGTGACTTTGGTCTGTTAGAAGGATTATGTGTAGAAATGTAATCAGCTAACTTATGTGATTTCACAAGCGAGTCCCTAATGGTGAGATACTTGTTGAGTCAATCTGCTGTTTCAACAGGATTTATTCATATTAAGTAATGATTTCAAGTAACACAGATTGAAAACCTTGATTAAAGTGCAGAGATCAAGGACACTGGGGCTCTCCCCGCTGTCTGCTGTTCCCTTACGCCCCTTCCCTCATCGTGACTGAGGTGAGATAATCATAAGTGCATGCCTTGTCCCTTACCCAAACTGTAAGCATCTACAAAATTGGCACATGCACTTAGGACACTGCGTTAGGTGGTTATGCTGAGCACTATAAGAATTTAACCGTGAAAAGAGGTTTTAGCCTTCACATACATAGTGGAACAGAGAGACATGAGATGTGATGAGAACCTGGAACGATTGTCCACCCCTCACCTGTAATTAGTCTGGTGTAGTAGGTTCACGTTAAGCTCTCTAGCCTTTCCTAAGGTATTGTTTGGAGGAGGGGTAGGTAGGGAAGGTGAGACTCACCTTCCAGAAGAGAAGGACCGGTTATAGTGTGAAAAGGTACTGCATGCTGAAGAAGATGACTTTGATTGTCTTTTAAACTTGGTCAGGTCTTGGAAATTTTAATTTAGAATGGTCATTAAGACCCACTGCCACCCCTATAGGATAGAAGTTCATACAGTGTCTTCTTTGGGACAGTTCTGCCTCTAGTGCTGAATGTTCCTAATTGCTTACTGTGCCTGCCTGAGTAATCCTTCATAACAATAGCTTTAGCATTGTTTTTACCCCCTTTTTTGCCTCCTAGTTACTAAAAACAAATCTTCTTCTCCTGTGAGAACTGTACTTATAATATGGAGTGTGCTGATATAGTGCAATCTAGTTGTAGCTACTCTCTGCTTCCTAAAGCAGAGATTTTTAATGTAATGCTTATGCCCACTATTAAAATTATAAAAGAATCTATGATTGTTGCATTGCAACTGAGGTGGACTTACTTTTGGCTACTATGGGAGTCATTACAACAATTTCATTTATTTTAAAAATAAAAACATGAAGTATATTTCTTTACCCTTTAAGAGAACCCCTTTCCCCTTTTCAGGTTGACTTATTTCTCTTTAACTTAGGACGATCCTCTTCTAGGAGCCAGTTAAGATGTGTGAAGGAGGAGGAGTAATGGGAACTCCAATCGCTAGTTTGAAAATTCTGCAGCTAAGTTTATATGGGTACACACAAGCAAAGGATTTTTTAAAGGCTAAAAGACAGTCTTTAAAATCTGCCGTGTAGTTGGGACATGTTGGATATCATAAAGAGAATCATGTAAGTGAACATTTTCCTAAATCCCATGACAGTTGGTCAGGATTGAAGTCATTTACATATCTGTATCAGCACCCACTGGAAACTCAGTATTAAGAGACTGCATTACGTTTGTTTTATTTTAAAAGTCTAGCATGATTTCGTCGGCATGGCTCTTTTAAATCCTTCAGGGTATCCTTGTGAAGTTTATTTTTCATGAGACTAAAAAAACGGTATTCATTTTGGTAGGTCTAAGAATGTGCTCAGAAGAATCTTAGAGCTTTCAGTGTTTGCTGTATGTTTGCAATGAGTTCTGTGTGGGACTAATAGCATGTAAATATAAAATTAGAATTATTTAGAAAATTGTAGTTTCATGTAGAGTAAAAGATTTAAACAGTCTGTGTCCTGAGCTACTGGAGATCTTTTCAGAACAGCTCCGATGTCCTGAGAATGCTTCTGTTCTAGCTGAATGTCTGTCTCAGTCACAGAAAACACTTTAGAAACAAGCTAAGAGAGATATCTGAGGGCACAGTTTCAGACAGTAAAGAGAATTCTTTCAGTGGAACTGCTCTAAATGTTAACTTTCCTCCAGCTTTATTTCTGTGTCATACACGCTAGACCATAATGTTTCGATAATTCTGTGGTCTGCTGTTTTGTAAAAATTGCTTCCTTTTTAAAATTTGTTTCAATATAGGGAACTGCCGAGTCAATAACTTAACAATACTTAGATTAATTCAGCGTCCAGTTTATTCTAGTGAAGTTCATGAGGATATTAAGCTTTTACTGTTTTAACATCTTTGTTTCTGTTACTCTGAAAAACATTTTGATTAACATGAGCTCATTTAATTTTGTCGATTTCAAGCCTTTACCCTGAGAGTTAGTTACACAAGCCAAGTGCAAATATTTACAGCAATTTCATTTTTCAATTTGTAGTGCAACAAAATAGCATCCTCATGATCTTTAACATGCTATGACCTAGGAAAGCCAGCAGCTCGTCTAAGACGGCCCTTTATGCTCAACAGGTTCATAGGGAACAGGATGGAAACATGGTGACACTTACCCCAGAAGAAGTTCTGCTGGCATGCTGTCACTGTGCTGAAGAGGCTGTTTGATGCCATAGTCCCTCCTTTTTCTTCCAGATAGAGCTTGTGCCCTCTCTTGTAAATACTGCTTGCAGCCTTAGACTGAAAACACAAACCATACCCAGTCCTTGTTTTAGTTGTACAGTATGCCCGGAGTACATAGACTTTATATTTATTTTTTTCTGTCAAGAAATTATGTATCTGGTAACATGTGAAAAGCAAGGAAACAAAACAGAAAAGAATGAGCAAATATTTGAAGGACCTACTATTACTGCATAGACTGTGGTTAGGGCACTCACTGACTCGGTTGGTCTCGGTGGCTGGTAGTGACCTGCGGAGATTAACCATTTAAAAACCAAAGACTTCTTGCTGTCCTCCTGGAGAAAGTTTGCACCGCACTTGTGGTTCTGTGGTTGTTTGTGAGGCGAATGAAGCATTCACACAATCCAAAAAAGCAAAAGCTTTAAAACTCCTATTTTTTGCAAGCACTATTACTGGAGAGACAGAATCATGTGGTTTGTGACCTCACAGTACTCAAAGGAAAGTGGGACTGCCTACCACTGTGGCTTTCCCCCTTGCTTTCTCTCCCCCCTCCCTCTTTCTCAATCTTTTTCCTTCTTACCCCTCCCTCCTTTCTCTTCTCTCTTCCTCTCCCTTTCTGTCTTTTTGCTTATGGGTTCCCTTTCTCTCTCCTCCTTGCTCTCTCTCTCTCTCTCTCTCTCTCTCTCTCTCTCTCTCTCTCTCTCTCTCTCTCTCTCTCTCTCTCTCTCTCTCTCTCTCTCTCTGACAAAAGGCTTGTGGTAAGGCCTTCCTGGCATCCAGAAGGATATAGCTTTTTAATTTTTGTGACTCATGAGGATTTGGATAGAATACAAATGCTGAAGGAGCCCACACTCCTGTAAGGTTAAGCATTTGGAGAACAGAACTCTGCAGCTAAGGATTTCCTTTCTCCCACCTCCCCACTCCCGCCTTCCCTCTGCTTTTTTCTTCTCTTTTCTCTACCCCCTCCTTTCCCTTCATTATTATGTCTATGGAAAAGTGAACAAAATTGGCTCAAGCCAGCCTGTGACGTTCTGAACAACAGTGCTGATTTACAGTAATTTACATCTTGTATCACATGCAGAGCTGCTTCAGGTTTACCAGGGTGACCGATCCCTTCTGTTTGCCTTTTGCTTGTCTTCCTAAACTTGTGAATCTGTAACTCATTGTAAAAAAGTTTACCTTTCCAAAGCTCCGCTTGCAAACTTCTTGCTGAGATTGACTGTAATTGGCTGTCACAAAAGTGTTAGCCTGGGGATTCCTTTACAAATATTAAATCATGGCTGTCTAGTTGATTTTTATTAGGTGGCGGCTCTTACCATAAGGATTAAATGTAATTAGTATCATTTATGTTATTTTTACTATCATCTCATGGCTACTTAGAAGATCTTAAAAAAACAAATGTTAAGAATTGCAGGATAGTTTGTTGGGATAATGTTAGTTTTCTGTATGATTGGAATTTATCTTTCACAGAAATGTGTTTTGTGGAATTCTTTAGTCAGCTTGCACATTGACTTTCACAGGGTTTTGGATTGCAGATCTTCTGCATATATAGTGGAATTCTCAGTAGCTTCTACAGTTCAGCACTGCATTTTACAAGCTCAGAACAGAGTGGGTTAAAAGAAACTGTATTTTTTTTCTGTTGTTTATAATGGAAGCTTTGAAATAAATTACAAAATGCTGTGTGTAGTAAGGAATAATGCACAGACAGAGTATGTTAGTCGTCTCGATTTGCTAATTCTGATTCAGAAGAAAATTGAAACCATCTTTGGCAAACTATCTCTTCTTTTGCCCTCTTGGACATGTATGTATAGAGCTCATTTTCTTATTAGGATGATTATATATCATAGGCAGTGAATTTCACATTTATGAATAGAGCTTCCTGTTTTCATCAGTTGGGAGCGATGGAGGATTTTTCAACAAACATTATAAAGGCGAGCAGACCAATTTCCTAGGCATTTTTTGCCATTTATCCACGCCACTCTGAATTTGCATGTTAGATTTCTTTCTAGTGTGATGGTAACCAGGAGTGGCATGAAATAGATGACTGAAATGGTGGGTGGGGACAGGGAAGCCCAAAAAATTTTGGGGGGTATACAATGGGGACAAGAGGGAGTGACTCACGAGGTGACAGAAGTAAAATACCCTCGTGTCTATTCATTCCAGCGTAACTCACTATCTGTCTTTGTTACTTATCTATGAAATCATGTTCATAAGATTCTTTAAATTTTTTTCTACACACACTAGAAAGATATAGGAATGATTTTAACCCCTTGTTTCTCAAATGTCTAGAACTTTTTTCCAGAATGAACCTTTAATGACAAAACCACAGAAATACATTCTGTTGTCTGATTTTGAGGCGAGACGCATACTTTACTGTAAAACAGATTTTACATTGAAGTTTTCATTTGGGTCATTACTCATGCAGAGGAGAAAAAAGTCACTCTGTTATCCTCTTTCATAAATACAATGTGCCAGTGTGATCTTTATCTCTGTTATCCAAAGTAAATAAAAGAGGGTTTTATCCACATAATTTGTGGAATTTCTGAACTTAATTTCATATTTACATGTAATAGCAGCACTTGCAGTTGAAGATATTTTCTCTGTCTAGAAAAACTATACATATATATATGTATATATATATGTGGCAACTATCTATAAAAACAAATGCTTTTCTTTTAGAATGTTCAGGTCTTTTAAGCCCTATTTTTTTACAAAAATATTTTTTCTTGAAATATTTCTTAAGGTGTATACACTTTTATTATTCAAATTTACCTGAATGAATTTGGATAATTTTACTACTGTCTCATCTGTCTTCCAGTTACATGATCTCTGTTTGCAGGTAACCTGTCTGCTTGTGTCAAGCTCTCTTCCCACAAGTCTAGGGGAGACACTGCTAAACATGGCTTCTCTATACTGTGGGAGGCTCATCAAATTCTGGCAGGATTTAAAAAAAGGGAAGTTACACTTGTGGTTTAAATTTGTGTACTTATTGTCCACGTACCCTTCTCCCAGTTCAAGTTGGCCTCTCTCAGGAGCGAATAGTACATTGTTGTAGAAATTCAAAAGCATCACTGATGAGTGGTGTCACCTTTGATTCTGACTGCAGTTCATTAGAAATGGTCCTGGTGATGGAGAGCCAGCCTGGCGTAGTGAAGCCATGAGAGAGCTCCTGTATAGAGATGTCTGCCGTGCGTGTGTGCAGAGATGGAGATCGCAGACTTTTAAATCCGTTAGCATGCAGGCCGTCTGGGGTATGCTAGCAGTTGCTTGAAGCAAGCAGCAAGTTCAGGTTTACTCTGTAAATTCTGTATTGTAGTACTACAGCAATGAAGTACAGCTTTAGATTTGAAATCAGTCTTTTAAAAGTCATGAAATTGGTTTCTTGCTTTATTACTTTACAATTTAGCATTTTTTCAAAATTATCAATTTTTACATGACAGTATAGTAAGGTTTTATATGCTATTCATTTCTTTATTGTTATCATTTGAGTTAATTATTTCTCAACTACTGCTTGAGTTTTAATACAATTGCTTTATCAATACCATGCCAATATCTATCTTTTTAAAAAGGATCATTTAGACTCATATTTGCTGCTTTTCTCTTCTTTTAATTGAAAACAGTAAGAAAAAGAGTAACAAACTCTAGATGTCCACCCTGACTTAAATTTTCTGATTATTAAACTTGTGCTAGGAACTTTCTTAATTTATTTTAACTTATTTGGTAATTTATGGTTTTTTTGGGAGGAGTTTTTTTTTTCAGATTTGATGCTTAGCTGTTTAAACTTATCTAGCTAGCACTTATCAGACTTTTATTAAAGACAAAATTTTTCTGTGCTTGTAAAGTATTATAGCTTTATATTTTAAATTATGGTTATGAGAAATTAATTCCTAAGTCTTTATATATAAAACAGTAATACATTTTCAGTTGTGAGTACAGCCTATTATTTTGTACTTTGTTATGAGTTTTTAAATTAGGTAATATTTAAAAAGCCCATTGCCACAATTTTCTTGTTACTGATTTCATGTGTGTATTGCTAGCAGCTGTCTTTCTGAGTATGGCATAATATGCAGATTGGCTATCCAAAGAGAATCTCTTAAATCATTGTCTACTCTTCCCTGCTCTCCCTCCCTCCCTCCCTCCCTCCCTCCCTCCCTCCCTCCCTTCTTCTCCCTCCTTTTCTTCCTCTACCTCCATTTCTGTCCCTTGCTTTTTTATCTCTACTCCAACTCCAGGCTTTTTTGTTTTCTTTTCCCATGCTTTGACATTTCTATATATTAAGAACTTTGTAAAATGTTTATTAAGGAATGTTGTCATGTTAGTACTCATTAATGAGTACCTGGTGGGTCTGAAATACAGTCCTCTGTGTACACTGTTGTGTCTTGATCTATTGGCATTTCTTTGTGGGGATTTTTTATTTCTTCTAATCTGTTCCTTGAATCTTTGCTTTATACTGATTCAATTAAGGGCATTGCTCTGCAGGACATCAGCACTTTGATTGTGAGGCTCACTTTTGTTCTGGGATTATTTTTGAAGTGTGATGATGTACACTTCAGTAGTGTACCTGTATAAAGTGTTTATCTTTCTTGTAATTATTAAAACACTTCATCTTTGAATTCTGTCATTTTTGTAAGATTTTTTTTTTTAAAGGGGACAATTTACACAGAATGTGGGAAACATGCTCATATGACAGCTGAGGATGTGGCCAGACTAAAGCAGGAAACGACTACCCACAATGCAATGTTACGTACACTGCCACTTAATAAAATTTATATCAAACATGATTCTGACCAAACCGAAGAAAAATAATATCCTAGCTATGCTAGTTAATGTATCTAGGGAAAAGCGAAACTAACATCTGTGCTTGCACAGTAAGTGAAAATGTGGGAAGTCTAGTACAGGGGAGTCTTGCTGTCACTTTGTCCTTGTGGTTTAGGACTTGAGTGCAGGTGACATTATTCTAAAGTGAGAACTTTATGCCACTCGTCTTGGAAAAGACCCCATAGGCCACTGTTCCCATGTTTACTTGAGTTGTTTCAGTATTGACTAGTTAGAGGTCTTGCCAACTACAAGGGAAAAAAATAACAATTTTAGATATGGTTTGGCTTACCTAAATTTTTTATAGAGCCAGGTGCATTTTTTTTTTCTTTTTGCAGTCTGCTTTATCCTTTGTTGTCAGTGGTCAAGGCTTGAATCAGTCCCACCAAGGCATACTTCTTTCTTGAGTAATTGTTCCACATCTTCCCCTTTCAGTCCAGGACTTGAGGAAGTCGGGTAAAGCAAAACTGAACTGTTACATGATGTGGTTAAAAAGGTATTAATGCATCTTATGAAAAGATCAGCTTAAATATATTTAGTGTTCCCATTTGTAAATCTTCAGCTATTGAGCTCTCCGCTGTCAAAATTCAGCAATTTTGATGAATTTAATACCTTCACAATTTAGATGAAATTTAAGATTTTACAAAGGAGGTTGGGGCACATAAAGTTTTTAATTTGGCAAATAATGTAGAGATTTTATTAGACAACTATAAAAGGCTGTCAGTATCACTTACAGTTGGTCCCATCTGCATATTTCAGTATATATAAATGGCAGTGTTTTGCTTTGGAACTGGTGCAATATTGTCGTCTCAGCATTTAGATGTAGATGTTATTGTCTGTATCTCTATTAAGGATGATTTGCTTAATTGTTTGGAGGTTTTCCCCCTTAGAGGATGCTTATCAATAACAGCTGCTGCAGTGTGGCTTTTTTCCATGGACCCATGGTGGTCTCTGGAAGAGTGTTCCTCAGGTTTGACAGGTGAGACAGAGGCTCTCCAGTGCCACTACTTTTGGATGAATCTGACTGTGGTCGGAGAAAGTGCATCTTGCCAAAATATATGGGTGAGACCACACACAGCCTTAGAATAGTTATTGTAGGGTTATTTTAGGAGTGCATGTCTTGACAGTTCTTTTATCTGCATGCCAGTTTCATTGCTGTGTATAGGTTTTTCATTGGGTTCAGAAAAGGCTATTGTGGATTGAAGTCTCTGTTAAGCTTTATGTATAATTTATGGTGAGTTCAGGCATAATTAACAATACAGAAAGAATATTGAATATGAAGCACTGGAATACAGATCCTTTTGTTTTTACAAATTTGACAGTATTCCCACTGGAAATCTCAATTTCTCAGACATTTTAGTAGTTAAAAATTACTCTATTTGAACTAGAAGATTTAAAAAAATTAGAAATATTAAAATATTTATATCTCTGATTATATTAATATTAGGAAAATTACTATTTCTCACAATAAATTTTAAAATGAATGTTGCTTATAAACAGAGTGTTGTTTAAGCATTGAAATAAATTACCAAAGAAGTCAGTTTCTAAATATGTAGGAACAATTTGTAGGCTACCAGTCTTTTATGAGATGATTAAAGCTTTGTTCAAAACTAAAAACTATAATTAAAAGTATGTTTTTTTAAGAGAAATATTTGTAGCTTTAAAAACTGACAATTTTAATGAACAGTAGCAAACTCTAGACTTTCACAAAAATGTTTCTTTTAATAAAATGATGTATTTGGATATGTATTCATAGTAATTATTTGTAATAACTATTAAAACAATTCACAAGACTTTTTACTTGATTAGTGAGTATATTTAAATATATGTTTGTGATAATTCTACCTCTCTCCGATAAGTCGGTTTCGTTCCTGTTTTTCTAACATAGTTTGCAGAAGCAGTTGATTCCTGCCCCGCTGAGACTGATGTACTTCCTGGCAAGAAGACTGCTCTGTGGCTTTCTCCATGAACAAGTATAATAGAGAGATGAGAGCATTCTATATGCAGATAGGTCCTTTAAAAAGGATTGGTATTAATCTTTCAGATGTTAACCGTATCTGTGGACCGCAATTGACTGCCATGTACAAGCTCTTTCCGACAGCTTGAGGAGATGTGGGCATGGACTCTGTACCAGCGAGTGCTACTGAAGGGTAGGTAGCGAGTTAGGCTTGGTTGTCACAGTGTTACCACTGACTTAGATGACTTATATAGAAAAAGTCCTTATTCTTAAAAGAGGTACGTGGTGAATTACTAGAATGGAGTCAGTAGCATACTTGAACAAATACATACATAAAAATTTGTCAGTGTTGGCTGTTGAATCTGTGCAAAGGGATAGAATGGCATTTTTCTACTTAAACAGTGACTTCTGAAACATAAAGCATTTTGTGTTTCAGTGACTTAGGAATTAGTTTTAAAATTGAAATAAAATAGCTGGAAAATTCATTTGTGTGGTATATAAAGAATAAATTAACTGTATGGTGGGCACTCACACATTTAGTTCCAACACTTGTGAAGCAGAGGCTGGCAGATCTCTGAGTTCAAGGCCAGCCTGGTCTACAGTGCCATTTCCAGGACAGCCAGTGCTATACAGAGAAACCTTGTCTTGAAACAATAAAATTAAAAATGGATGCATGGAAATAGATTGGGCTATACTTAATAATTTATGGTTTTAACTTTTATTCTTAAATATTATTCATGGAAAGACTTTATCCTTAAATTTTATTCATGGAAAAGCTTACATATAAGGCAAAAACTTGAGGACACCTGTAGTGGAACACAACAGGCTTGTGCTGCTGATGTGTCTTTTGTGTTTAAGTTGGACATTCCTGGAGTATATAAGAATACCCTAAACGGTCATTCATCCATGCTAGGCATGATGATATAAATCTGAACACCAGGCATGCTAAGACAGGGGCATCAGAGAATTTAAAGTCAGCATGTACTATATAGGCAGAACCTGTTTCAAATGGCAAAGCTAGACTGATGGCTCAGCTTTGAAAGGCACTTTCTGCAATTGCAATCGCCGGGTTCTGAGCACTCACATCGAGGTTCACAACCATCTTTAACTCTTAGTTCCCGGGATCCAACACTCTCTCTGGCCTCTATAGGTATAAAAAGTATGCATGTGGGACACAGATGTGCATGCATATAAAACATCCATATATTTAAAACAAAAGTAAAGTTAAAACCAAACAGTTCATTCACATCAACTAATTTACTATTTGCTTATGTTATTACTGTTAAATCGTATCTTTCCAGAAATTATTCTAGGGAGTAGAAGCCTACATCTCTATTTCAGAGTTACTGAATCTTGAATTTGTTTCATACTAGTTGATAGTCTATCAAGGGCTGACATACCTTTTCTATAAAGAGGCAGATAAATATTTTTGACTTTGGGGGTTATAGACTTTCTGTCAGCAACTCTGCTCTGGTTGTGCTCTCAAAGCTGGCAGTCAGTAAATGAATACATGTGTCTGCATTCCACTAGGACTTTACCCACAAACCAGGCTCTGGCTCCTGCACCTGTACTGCTCCTTGAGAGTGGTGTGGTCCAGTGGATGCCAGCTACAGAAGAAGCAGCAGTGAGTTGTAGTAGTGATCAAGTTTCTTATTCTTATATGGTTTACAAAATCTTTTATTGAAAGTATGTTTTCATGTGGAGCATTGTGTCTATGGTGCTTCATAACCATCTGTTGTATTGACCCAGCTAATTACCTTGTAGTACAATTTCTTTTTTATCTGTAAATTATTACATTGTGTATATCTATGAAGTATCTTAGAAAACTTTTAGGTCTGAGGTTGGAATCTAAATAAATTATCTTGACTAGAGACATTTATACATTATATGTTCTAGAAGCATTCTTAAATTATTGTAAGTGTTGATATTTAACTGTTCATTATCATTAATAAAAAATGTTAAGACGGAAGATCCTATGCCCTTTAGCCATAAAAGTATTTCTTCTTTGAGAATTCATTAGGCTTGATGCCCATGAAGAAACTATTTACTTCAAATATTATTAATAATCATGATCAGTTCTTTTTCCCAATATCATTTGGGTGTGTATAGTATATGTGTATGTACGTGTGTGTGTGTGTGTGTGTGTGTGTGTGTGTGCACATGCATGCATGCATGCTTGCCTATGTATGCATGTGTGGAGGCCAGAGACTGAATCTGGGTGTCTTCCTCAGTTGCTGTACCTTATTCTTGAGACAGGGTCTCTCACTGAACCCCAAGCTCACTTTGTTCAGCTTGACTGGCTGGCTAGCAATCCCCTAGGGTTGGCCTGTCTTCTTCAGTGTAGTTAGCTAGGCTTCATTATTTATTGGGTAATGGTTAACACTAAGCAGAAAAAGAAACTATCTTGGGCTGGCAAGAGTACTCAGTGGGTAATGGTGCTTGATGGGATTCACAATGCTGGAAGGAGAGAACTGACTTACAAGGTGTCCTCTGACCTTCACATGCAGACCTAGGTGCACACGTGCAAAGAAATAAATTAATGAAGTATCTTAAAGTAATAATACTTATGTAGTTTTATGGCTAAAGAGCTAATGAACTGTTTTGATCGAATGTCAGAAGTTTGCTATATTAAATGATATATATATGCATATGTGTATCAAATGTATATAAATTGACTTTCAGTAACAACTCAATATTTCATATTTTTTAAATGTTATTTAAAATGTTATTTTTTTTCTCATGGTTTATTTTTTTTTATATTTAAAAATTTCCATCTCCTTCCCTCCTCCTCCCCCCTCCCTCTGCTCCTCCTCCCCCTTCCTTCCCCTCCTTCTCCCCCTTCCCTCCCCTTCCCTCCACCCATACCTCCACTCCTTCCCTCTCAAGGCCAAGGAGCCATCAGGGTTCCCCACTCTATGCTAAGTCCAAGGTCCTCCCAACTCCCCCCAGGTCCAGGAAGGTGATCGACCAAGCTGAGAAGGCTCCCACAGAGCCCGTCCATGCAGAAGAATCAGAGCCCAGCGCCATTGTCCTTTGCTTCTCAGTCAGCCCCCGCTGTTGGCCACATTCAGAGAGACGGGTTTGGTCGCATGATCCATCAGTCCCATTCCAACTGGAGTTGGTGATCTCCCTTTAGTTCTGTCCCACCGTCTCCATGAGTGAACGCACCCCTCACGTTCCTGACTTTCTCCCTCATGTTCTCGCTCCTTCTGCTCCTCATCAGGACCTTGGGAGCTCAGTCCAGTGCTCCAATGTGGGGCTCAGTCACCTTCCCCATCTGTCGCCAGCTGTAGGTTCCCTCACAGTCCTGACTTTCTTTCTCATGTTCTCTCTCCTTCTTCTCCTCATCAGGACCTTGGGAGCTCAGTCCGGTGCTCCAATGTGGGGCTCTGTCATTTTCTTCATCTATCGTCAGGTATGGCTATAGGAACTGGCCTTTTCAGGCTCCCTCTCCTCAGCTGCCCAAGGAACTAACTGGGGGCGTCTCCCTGGAAACCTGGGAACCCCTCTAGGGTCAAGTCTCTTGACAACCCTCAGGTAGCTCCTTAAATTAAGATATATGCTTCCCTGCTCCCATATCCACCCTTCCTATATCCCAAGCACCCCATTCCTCCGAGCTCCCCCCATTCTCCCCTTCACACTTTTCTCTCCCCATCTTCCCTTGGCCCAGTCTCGCCCAACCCTCAAGTTCCCAATTTTGCCTGGCGATCGTGTCTACTTCCAATATCCAGGAGGATTACTATATCTTTTTTTGGGAGTTCACCTTCTTATTATCTTCTCAAGGATCCCAAATTTATAGGCTCGATGTCCTTTAATTATGGCTAGAAACCGATTATGAGTGAGTACATCCCATGTTCATCTTTTTGGGTCTGGGTTACCTCACTCAGAATAGTGTTTTCTGTTTCCATCCATTTGCCTGCAAAATTCAAGATGTCATTGTTTTTTACCGCTGAGTAGTATTCTAGCATGTATATATTCCACAGTTTCTTCATCCATTCTTCCACTGAAGGGCATCTAGGTTGTTTCCAGGATCTGGCTATTACAAATAATGCTGCTATGAACATAGATGAGCATATGCTTTTGTTGTATGATTGGGCATCTCTTGGGTAGATTCCCAATAGTGGAATTGCTGGGTCCTGTGGTAGGTTGATCCCGAATTTCCTGAGCAACCGCCACATTGCTTTCCAAAGTGGTTGCACAAGTGTGCATTCCCACCAGCAATGGATGAGTGTACCCCTTACCCCACAACCTCTCCAGCAAAGGTTATTATTGGTGTTTTGGATTTTAGCCAATCTGACAGGTGTAAGATGGTATCTCAAAGTTGTTTTGATTTGCATTTCCCTGATAGCTAGGGAGGTTGAGCATGCCCTTAAGTGTCTTTTGGCCATTCGAACTTCTTCTGTTGAGAATTCTCTGTTCAGTTCAGCGCCCCATTTTTTAATTGGGTTAATTGGCATTTTACCATCTAGTCTCTTGAGTTCCTTATATATTTTAGAGATCAGACCTTTGTCAGTTGCAGGGTTGGTGAAGATCTTTTCCCAGCCTTTGTGTCTTAGTGACAATGTCCTTTGCTTTACAGAAGCTGCTCAACTTCAGGAGGTCCCATTTATTCAATGTTGCCCTTAATGTCTGTGCAGCTGGGGTTATGCGCAGGAAACGGTTCCCTGTGCCCATTTGTTGTAGAGTACTTCCCACTTTCTCCTCTATCAAGCTCAATGTGTTCAGATTAAAATTGAGGTCTTTAATCCATTTGGACTTGAGTTTTGTGCATGGTGATAGATATGGATCTACTTTCATTCTTCTACAGGTTGACATCCAGTTATGCCAGCACCATTTGTTGAAGATGCCCTCTTTCTTCCATTGTGTACTTTTGGCTCCTTTATCAAAAATCAGGTGTTCATAGGTTTGTGGTTTAAGATCCGGGTCTTCTATACGATTCCATTGGTCAACTTCTCTGTTTTTATGCCAATACCAAGCTGTTTTCAATACTGTAGCTTTGTAATAGAGTTTGAAGTCAGGGATGGTAATGCCTCCGGAAGTACCTTTATTGTATAAGATTTTTTTGGCTATCCTGGGTTTCTTGTTTTTCCATATAAAGTTGATTATTGTCCTCTCAATCTCTGTGAAGAATTTTAATGGGACCTTGATTGGGATTGCATTGAATCTATAGATTGCTTTTGGTAGAATTGCCATTTTTACTATGTTGATCCTCCCAATCCACGAGCAGGGGAGATCCTTCCATTTTCTGGTATCCTCTTCAATTTCTTTCTTCAAAGACTTAAAGTTCTTGTCAAATAAATCCTTCACTTCCTTGGTTAGAGAAACTCCCAGATATCTAATGCTATTTGTGGCTATTGTGAAAGGAGATACTTCTCTGATTTCCCTCTCTGCTTCCTTATCCTTTGTGTATAGGAGGGCGACTGATTTTTTGGAGTTGATCTTGTAACCTGCCACGTTACTGTAGGAGTTTATCAGCTGTAGGAGTTCTTTGGTGGAGTTTTTGGGGTTGCTTATGTATACTATCATATCATCTGCAAATAATGAAAGTTTAACTTCTTCCTTTCCAAATTGAATCCCCTTGATTCCCTTATGTTGTCTTATTGCTATTGCTAGAACTTCAAGCACTATATTGAAGAGATAAGGAGAGAGTGGACAGCCTTGTCGTGTTCCTGAATTTAGTGGGATAGCCTTGAGTTTCTCTCCGTTTAATTTGATGTTAGCTGTCGGCTTGCTGTAAATAGCTTTTATTATATTTAGGAATGACCCTTGTATCCCTAATCTCTCCAGAACTTTTATCATAAAAGGGTGCTGAATTTTGTCAAATGCTTTTTCAGCATCTAATGAGATGACCATATGGTTTTTTTCCTTCAGTTTATTTATATGATGGATTACATTGATAGATTTTCGTATGTTGAACCAGCCCTGCATCTCTGGGATGAAGCCTACTTGATCGTAGTGGATAATTTTTCTAATGTGTTCTTGGATTCGGTTTGCCAGTATTTTATTGAGAATTTTTGCGTCAATGTTCATGGTTATTTTAAGAATTCTAGTCATCATATACAGTAGCTAAAGATAAGATAGTTGAAAATTACTGCTTTTTGCTAATACTTTTGATGTAGAAATGAAATCTGCCTTCTTTCCTTTCCTGTTATAAACTGGTTATTGCCCATTTGCTCTCATATATGGCAAAATTCAGCATAATTATTTTTAAATCTATCCCATATCCTCATTATTTAAATATTTTAAGAATTAGTGTGTGTGTGTGAGAGAGAGAGACAGAGAGAGAGAGACAGGGAGAGAGAGAGAGAGAGAGAGAGAGAGAGAGAGAGAGAGAGAGAGAGAGAGAGAGAGAGAGAGAGAGAGAGACCCACTGAGTTTAGAGACTAGGATGGAGCTGGGCTTATAGTGGGTTGTGAACTACTGTACTTGGGTACTGGGAACTAAACTCCGCGAGAGCAGTCTATATTCTTAATGACTGAACCATTTCTCAGACCCTCATTTAATTGGATGACACACATGTAAGTCATTGTGAGTAGTGATTAAGATAGCTTGTCTGGTAGGAAACCACAAAGAAATGCTCAGACACTCCAGCAGCAGCATCATCCGTGATCTTTCCACATAAGGTTGCATTGCTTAGTGATAATGCACTTTAAAAAGTAGTCACTGTTCTTTCTCTAGAAAAACAAAAACAAAACAAAATAAAACACCCCAAATCAAAACAGACAAACAAAAGAAATAAAAAGACAAAAAAGAAAAATGAAAAACAAATGCGAGAGGGTAGAAGGGGAGGGGTGAGGAAGGGAGGGGAATGGAGAAAACAAAACAACAAAACCAAAAACCCCCAAACAATATAAAACATGAAGTTGGATGGGTAGGATATTAGGGGTATTGGGAAAGGGATCAGAATATTATCAAAATGTATTATGTAAAAAAATTTAAAGAAGCAATACATCTACACAAAAGGTATCATTGTGGTGTAGTGATCTATACCACAATCTAGCTGTCTGGAAGAACATTATGGTAATCACACTTTAAATGGTTAGAAAATGCTTAATCTTTACATAGGGAATATATCTAAATCAATAAATTAGAAGTAGTTTCAGCATTTAAAGTTTCAATATTCACTTAGTCAGAAAGCAAAAAGCTCGCAGAATGGTTTGCCAGCTAACATCAGTCATTGCGGGAAATCTATATTCTTTATCTCTCTGTGGCTATGTGAAGTCCTTAGGGTTCTTGTCCTTTCAGTTATAAATTCATTGTTTGAACAAGTCAAACTCCTAAAGATTGTATAGTTCTGACAGTTTATTTATCTTTGGATATAAATCTTATTGCTGCATTCAACTGTTTAAAAATGAAAAGAGGTATGTGTGAGACAAACCATCTATATGACATTTTGAAAAAGCCAAAAACAGCGAGAATGTTTAAAAGATTAGCAGGTAAACGAAATATTTGGTGTATACTTATGAAAAGTAAATCAGTAACAGTAAAAGAGGGGAAAGTTGTTGGGGTTGGAGGCCATACAGGCTGCTCTGCACGGTACAGCAGTGTTGCACACATGACGTTATTTATTGGCAAAGTGTACAGAACTGCATCGCACAAGGCTTTGTTTCTAGAGGCGTTCTAATGATCATACTGTATCTGTATTGGCTCATCAGTTGTGACACCTTCAGGCACCAATGCAAGCTGTAAGTAGATGGTGTCCTGCAGGAGCTTATAGGAACCCTGTACCTCTGTCTAGTCTTTTCTCTAAGCTGAAGACTACTGAGAAACACCATTACTTTGCTGAAAACAGTTCTTAAGATTGACCTGCCTTAGGCTTCCCAGTAGCAGGAGTTACTGCTGTGCCACCAGGTCAGGCTTCCTATGTTACTAGTCTTAAAGGCAAAACATCCTAGTCAAGTGGACTGACACTTCCCCTCCACACTTCCTCTCCTGTTATTCTTCCCTTCTTTTTTCTCCATCCTTTCCCTCCCTTAGTTTATTGAAAAGGCTTTAGCCTGAATGGTGTTAGATCGTATCAAATTCTTTTCCTGTTTATCCTTAATGGGATAATATGACTTTCTTGAGCATATTTTATTGGGTGGTTTAGATCAGGAAGTTTTTGAATGTTGAAAGCAGCTTGTGTATCTGGAAGAAGTTGCACTTGGTTGGGGTATATAATTTTTTTTTAGACTTTATTGAAGTTGATTTGCTAATATTATATTGGTGATATTTACATCTGTGTTCTTGGAAGATACTATTCTGTAGTTTTCATTATTTGAATTTCTTTGGTTTTGATATTTGGGTACTATTGGCTTTATAAGCATGAGTTAGGAAGTGTTTTCTCTGCTTGTATTATCTGGAGCAGGTTGCAGTGAACTGTCATCATTTTTTTCTGAAATATTGGCTAGTATTTATTAGTGAAAACATGTAGACGTAATGTTTACAATGTCTGCATGGTGTGTAGTAATGTCCTGGACATTCACATTCTCTCAACATTCACCATCTCTCACAGAGCGGTTTTCAGTGCCCTTAGCTCATTCATCCTAGGTGTCTGCAATGGTTCTCTGTACTGATAGATTTCACTGCCAGTCATCTGTGAAGAAAGGAGTGCCCAGCTCAAACTGGCCTGGTTGCATGTCTGTGGAGGAATTGTATTGATTGGTGATGGATGTGAGAGGGAACAGCGCACTTAGGAAAAGCACCATCCCTAGGTAGGTTAGCCTGGGCTGTATAGCTAGCTGTAGGAAAGCTAGCAGAGGAAGCCACAGAAAGTAAGCTAGTTTCCTGTCTTGATCTCCTGCCCTGGCTTCCTTCAGTGGTAGACTGTAACCTGTAAGCCTATAAGTAAACTCTTTCCTCCCCCAAGTTGCTTTTGGTCAGTGTTTTATCATAATGACAGGGAAGAAAACTAGGATAGTATTATTATTTAAATCTTTTATAGAAAGATTATGCAAGTTTTAAAAGATACTCTCCCCTTTAGATGTTTACATATGTGTTTAACATTGTGCTAAAATCCCCTACTGTATTTCATGAAGTATCATGATCTTTATGTTTGTAGCCCAAGATGAATAACAGGCTGACCCATATAACCTTGGTGTACTGTAAGATATGCCCTTGGGACTTGATAACTATGCTTTAAAATGTTCATATAATAATGAAATTCTAAAACAACATGTTTTAAGAACTTATTCTCATCTTTAAGCCATGCACAAATATAGTATGAAATATATATATATATATATATATATGTATGTATGTATGTATGTTTGTGTGTGTATCTGTATCTATCTGTGTGCACATGTGTTTGTGGAGGACAGAGGTCAGTGTCAAATGTCTTTCTCAATCACTTCATCTGTTTGTGAAAATAAAAAAAGATCTCACTGAACCTGGAACTCGCTTGTTTGGCTGACCTAGGAATCCATGTAGTCTGTCTGTCATTCATCACTAGGTTACAGAAGGCTGCTGCCAGTTTATCTGTGGATGTTGTGGATCCAAACTTGAGATCTCATGTGATTGCAGCAGTTTTTTTATCCACTGAGTCATCTCCCGAGACCCAATCTAAAACACTTTTAAATCTGAGACTCATTTTGTGCCTCAGGATTATTGCTATAGTTGGATTACCGTCATATTGTCACTCACTGTGCATTGCCCTTAACCTTTTTCTTCTTTTCTTTCATTTCCTTCTTTTCATTCCTTGGTTTTTGTTGGGAGTTTTAAATAACTCCATTTCTCTTCTTCTAGTCTATCACATATACTTTAGTTTCTTTTTACTTGTCTTAGTTGTTGCCCTAGAGTTTGGGATATATCCATAACGTTAGCCCGAGTCTACTTTGAAATAATGGTATATAACTTCACAGGTACTATGGATACATTTTTAAAAAAAAATCCCTCGGCATCTGACATGACTCGGTGTAAGAGCACTTGTTCTTCTAGAGGACCTGAGTTTGGGTTCCGTCACCCATATCAGGTGGCTCACAGCCTCTTGTAACTTCAGCTCTGGGGTGCACCCTTTTTGCCTTGATAGGCATTGGGTTTGATGGGCTTGTGCACATATGAGCACACATGCGCGCAACACAAACACACACAAAATTAATAAAAAGTATCTCAAGTTTTCTTCTACTTCAAAATTTTGTTATTCTTTATGTTACTTATTATAAACTGTAATCATTGAATATAGTTGCTCTTTGAATTAAAACACAAACTAGATCAGTTAAAAATAAGAAAAGGTTTCATTTTTTGCCTTCACTTATTCCCTTTATAGTGCTGCTTATTTATTCAGAACTGTATTTCTGTTGTATATTTTTCATCTTTGATTACATCCTATGAACATTTTTTAAATAACAGATCTACTGATAACAAATGTACTTAATTGTTTTTGGTATATATGAATCTCTGTTTCTGAAACATAATTCCAAATTGATGGGATGTTTTTGTTTCAACATGACATATTTTACTTACTGTATGTTTTTTGAAGAGAAACCAATATGAACTATTAATCCTTTGTAGGTGAGATAGATTTTAATTTTAACTCTGGCTTCTTTGAAGATTTTTCTCATTGTTCTTAGATTTTTCTGTAGTTTGAATAAAATAGGGGTTTTTTTCTTCCTTTTTTTTTTTTTTTTTTTTTTTTTTGGTAATGATACTAGTGTGAACATCGTCCCAGCAGGTGCTCTTATCATCCTGCTATGTATCATTTGGCCTTCTTGGAATGGTGGTTTCATTTCTGTTATTAATTGTGGTTAATTTTGGCCACTGTTACTTTAAATATTCTTTTCATTTTACCTTTTCCTTTCTCCCTTACATCAACTTTATGGATGTCATGTTTTTAGGGGTCATTTTTCCAGAGTTCTCAGAATATTCCTTTTTTCTTTCTTCTTTTTTTTCTCAGCTTTGGAAGTTTCCTCTGACATTTTTTCAGCTCAGTGGTTCTTTCCTCTTCCATTTCTAGTCTCCCATGGAGCCTGCCAAGGCATTCTTCCTTTTAAGTGCTTGAGTCTTTAGAAACCCTCCCTTCTTCCTTAGCTTTTCCTTTTTGTTCTCTCAGTTCTCTTCCCTGCTTATACTCCTACCTCACAGCTGCTGTTTTCAGTTAGTGCCCTGAGCACACTGCTGGTCAGAATTGTTTTCAATTTCTACTATAGTGATTTAAAAACATACAGCATGCCTATTTTGGCTCCTGATGGCTTTTAATTTTTTTTTTTTTTTTTTTTTTGGCCTTTAGGAAACTTGTAATTTTTGTTGACCCTCTTTGCGATATTTCAGAAGATCTATGGTGGGTATGTGAGGTGTTCTCTTTACTCTGCAGAGTTTTGCTGTCAGAGACTGTTATTTCCTCTCTTGACCTTAGGTCTACTTCCTTACTGTGTCTGGGTCTCCCTTGAGAACCCGAGGCTTCTCTGTCTTTGAGCAGCAGTCTTGATATATATATATAGGCAAACTTCTGCATGAAGGAATGCTAAACACTGTGTAACCTCAGTCTTTTAATGCTCACTAGCCTGGATAGGACTTTCTAAATTTCTTTTGATGATGCATGGTTTGTATATAAAATCCTACTGGTTTTTATATGACTTGTTTTCTGCAACTTCACTATATTTGTTCTTTGTTTCTAATAGAATTTTTGTTGTTGTGTTACTGTTTTCTGTTTGCTCTGGGATGGGAGTTCATGTAGCCAAGGCTGTCTCAAACTTTCATTGTAGCTAAGGATGCATGACCTTGAGCTCATAATTGTCCTGCTTCCACTTTCCAAGTACTGGCATAACTGGTACGTACCACTACACTTGGCTTGAAACGAAACATTTTTAAGTGGGATCTGTATGCTTTTATAAGTAGGTTCATCTTCTTCCTTTCTGACTTGCATGTCTTTTATTTTCTTCTCTTAACTAAGTATTATTCTGCCCAAGTCTTTCAGTACTTTGTCCAAGAGGTGATAAGAGTTGGAATCCTGTTTATAGAAGAAAACATTGTATTCATTGTTGAGTCTGGTATTAATTATGGGTTCATTCTATATGGTAGCCTCTATTTTGTTGGGCTATGTTTCTCCTATACTTAATTCTTCTAGTGTTTTGTACTTCTAAAGGGAATAGCATTTTGTTTAATGCCTGTTCCGCATCTATTGATGCCATCATATCATCCTTTTTGTTGATATATCACATTGACTTGTGTGTTACACCATCCTTGAATTCCAGTGGCATTTTTACTTGGTTATTATCTGGGTCAGTGATCTTTTAACCTGCTGTTTAATTTGTCTTGCTGTTGTTCTGTTAAGGACTTTTCATCCTTTTCCTCAGAGATACTGGACTGTAATTTCATATCCTTGTAAGTGTTGGCATTGCTATAAATATGGTCTTATAAGAGGGGATCACAATTTTTTCTTTCCTTTTTCTTCTTTTGTCTTTTTCTTTAAAAATTTTTTTTTTTTTGGTAGAACTTGGGAGTGAGGTAATCAAGTCCTGGACTTTTTTTTGATGGGAACCATTTATTACTGATTCAGTCTCCATGATATTGGTCTGTTTTGA
Organism: Arvicola amphibius; assembly: GCF_903992535.2. Classification (NCBI taxonomy): domain Eukaryota; kingdom Metazoa; phylum Chordata; class Mammalia; order Rodentia; family Cricetidae; genus Arvicola; species Arvicola amphibius. The sequence continues at coordinate 72,934,965 of NC_052055.2, read as the reverse complement.
TTTGTATGCTTTCATGATCAAAACTGTTGTATTTCTCTGGTGCCAGTGTTAATACCTCTTTATCTGAGTCTTTTCTTTTTTCTTAGTTTAGCTCAGGGTTTGTTCATCTTTTAAAAAGCAGTAACTCTTACTGTCATTTTTTTTTTAAAGTCTTATTTACTAGTTTGTATTTCTGTTGCAGAAATTTAAAGATTTCATTTTTAAGATAATTTATTTTTATTTTTTAAAATATATCTGCATTTGTGTTTTGCCTGCATGTGTGTCTGTGTACTGTGTATGCCTGGGTCCCAAGGAGTCCAGAAGACGGTATCAAATTCCCTGGGCCAGTTACTGACAGTTGTGAGACACCATGTGGTTGCTTTCAAGATAATGACAATGTAAAACTAAGTAGATATGTAAAATCCCAGATATGAGCAGGGCCTTTGCCTCCAGAAATGAGAGGGAAAGGGAGAGAGAGAGACAGACAGACAGACAGACAGACAGAGAGAGGGGGGTAGGTAGGCGGGGAGAGGGAGAGAAAGAGAGAGCAAGCACATTGTCATTTGTTACATAAACTGGGAGTTTGGCAATGAAGAGAAATGATGGCCAAGATTGTTTGTGAAAGTGAAGTAAACAACCCTATGTTCTTCTTCAAAACAACCAACCAACCAAAACATTCCTAAAAGCAAAGTCTTAAAACAAAGGAGCCTAAAACAATGATAGAAGAATAAACATGGTTCAAAAAAGGATAATAATGAAGACCATGCTGTGTTTTTGCAGCTGAACTCCGCAGCGGTGGAATGGGAAGGAACCTGAGTTACAGGTAGAAGTGTGGATTTTACATTCCCATTGTCACTCTGTGACCCTAGATAAATCATGCCGTTTTCTAGGGTTGCACTTCTTATGTTCCTAGTAGATGCTGCTGCACAGCCCACCATATCTTCCTTCCCTGTCCCTCTCCTGTAGAGTTGGTGACTCACAGCTCTCAGTATTGCTGCATTCACAGAGCTGCTGAGATAGGAAGTTCTCACTTGCTGAGGGCGGAGCGTGACTGGTATGTGAGGTGTAAAGTTTGAACTTGTTTCAAAATATGATGACTCTCTGGTTCCACTTAGACGCCAGAGCTCACCCTGAGGTCAGTTTAAGGCCAGACTCGAGTTGACCCCACAGCTTTGTTACCCATATCCTTGGATTGTTTGTCTGAGGAATATTCCCTCAGTCTTGCAGATTTGTTGTCTTAGGCTTCATGTCTCAGGAGCTTAAATCTTCCACTTTTAAAACTACTATCAAATACAAGTAAGTTTACAGTAACATAAAATTTACCATTAAATTGTCATTCAATGAAGTTACGTATATTCACAATATTGTTCAAATATTCGCTATCTAGTTTCAGAACCTTCTCTTTTGGGGCAAGTTCCAGTGGGCCCAATTTTAAATTATTAAATTTTCATCCCCCCCATTAAAAAAAACCCTCCAAGATTTTACCAGCCATGTTTTCTAAACCCACTGTTAATGGTAGAACTGGTCCCTGGTGGCTAGGGGTATCAGAATTTTCTTCCATTTTTACTAAATAAAAATTGCATATTTTTCAAGCTTCATTAAAAAAGGGGGGTGACTTTCTTATGTTCTCCTCCTCAGCATCCACTTGTCAAACCATAGCAGCTTGTATTTTATTAACCCATCACTAACCAAATGTTGAGGTGGGGTGAGTGGTTCTAAGGACTTGTTTTCAGAATGTGATGGCGTTAGCTTGGCCAGCTAACATTGTGCCAGATACTCTTGTACTTGATTAGATCGAGACAACTTAGCACAAAGCTCTGAGTGTGAACTGTCAGAACCAGAGCTTTTCTATCAGTCCATACCCTAATCCTAAACCCAGTAAACAGCCCTTCCAGTCTACCCTGATAACCCTCAAACAGGCATGCAACACACCCATCCCTGATGTCAGCCACGGATGATACCAAGAACCAGAATTGCTGAGTTTATTGTTTTGAGGGGCTGGCAGCTATTTTCCAAAGAGGCTGATTAACTTTGTGTGTCCACCGGCAATAAACTAGGGTCACCATTTAGCTGGTCGAGGTTTTTTTCTTTTTTCTGTATTAGGCAAGAAGCCTTTCAAATGCTGGCATCTTGCAAGTGTCCTTTTCCTGGGGTTTGGTAGCAGTAGGCAGAGGCATCGGCAGGTGGGAACAGCAAGTGGTGCCTCCCTGTTACAGTCCTGTGAAGCACTCAGGTCTGAAGATCTTTGACAGTAGCCAGTGTTGTGGCTCCCAGGGAAAGATGTGAGATACTCAGCCCATGTCTTGCCAGCTCCGTGGGACTCCTGTGGTGCCCAGGGCCTTCAGGTTCTCCTCTCTGGCTCCTCGTAGTCTTTTAACAGCTTTTTGCTAGCCTCTCCTCTCTGTTCCAGCTTTTCTTCTTGTTCCGGCTGCTTTTGAATTCTTCAGCTGTCGTTCTGTTATTAGTGACCGCTGTCAGGATGACTTGGGCTGCCTGCCTATAACAACATTCAGGAGCTGGGGCATCCTTAGGATGGCTGGGATCATTTAGGTGAAGGTACATACAATCCTCTGCTCACCCTCCACCCCCGTTGAAAGAAGGATCCCAGTGGTTAGATGTGAATCTTGAAGCAGATGCCTGACTATGGGTGGTGCCTGTGGGTGGGTTTCCACCTCTTCATCTATTAAGAGGCCATGCCAAGAGCTCCATCCTGTTGCTGCTTCAATTGCAAGCAGTTGTTACCTGGTATTTGCATTTGAGAAGCTGGGCCCTGGGACTTGTCGCAAGTAGGGATGTTTGGACATTCAATGCTAGGTGTCAGAGCTGGGTTCAAGCTTCTGGGGTACCTCCATAGCCTCTAGGACTTTTCATCTCTCAAACTCAGAAGTCAAGCATCAGGATCAAAATTACCAGATATAGGGCAGCACTAGGCAGTGTTGGATTTGCATGGTTCCAGATACTCTCATATTCTTCCAGTACCCATGGAATCTGCAGCTCTCAGCACTAATGGGTGTGCACATCAAATGTGCACAGTCCCCATGTGATGTGTTTGTTCCTAGGTACCGCTTCCTTATGTTGGTGCTTGTTCAGTTCTCAAGCCACCCCTGTTTTTACTGCTACTGCTTTGTGATTCCAGCTCAGCCTGTTCTACTGAAAGTAGCCAAAAACAAGACCACATAAGACAACTTATTAGATCTGATGCTGCAGTACTACGGGAGATGTGCCTAGCCAACTCCCCAAATGAGATCCTGTGACCTGCTTATGTAGCCCCACAAAAGATGTTTGGATTCCATCACAGATACCTCTTTGGCCAATCACAACTATTCTCTTCAGACCAATCACAGTCTGGCCAGTAATCATTGTTACTCCACTGGGGGAAGTGGTCTTCTTCAGGTTAAACTTTAAATGGTTTATGTAGGTTTATGGTTATAAAAAGAATGATGCAATCTGCTTTAAACAGCCATGAGTAGGCCTGGGTCTTTGGGAGCCAGGGCAGTCAGCTGGACTTTTATGCAAAGTTGTGCCAAGGCATCATGGCGTGCTTAGAGTGGCTGGTGCAGGCAGGAGGGTGGTCTGGCTGTTTGACTACCCTTTTGCTCAAGACTACAGGGACAAGAGAAATATTGGTTATTGGAGAGTCAAGGTGCTCCACCCCACCATCTTTGTTAATTTACAGGAAAATGATTTTAACAATGCTTTCAACAGTATTTTGCCCCACCTAATTCCCTGGGGGGAGATGGAACCCTCTTTTATCTCACTTGGACTCTGCTTCTCCACATGCTTGTAAAACTTACTGTTTGCCATTTTCATTCATGTGGTTGTGCACACACTCTTGTTGGAAATTGAACTTATCCCAAGATTACTTTGGGAGTCAAATAATTTGGCAGATAAAATATTTGGGATATTATAAAGCACCATGGAGATGCTTTTACATGTTTAAACTGAAATCATAAACTTAATGATATGTTTGTTCTACCTTAGTTGTATCTAAGACCTGCCTTGAAATGAGGTTCTTTTCTGATAAGCCATGTTGCAGACTGGGGAGATGGCTCACTTGGGAAAGTGTTTGGCATGCAGGTGACCTGAGTTTGATATCCAGAACCAACATGGTGGATAGAGAGAACCAACTTTCACATGTTCTACTTTGACTTCCATATATGTGTAATGGAACCATCCATGTACACATACATATACATACACACAATGATATTGTAATAATAATAAAAAAGCCCATAGAGCTATTCATGATGGCTCATGCCAATCCCAGCACTCAGGAGTCTGAGACCAGGAGAATTTCTGTAAGTTTGAGGCTAACCTGGGGTATATGGCCTTAACTACATAATGAAATCCTGTCTCAGAAAACAATAAGAAAACCTAACCAAACTTAAAAAGCCCATAGTTTTGAAAACCCATTACTTTAATCTCTGGTATGTTATAGAAAATTTTAAATATAAACCAAAACATAATCATTATGAAATTCAAATGAAATAAAGATGATAGGGCTGGTGAGACGACTTGGTGGGTAAAGGCACATGCTGCCAATTCTGACAACTCGAGTGCCTTCTTATGACCTCCATGGAAGAAGGGGAGCACTACCCCAAGTTCCCTCTAACTTGCATATGTGTCATTGTACTTACACACACACACACACACACACACACACACACACACACACACGAATAGTTCTGGGGATACCAAAGAAGCTGACGCTAGGAATTTCAAAGAAAACATACTGTTTAGTCCTGTGAAGGCATGAGAGGCCGTGGTGCTCTTAGGTAAACTAAGTTCTGTATTTGGCACTTAACCAGTATATGTGAATCATACTGAAGCCAAGGAGAAATAGTTAATAGAGTCAAAAGCCAAAAGTACTGCCCTCCACTGTTAGAGCAGTAACTTGTGCATCAATTCAGTTGACTACTTTTAGATTAAATCCCTTACCCGTAGCTTAACTTCTCATCATGGAGTAACAAGGTGATAGGCTATGAGCATGTTTCCACTGGAGTTTAGTATGTAGGGGTTTGAACAGCATCATAGGGCATTTGTTCCAGACTCTGAAGCAAAGCAGTGACATGATGTCAAGGTTTATTTCCTCTGTGTTAAAATAGATGATAGCAGGCCACTGGTACATTGGGCGCCCTGTTAGAATGGAGGCAGTTCCAATTTTCAAGTGAGAGCTGGCTTGGGCCAGGGCAGTAATACTGCAAGTGGCTGCATGACTAGAATCTGGGTGTATTGAAAGGTGGAAGCAGAACATAATGCTGAGTAATTCAGTGTGGGCTTCGCAAGGAGAAGAGGAGTAAAAAAGTGCAACGCGCAGTTGTACTGCCCGTCCAACTGAAGGGGAGGGGCGGCTGTCAGCTGTCAGCTCTAGAATGGGCCTAGGACAGCAGCTCTGTCAATAATTGGGTTTCTTTCAAGTAAACTTTGAGGCACCTATTACATGTTCAAATGGAGATATCATTTGGACAGTTAAATATGAATATGGCCTGGAGATCACAGCTCAATACTGTGAAAGATTTTGTACATGTATATGACACACACATAAGTGCAACTTATTGTTTCTCTTTTTTCATTAAATATGAAGATTTTGTGTGGACCATGAATATTCTCTCTAATGCCTTGTTTAATGGCTGTGTAGTATTCCTTTCCATGGATGTACTATAAATTGACTTAGTCAATTAATTTTGGTTAATATTTCAAAGCAGTTTTAAAGTACTTAAAATAATATATGCTACTAAGCGCAAAGAAAACCAGACATTTTAATTGTGAATTAATCACAAGTTTAAATCGGCACTTCTTTCCCATTATACTTGGGATCTGAGAGTTTTAGATTTTATTAATTATTTTTAAAATTTCCAGAAATAATATTCAGATATTCCTTTTGAAATAAGGTAGCTATGAAAAGTTGTGCATTGCCTGTCATGTTTACGGGGCTGAAGATCAGAATAGGCTCTTGTTTACTGCCTTACTCACTGGTGACTTCCAGTGCCTCTAAATGTGTCTGCCTGTTGTCCAGGAATTTCCCAGTCAAGCTTTTCCAGTCTGCCTCCTTCCTCCTTTATAATCATCCTTGCTGAGCAAGGCATAAACTTCTCATTGTATTCTCCTCAATACAATTTCTTGTTCATACATTGTGATGCTTTGAAGAATCATTAGTCCTTTCAAAATGACATTGTCTGCAGCAGTAGCAGCTGTGACTCTATGGGCTCCTGTTAGTGGCTTTGGAAGCTGGTTGGTGTGTAAGCTGTCATGAGGTCATTTTCCAGAAGAAGATGAAGTCATTTGCCATCTTGTTTTAGTCATAGAGGGCTTTTCTTTGCCCAAACATTTGAAATTACACATCCCCACCCACTTATTTTTACAGTTTTTGTGTTTTACAAAATAGAAGATGATACAACTTTTGAATGGTCACAGCACTCAGCATGATTAGTGTGACTTATATTTATATGAAGGCCAGTATATGGATTTGAATAGATTAAGGACCACTGCCTGTTTGAATGTTGCTAATTTATATTTCCTATGGGAAGCAAAGTAGTATCTTGAATCTAAGCCTAAGTCTCTTCATACAGGATATGGAATTCTGGCAGGAATAGAGATGTGCTTAGTGAGAAATAGAGCAGAGAAAGAATTGTGTGAGGATTAATGTTCGATAAAACCAGGGGAAAGAGAGAGCCTGTCTATTCTGGAAGTGCCTTCATCTCTCTGGGTAGGAGTTAATTTCTGACATGGTGAACACTAAGAGAAACAGCCTGAGATTATCGTTCTGTGGTTCACAATGTCTACCTTTGGAGACCGGATTAATGTCTGTGGGAAATACTTGGGTATTTACAGAAGGAGAATTTACATGTCACAGTCTTGACTTTGAATCTCTGTGCTAAACATTTGCTCTTTGCTCTGACATTTCTTATCCCTCTCCCCATTTTTTGCTGCATTTGATGTTTTGTTAATGATGGTGGCTTTTTCTAGGATATCAAAATAAAGTCTGACAGGGCTTGTTGGAAAACCAGTGTGGTTTTCCAGCATGGAGCACCAGAATTTGAGACCAAGTGCTTTATTCATTCAGGCCACATGGAAATCCTTGACTAGTCTTCTCATAGTGATGGCATGTGTGTATAAAGATATGGAGACTGCCTTGGGGTCTTTTTGACCCTTCATGCATTGTATATGGCTCAGATTGTCACTGATTATTCCATGTTCTGATCTGTGGTCATTTCACTAGGGAAAATAGGGGTGGCGATGGAGGAAAATGGTTGGTTATGTGCAGTAAAATGGAAAACTGGAAGAACTGCAGAGGTGGATTTCTGGTATTCTAGCTTATATTATCAAAGTCTTTATAGTTTACAAATTATCTATGTTCATGTCTAATTTTATTGTTCATTTGTACCTTATCAAAACCTCATGAGGCAAGCACATTAGGTAGCAACAAATACACTTTATAGATTTAAGGGGTGAACCTGATTTAAAATGTGCATCTGGCTATTATGTTTCTGCCCTTACGCCATCTCCCATCCTCTCCCCAGTCTCTGGCTCAAGGTGGAAAAGCTGGGGCTACGGACTGAATCTCACAGCAGAAGTGCGAAGAAAGCACTACTAAACACTGGAAAGAGGAAACCTCTGCTCTTCGGTGAAGTTTGTTCCTGATTTTATTTTTTTCAAAACCACCTGCTTATTAAAGGGAGGAAAGAAGCAAAGGCAGAAAGATAAATACTGCGTGAGCCACCTCACTCCCATGTCTACGTCTGAGCTCACTGTCTAGCTCAAAAACAGACATCCAGACAAATCCCCTCACAACATAGCATGAGTAATGGCTAAACTGAAATGTAATAATGTGTATTTGTTCCAAATATCTTTATCATAATTTAGACTGTGTTGGTGTTTCTATGCAAACACTTTTCTCAGGCTTCATCCTCCACTATTCCAAATGTGCTTTTTAGCAGTTAACTTCTTTACTCCTAAACCCACCTATCTGCCTGCCTGCCTGCCCTCCTTTCTTCCTTCCTTTCTTTTATTTTCATTTATTATTATTATTATTATTAGTTTCTCAAGACAGGGTTTCTCTGTATAACAGCTCTAGCTGTCCTGAACTTATCTTTGTAGACCAGGCTGGCCTTGAACTCACAGAGATCCGCCTGCTTCTGCCTCTTCAGTGCTGGGATTAGAGGCGTGTGCCACCACTACCCTGCCCAAACTTTTATTAGACATTATTTTTTTTCTCCAGTGCCTTTCTTCCCAGTCCCAAAGTTCTGGGGTTCTGTTGTGCCAAGTGTAACACTGTTCTTCAATTACTCATGTTCTCTCTGACCTATTGTGATAGAGGGTGTTTCATGCTTTAGAAGGTATCCTATTTGAAACTGAGCTTTTGATGCTTAGCTTGGGGCTTAACAAGTAAGGATGCTTAAGAAAGATTCACTGGATAAAGTAGATGGGCTAACTGTTGTCATTGTGTTCACAACTCACAACCCAGATGTTGTATTTTGGATCCTATAGCTATTCACGTAAAGTTTTACCCACAGTATTTATTAGAGCAAAGGTATGGTTTGTATTTTTCTAAAGTACATTGTACAAGGTTTTCTAGACAGCTAGAGATGATGAACTGTATTGGAGCAGCCTTACCTCTTTAAATATTTCAATGTTTGAAAATAATGGAAAGTAAAAATGTCTGGGAATCATTATATGTTTGCAGTAGAGTAAAAATATATTTGTTTGAGATGTAGACATTTCAGTGCCTCAGTGTAATCTTATTAATATATTAACAAGTTGAGCTTAGTAACCATGTTTTGGTCATGAAAGATGAATATGCTGTAGAGGGAGACTCTCCTGGGAGAGGGTTAGTGCTGTGATGGGGAGAGAGGGTACACTGTGATGGGGAGAGAGGGTACACTGTGATGGGGAGAGAGGATTAGTGCTGTGATGGGGAGAGAGGGTACACTGATGGGGAGAGAGGGTACACTGTGATGGGGAGAGAGGATTAGTGCTGTGATGGGGAGAGAGGGTACACTGTGATGGGGAGAGAGGGTTAGTGCTGTGATGGGGAGAGAGGGTACACTGTGATGGGGAGAGAGGATTAGTGCTGTGATGGGGAGAGAGGGTACACTGTGATGGGGAGAGAGGGTACACTGATGGGGAGAGAGGGTACACTGTGATGGGGAGAGAGGGTACACTGTGATGGGGAGAGAGGATACACTGTGATGGGGAGAGAGGGTTAGTGCTGTGATGGGGAGAGAGGGTACACTGTGATGGGGAGAGAGGGTACACTGTGATGGGGAGAGAGGGTACACTGTGATGGGGAGAGAGGGTACACTGATGGGGAGAGAGGGTACACTGTGATGGGGAGAGAGGATTAGTGCTGTGATGGGGAGAGAGGGTACACTGATGGGGAGAGAGGGTACACTGATGGGGAGAGAGGGTACACTGTGATGGGGAGAGAGGGTACACTGTGATGGGGAGAGAGGGTTAGTGCTGTGATGGGGAGAGAGGGTACACTGATGGGGAGAGAGGGTACACTGATGGGGAGAGAGGGTACACTGTGATGGGGAGAGAGGGTACACTGATGGGGAGAGAGGGTACACTGATGGGGAGAGAGGGTACACTGTGATGGGGAGAGAGGGTTAGTGCTGTGATGGGGAGAGAGGGTACACTGTGATGGGGAGAGAGGGTACACTGTGATGGGGAGAGAGGGTACACTGTGATGGGGAGAGAGGGTTAGTGCTGTGATGGGGAGAGAGGGTACACTGTGATGGGGAGAGAGGGTACACTGATGGGGAGAGAGGGTACACTGTGATGGGGAGAGAGGGTTAGTGCTGTGATGGGGAGAGAGGGTACACTGATGGGGAGAGAGGGTTAGTGCTGTGATGGGGAGAGAGGGTACACTGTGATGGGGAGAGAGGGTACACTGTGATGGGGAGAGAGGGTTAGTGCTGTGATGGGGAGAGAGGGTACACTGTGATGGGGAGAGAGGGTACACTGTGATGGGGAGAGAGGGTACACTGATGGGGAGAGAGGGTACACTGATGGGGAGAGAGGGTACACTGTGATGGGGAGAGAGGGTACACTGTGATGGGGAGAGAGGGTTAGTGCTGTGATGGGGAGAGAGGGTACACTGATGGGGAGAGAGGGTACACTGATGGGGAGAGAGGGTACACTGTGATGGGGAGAGAGGGTACACTGATGGGGAGAGAGGGTACACTGATGGGGAGAGAGGGTACACTGTGATGGGGAGAGAGGGTTAGTGCTGTGATGGGGGAGAGAGGGTACACTGTGATGGGGAGAGAGGGTACACTGTGATGGGGAGAGAGGGTACACTGTGATGGGGAGAGAGGGTTAGTGCTGTGATGGGGAGAGAGGGTACACTGTGATGGGGAGAGAGGGTACACTGTGATGGGGAGAGAGGGTTAGTGCTGTGATGGGGAGAGAGGGTACACTGTGATGGGGAGAGAGGGTACACTGTGATGGGGAGAGAGGGTTAGTGCTGTGATGGGGAGAGAGGGTACACTGATGGGGAGAGAGGGTACACTGATGGGGAGAGAGGGTACACTGTGATGGGGAGAGAGGGTACACTGATGGGGAGAGAGGGTACACTGATGGGGAGAGAGGGTACACTGTGATGGGGAGAGAGGGTACACTGATGGGGAGAGAGGGTACACTGTGATGGGGGGAGAGAGTGTACACTGATGGGGAGAGAGGGTACACTGTGATGGGGAGAGAGGGTACACTGATGGGGAGAGAGGGTACACTGATGGGGAGAGAGGGTACACTGTGATGGGGAGAGAGGGTACACTGTGATGGGGAGAGAGGGTACACTGTGATGGGGAGAGAGGGTACACTGTGATGGGGAGAGAGGGTACACTGATGGGGAGAGAGGGTACACTGTGATGGGGAGAGAGGGTACACTGATGGGGAGAGAGGGTACACTGTGATGGGGAGAGAGGGTACACTGATGGGGAGAGAGGGTACACTGATGGGGAGAGAGGGTACACTGTGATGGGGAGAGAGGGTACACTGTGATGGGGAGAGAGGGTACACTGATGGGGAGAGAGGGTACACTGATGGGGAGAGAGGGTACACTGATGGGGAGAGAGGGTACACTGATGGGGAGAGAGGGTACAGTGATGGGGAGAGAGGGTACACTGATGGGGAGAGAGGGTACACTGATGGGGAGAGAGGGTACACTGATGGGGAGAGAGGGTACACTGTGATGGGGAGAGAGGGTACACTGATGGGGGAGAGAGGGTACACTGATGGGGAGAGAGGGTACACTGATGGGGAGAGAGGGTACACTGATGGGGAGAGAGGGTACACTGATGGGGAGAGAGGGTACACTGTGATGGGGAGAGAGGGTACACTGATGGGGAGAGAGGGTACACTGATGGGGAGAGAGGGTACACTGATGGGGAGAGAGGGTACACTGATGGGGAGAGAGGGTACACTGTGATGGGGAGAGAGGGTACACTGTGATGGGGAGAGAGGGTACACTGATGGGGAGAGAGGGTACACTGATGGGGAGAGAGGGTACACTGATGGGGAGAGAGGGTACACTGATGGGGAGAGAGGGTACACTGTGATGGGGAGAGAGGGTACACTGTGATGGGGAGAGAGGGTACACTGATGGGGAGAGAGGGTACACTGATGGGGAGAGAGGGTACACTGATGGGGAGAGAGGGTACACTGATGGGGAGAGAGGGTACACTGTGATGGGGAGAGAGGGTACACTGATGGGGAGAGAGGGTACACTGATGGGGAGAGAGGGTACACTGATGGGGAGAGAGGGTACACTGATGGGGAGAGAGGGTACACTGATGGGGAGAAATTGCAGTGTTGCACTCTCCTTTCTTCATCCTCATTGTAAGTTCCGTTTATGGAAGAACTTAGGGAGTAGAAACCCAAGTTAAGTTGGCTCGTGGACTTTATCTCCCTTTTTCAACCACAAACTAAAAAATGTAAACACTATATAAAAGAGTTTGATTTAAGACCTTTCTATAAGTACAGCTTTATATCTTTAAACTAAGTAATAATTCAGTTGTGATTAATCAGTTTTATATTTAGTAATTAATTCAGCATTAGTAGAATTCTATTTTTCATCTATTTCCACAGTGTTTGTGGTAGTAAAATATGATCAATATTTTTTCAGTAAGCTGAAATTGCTTACTTGATATGAGTTTGGGTTTTACTTTATGTTGGATGGAAAATATTTAAATAGAGTACATAAAACATTTAAGTGAAGCTTACTGGTACTCCATTGTATATAATTCTAAAGTAGCCTTTATCTTTCTTAATGGAATATGTATATGAAATCGTTTCTTTTTAACAGAAAATAAATTACAGTCTATAATGACACTCTGGAATCACCATAGTGATTGTGTAGTGGTCACAATTGTATGTGTTGGAAAAGTGCACCTGTTGGGAAAGAAGGGACTGAGTCTGTGTCTTTTACTAAACTGGAGGCTGCTGGGATCCAAGCCTGGTGTTGGCTTGCTTCGTCTTCATATAGCACATCAGTGGTCTCTATTGTACGCTTCTGTGGCCCTTTGATTCAGTCTCTACCCTTCAAAACCCTATCCCTTTCTTAATCCAAGTCAGATTTTGTTTTCTAAAGCAAAAAAAAAAAAAACTTCAGCAAAGGGCTAGGATATAGTAAAGAAGCAATCAAAGTTATAGGGTTTCAGCCATCAAATACACAGATGCCACGTGGTTTGGGTGGGACTGGTGCTGTTGGGTTATCATTGCAATGCTTCTTTAATGTGGCCAGTGTGAAGGATGGAGGAGGTGGGAAAGGCAATCAGGCCAAGAAAATATAGATGCGAGGAAGAGCTCAAAGCAGGGTGCAGTCGTTTGTCACTGGTAATTGTGAGGAAGAGAAGAGGACACATCTCTGTCCTGGTCACTGTGGACAGACTGGCTGGTCTTTCCCTTTGGACTTCGGTTACTCCTCTACTCCTGGGGAACACTGCTAATGCTGCAAATCTTGGTGAAAGTTCTGACTCTGTATAAACCTGAAGTTTGCAAAGAAGCAGAGACACCTTTAAATACCACTTGTAATTGCAGGTCATCTAGTGTTCCATTTATTTGCTTGAATCTCTTTTTGTTTTTCCTTTGAAACTTAGGCAAATATATTGCCATATGCACCCTAATAACTTCTTCACTTCTGGAATCTGTGCTGTTATTCTCGTCCTTGAACACTTCCTCCAATATTAAGGTTGTGGAACAGGGTGCAAGAAAAATTATTTGCTAGATCAAGAGTGATTGTTTTAATATTTTGGTATAGTTAACAATATCTTAAAAAGCACTAATGACAAGCTAAATTCTATTTTAAATATGTAAAATTGATGGCAGCTGTTTAGAGTTTTGTAGATCCGGATTGCATTCTTAGCTACCTTATTGCTGTCTGAAGATGCTCGCTGTTATGTTACTTCTGTAGATCTATTTACTGACCTGTAAAATGGGGGAGGGTGGGTTTTAGACATGGATTATAAGGGAATATCAATAACCTCTATAAAATAAGTAACATACTTCCTCGCACAGTGAGTATATGTTTTCTGTTTTCAAGTTAGTTTTAACCTTTTCTTATTCTCGTCTCTCTTCCCTTCTTCCCTTAAATAACGAGTGGATTTTAATAAGACATTGGTGTGCAAATAATCTGTGCTTCTGTGCTTTGTGACAAGATCGAACTCAATCCTTCATGAAAAAGACTTACTATTTAAACACCTATTTGCTTGAACTTACTTTTAAAGATAATTTTAGTTTCCAGCTTTGACTTTATGTTGTTGTAAACATTAGCCAGCTCACTGGGTGTTTTAGGTGACGAACTGTGGTTAGTTTTATCTGCTTAGAGGAGAAGTTTTATACAAAGAATAGGACTGATACCCTGTGTGCTGCATCCAAAGTCTCTGACTGATTCCTTCATGGCCACTTGGTTAACTCAGTTACCATGATCATATATTTCTCTACTTTGAGAATAGATGTTACAGTGTGGTGTCTTATTTGGTTGGCTTGCTAAGAACTCTTTGTTTAGAGATGTTGTTGAATATAGGTGGCCCCCATATTGTTTAATCACTTGAATGAAAATATAGAGACAAAAGATAATTAGCTTCATTAAGAGACCCCAATATTAATAAGTGACCTATTAATTTTGGTACAATTTAGATATGACTTATCTTTTAATGAACAGCTGGCAGAAAATTTGTCTTTAGCTCAGTTTTCCAGAGAAGTGCTAGCTTTAGAGGTGCGCTGATTATGGATGACACGCTGAGTGTGCAATGACCTTGGCAGCATTGGTCATGATTATTTAGGTAAACCACAACTAATTCATAGAGTGCTGTAGACCTTTTAATAACTAGCAAGAGTGGGAAGGCTGTCAATGTGGAAGTTTCCATCTGAAACATATTCTTTCACTTGGCCCCTGAAAAACTCTCGGCAGTACCCTGCATGGAACTTAGTTTATTTACTGAGAAGAAGGAATGGTTGAGTCAACTCACAGGAGATAAATCTGTGGTAGGTGTTGTAGGGCTGATCTTTAAACCACACAACATTTTGCTCTTTTCATTTATTTTACTTGCTAATATGTAAATTTTATTGATGAAGCCAGCAGTACTCATCTAGAGGTATTTTAGACTTTTTTTCAGTGAAGAAAAACAGTGGTTTTGTTAGGAATAGTAAATTAGTTTTGCCAGAGTTAACTGAGTTCAGAACTTTTGAAAGGAGATTAAATTCTTTATTTAATCTGTGTTAAGATATGCAGAAGATACTTATCCAATGTTAATTCATAGTTCAAGGCTTAGTATACAGTGTTGATTTGAAATACCCTGCTTTCTTCCCTCAGATGAACCGGAGCAAACCTGTCATTTTTAGGATCAGTTTTGAACATTCTTGTTACACTGCCTTTCATGGAGGAGATCTGTGTTGAAATGTTCAGGTTCTAACCCAGGCCCAGAGCAGGAACCAGTGATACTGCTTTTCATGTAGTTTGAATTTTGAAAGAGGAGATTCTTGTGCAGTAAAACTTTCTCTTTTCGGATGGGCACACTTCCCAGCGAAAACATGATACGTTTTACTAATCAGAGTGGAGTCTCAGCCTGTGATGGGACTTGCATTTTGGGCTTTTCACCACATCATTGCTGTTTTCTACGTGGTCAAAAATAGATATAGAGTAAACCAACCCCACAGTCAATTACAGGGTTTATAGTGATGTACTGTGAAAAATTTGGTCGTGTTTTTCATTATGCAGAATGTTCTTTCCAAAGACATAAACAGAAAAAGCACATATGTTTGATTTTAAAAATAACTCTGCTTAGCTCTTTAAAATGCTGGAGTCATTTTGGATACTTGTAAATGATCATCATTATAATTACATGATAAGCCCTCTCTACCTAAAGCAGGCCTGGTTTGTAATTATTTATTCAATTGCCTGTTCCCAGTTTTAAAAACATTTTCTTTTCTTAAATGAGGAAGCAACATGGATATGTTGGAAGTATTTCTGGTGCAGAGTTAAATGATCTGCTAAACTCGTCTCATGTCCACATCTCTACTGAAGAAGGAAACACTAAAGTATGCAGTATCACTTTGTGTCACATAAATACTGATTTACACATCTTGTAAAAGTATGGAAAATCAAAACCATTTGTCCATTATAAATTAATTCTGTGCTTAAAATATGATTTATAAGAACCAAACTGCTAATATAAATTCTAGAGTGATATGAAGTAGTACTCCGTTTTCCACTCATTTTATACATTTTTAATATTTGTTTCTTTATTTTACATTATGTGTCTGTCTGTGAGTATGTGCATGTGAATGCAGGTGCTCAGTGATGCCAAAGACATCAGATCTCTTTAGAGCTGGACTTCTAGGCAGTTGTGAGCTGTAGGATGTGGGTGCCGAGCCCCAGACTCAGATCCTCTGTAAGAGCAGTATAGTGTCTTAACCACTGAGTCATCTCTCTACTTCTTAAACATTATATCCTTAAGTAAAACTTACTGAGCCTCATAAAATCTGAAAAGTTCTGAGAGAAGGGTGTGTCATAACAACTTACTTTGATGCACTTTCATTTGAAATCTTGTTTTTTATTAGTGATCATTTGCCATCTTTTGAGCTTTGAACTCATTTTTGTGTGTTTTGGAGGTATGTTCTTATTTGACACTTTCCTCTGACAGTTAAGCTCTTGGGTGAGATTCCATTCTCTGTGGCTTTTGTGCTCTGTTGAAATGGTTGCTCCCTTAGTTGTTGCTCTGATTATTTTTTGTCAGCTTGACACAAAACTAGTGTTAACCTGGGAAGAGGGGACCTCAAGTGAAGAATTGCCTCTTATCAAATTGGCATGCCTGTGTGGCATTATTTTGATTAATATTTGATGTGGTAGGGTCCAGAGCACGTCATGTAGGTGATGGCACCCCTGGGCTGGTGGTGCTGGGTGGTATAGGAAAGCCAGCTGAGCAAGCTGTAAACAGCACTCCTCCATGGTGTCTGCTTCAGTTAGTGCCTCCAGGCTCCTGCCTTGAGTTCCCGTCATGGCTTCGCTTAGTGACAGATTGGAAAGGGTAAGATGAGATAGACACTTCCCTCTACAAGATGTGTTTGGTGAGTGTTTCTCACAGCAACAGAAAGCAAACTAGAATAGGTGTGTCTCTTATGCACTGACACTATTTTTTGCACACTCATGCAAATAATATCATCCCAGTGGTAGCTGAATGGTAGCTCTTTTCTACGTCTGGCCACTTACATCATTTCCGAGATTGCATAATTATTGAAAAGTAAAATTTGTTTTTTCATTCATCTGTAGCTGTCAGATGAATTGACGGATCAGGAGCTGTTTTGTTTCCTGTCATCTGCTGCCTCTTGCTTTTCTGGCCAAGGAATCTTGCTGCAAGAAGGCTTTGATCCCACTTTCCCAGGAGTAATCCCAATGCAATGCTCTGTTTTTTGCCTTGCTTTCTTATTTTCTGATGTATGATGCTTCCCACTAATAAATGTGATTTGCATGATAGAGTGCTGCGCAAGACTTTTGTTTCGAACGGACAAATGAGTTCCGTGAGTCAGTGTGTAGGACTCTGTTCTTTTTTTTTTTTTTTTTTTTTTAGGTTTATAATCACCATTCATTAGATGTTAACTCTTTTTTTGTTTGTTTGTTTTTTTTTTTCTCATTTTTTTTTATTAAAGATTTCCATCTCCTCCCCTCCTCTTCCATCTTCCCTCCCCTCCCTTCCACCCATACCCCCACTCCACCCCTCTCCAAAGACAAAGAGCCATCAGGGTTCCCTTCACTATGTTAAGTCCAAGGTCCTCCCAGCTCCCCCTAAGTCCAGGAAGGTGAGCAACCAAACTGACAAGGCTCACAGTGAGCCCGTCCATGCTGTAGAGTCCAAGCCCATTGCTGTTGTGTTTATACATTTATTTTAGTATTTATTTAGAATTCCTGGGATTCGTTTCTCCTGATTATGATGAATTACTTTTCACATTTGTTGCATTGGAGTGTCTATTATTTTATATATAATTTTGCATTATTATTTATTAGCGAAATGCTTATGTGATTCATTTCCTTGTGTCATGTTCTTGATTTTGGTATCGAGACTTCACTGATCTTATAAAGCTGTCTGGCCTTGCAAAGACGTCCGTCTACTTTTCAGCCCCTTGGGCATTGTGTGTGTGGCCTACAGTGATGTCTGAGAAAGCGATAGATTGACACCTTAACTGTACTGACATTTCCAACTCCTGAAACAGGATATTATTTTCATTAAAAAAAGTTCTACTTTTTTCATCAGATTTTTGTAAGTGTTGGTATTTAGTTTTTGCATAGTTTGTAAATTTATTTTTATGGCACTATTTAAATACTAATACAAGTTTTAGTTCTAGTTGTTCAATGCTTGTATATAAAAATTAGGTCTGTGTTTGCACTTTCAGCTTGATTCTTGCAATTTTGCTAAACTCTCGTATTAAAGGCATGTGCCATCTCATCCAGCTTCTTTTAACCGTGTTGTCTGGTCTAGGATTTCTTACATAGAACTTGTAAACAGTGGTAAGAGGAGCCATTAGTGCTTTTTCCTCCAGCTTATACATTAATATTACCCTTTGTCATGAAATACAAATCATGTAACTGTTAAATTTGTCAATTTCTTTTTCCATTTCTGATAAGGGCATGCCAATTTTTCCTAGGTGTTAATGCTTTAGATTATGGTGTTTGATATTTAAGTGTTGAGCTAACCAGCCTTACCTCCTTGATTTCGGCCCCAGTTGTTCATTTAGTGATATATTTATTTGTATCTGGATTTAATTTCTAATGTTGTATTGAAAGCTTTTTATCCATGTTCCTAAGGGACTTGTGTTTGTGATCTTCTTGCTTCTCAGGTTGCTGGGTATTAGAGTTCTATGACCTCAAACTCTATACCTTGGTTTTTCTTTGTAAAAAATTATTGCATAGATCTTGTCATTTAACTAATTACCTGGTACCTGCTTGACTAGCTATAACTAGTCAAAGTCTAGCTCCATGAAGGAAAAGGAGATGTGTATATGCACATACAAAGCTTCTGGGGATGCTTGTCAGTGCCCAAAGAAGGCTCATAGCCCATGGTGAACATGTCAGATGCAGACTCTGCAGCCAGGCTCTTCTAAGACATGTCAAGTTCAATAGGTAGAGTCTAAAACACAACATCCATGTTCCTAAAGATTTATAGTTTGGTGTGCTTTCAGGAAGTGACTTAAAATGCATCCATAGTTATATTCATATATTTAGAATGTATCCTATTAATAGCCTTTTGGCTTCTGTAGGGTCTGTTATAGTAACTCTTGTTGCTGACTAATCTTTAAAAGAAATGGTTTCTGGTCTCATTGAATTTTGTTTATCCTTATTTAGAGTTTCATTAATTTCTGTCCTTTATTGTTTTGATTGATTTAGATTTACCTCTTTCACTTTAAGTAGGCAACTTAAATTCCTCATTTACCCTTTCTAATGTGTGCAATTTTGTTACAGTTTTTCTCTTAGCACCACTCTGTGGATATAAAACAAATACTGATATGTTTTGTTTACATTTTCACTTACATAAGTTTCTTTTGTAAGATTTCTATTTCTTTATATGTATTTACATTTGTTTTATGACCTGAAATATGTTCAATCTTGGTAAATTTTTATGAGCTCTTGAAAAGATTATGGAACTAGTTCTTGTAGACCAGGCTGGTCATGACCTTACAGAGATTTGTCTGCCTCTGCCTCCCAAGTGCTGGGATTAAAGGCGTGTGCCACCACTGCCCAGATATAAGTAAATTTTATAATCAAATTGTTTGATATACTTACCTAGTCTTAGATAGCCTTGCTATCTAAGTTTTTCTTTTAGATTGTACTTGTAAATGAAGGTATATTTTTTCTGTTTTTGTTTTAAGATGTTTTAGAATTAACTAGAAATTGAGCTTGTTGCTGAATTCTTATTTTAGGATGTAGTTGTAGTTAGATTATGCCACTGGACCGTAGTATCCAGGAGGTTGTAAGAAAAAACCCAGTGTATTTCTGGGAACCATAACCATGCTGTAAGTTCTGAGCCTGGAGTAAACTCCTTTATAGTCTCCATCCCAAAGGCTCCTACCCAGTTACCCCTAGATTAAGATTGTTTAGATCACTGATGGCTTTGCTAGATATTTAGGGACATTAGATGTTTTTTGGGAGGTATTTTTTAAGTAAATTATACAAAACTCAATATTTTCATCCTGATGTTTCAAAATTATTTTACATTGACATTAAAATAATGACATTATAGCCTGCTTAAAGTAGACCCTGAATTCAGTGGTATGTACCAATACGTTATTGACATTTTTATTGAATGAATTTCCTGGAAACATGCACATCATTAAACATACTATAATAAATATTTCTTGATGGTTCTGATAGTTTATTTCAGATTTTCAAATGGAAATACCAATATTTGCATAATAATTTTTAAAAGGAATTAATTTACCTTTTTATAAAATAGGCTGTATAATAGTTACCAAACCTGCCTATTTTACTTGTCTTCTTTTAGGTCATACTACCCTTAAAAATGGTTAAAATGCCACTTACATCCTGATGACCAAAGTATAGTGTCAGTTTATCTTTCTTGAACTCTAAACTACTGAATATAGTTACCTACTTGATATATTGTTGACTTCCATTTATAATAGGTTAAAACAAGAGTTTTGGTTACCTCCTTCATATATTGTTTTTTTTCTGTTGTCTTTCAACAGAATATCTGTTATTTAATATCTGATTGGTAAATGTCCTTGTTTTCTTTGTAATTGACATTTACTCTATCCATCTGTCCATCTATCTATTTTTCCATCCATGTATCATTGAAGAGTTTTTTTTTTCTTTGGAGACAAGAGTTTTCCCATGTAGTTCAGGCAGGCTTAGATCTTGGATAGCTTGACATTTACTTGGTAAAAATTTAAATCTCAACAGCATTTTTAAGATTTGCTTATCACAGGCAACTGCTCCCTAACACTACTCTCTGCCTAGACTACCAGTTTCACTTTTTGACATTTCTACTTTGTAACATGAGGGCCGGCTTGTTGGGGTTTCTGTCCCGCCCCGTACTCCACTGCTGGCAAGTCCCAAAGAAAATCACACTTAGGTCTCCACAAGATTATAAACTGATTGGCTCATTAGCTCAGGCTACTTATTAGCTCTTGTAGCTTATATTGACCCATTATTTTTATCTATGTTAGCCACATGGCTCGGTATCTTTTTCAGCGGAGCAAGTCACATCCTGCTTCTTCGGTGGTCTGGGCAGGATTCTGAGGAATGGGGAAAGGGAGCTTTCTGCTTCCCAGAATTCTCCTCTTCTCATCACCCTGCCTTCTACTTCCTGTCTGGTTGACCCACCTATACTTCCTGCCTGGCCAATCAGCGTTTATTTCAAACATGATTGACAGAATACAAACAATTCTCCCACATCACTACTTAGGATTCAGCTTGAGTATATATAAAGAAATTGGATTGCGTAGGTTAAAACATCAGTTGTATAATAGTCTAGTTGTGTGGCCTGTGGCAGTTTATTTTTAAAATCACCCTTGTGAGCCATTTTTTTTCACTTGCAAAATGTTTCATATGATTGCTATGAAAATGGAAATAATTAAATATGTTTTAAGAATAGTTTGGTACATGGCAAATGTTTTCTATGCTATTACTAATTAGAATATCCATATTCTTTGATTATTTCTCTATGTAATGGCCATTTTTATAAAATAAAAATTAATTGAAAATAATTCTTTTGTTCAAAGACATTTTATTGCCTTTCTTTCCTAAGAAGAGTAAAACCCAAAAGTTCTTGTGTATTTTGATGTCCTAGATTACACTGTCTTGGCTCCACCTTGGGCAGTTTCAAGAAATTCCTAATTATATTGATAGCTTACTAGCCTACTTAAGATTTATTGCATGTAGTAAACAAATTTCTACTGTCTGCATTTTTTAACTTCTTTGTTTATTTCATGTCTACTTCCTAGGATGTAAGTTCCCGGAAACCAGGGATCTTATGTGTTTTTACATGTTGTCTGTAGTGCTTCAAACATGGAGAACTTAAATATTATCACATGAGCGATAAAATGAAACAAATCATTTGATTTCATTTCCTGGACTTTATAAACCTGAAAATCCTGGAATTTTCTGTTTCTGTTTAAAATAATCATGGATATTTAGAACTGGAAGAGACATTTGAGATCATCATTTTTTATTCCTCTCTTTAGTGCTAAAGAAAACGAATAGAGACTGAGTTAGACATGCCTATCACATTCTATGATTGTTCTTTGCTGATGCTCCTTTCTGAACCATGTGATGTAGAGTCGGGGCTGACATCCCATTTTGGTGTTCTGCTCTCATAGGAAGTGACAGTCATGTTTCTCCATTTAAACCTGCCTCAATTTATTTTTACATACTGGTCGGACTTGACATAAATATTTTCTTCTGTTAAAAGTAAATATCTTTATTGTTTTAAAAAACTTAGAATTGATTATTTTAAATTAGTTATACTTCTTATTCTGATAATATGCATATATGTGAAAAAGAACATTACTCACATATTTTCCTATCTGCTCATCAGTTTTAATCATTAATTACTGTGTGCTTCGTGATAAAATAATTGTAGGAAAAATTGCCCATTTATAGACTATTCCAATGAAGATCTACCTTTTCTCATAGGGTGAGTGTGGTTGCCCATGGACTGTTTATTTGGGAAGATGGGCGATTGTATTTTATATAGATTGACAGTGGAAGAGCTTAGATTTTGATGAGACTTTCATTTTGGCCTGACACAGCATTTTTAAAAATTAATACTTTTTTTTCGAGCTTTGCCCTCACAGCAAAATAGCCCATGCAGTATCAATAGAGTTTAATAGATTTCTAGTATAAATCTTTTTATATTATAGGCTAGTAAGATACTTATTATTTTGAAAATGTGGTGTCTTACTTTTGGGTATATTTCACAAATTGCTTATGTCAAAGACAAATAACAGTTAAGGCTATAAAAGTCAAAGAACAAAAGAACAGAGAAGAATATTCTTTTTTTTTATTTTATTTTTTTCCCAGTTTATCTATTTTTTATTAAAAATTGCCATCTCCTCCCCTCCTCTTCCCCCTTCCCTCCCCTCCCCTCCACCCATACCCCCACTCCCTCCCTCTCCAGGCCAAAGAGCCATAAGGGTTCTCTACACTATGTTGAGTCCAAGGTCCTCCCAACTCCCTCCAGGTCCAGGAAGGTGAGCAACCAAACTGACAAGGCTCACACAGAGCCCGTACATGTCGTAGAGACCAAGCCCATCGCCATTGTCCTTGGCTCCTCGGTCAGCCTCCACCATCAGCCACTTTCAGAGAGTCCGATTTGGTCGCATGTTCCATCAGTCCCATTCCAAGTGGACTTGGTGGTCTCCCATTAGTTCTGTCCTGCCGTCTCAGTGGGTGAATGCATCCCTCATGGTTCTGACTTTCTTTCTCATGATCTCTTGATGTGGGAGAGTCTTCTGTTTGAGTTGATTTCATTGGCTAATAAAGAAACTGCCTGGCCCATTTGATAGACCGCCCCTTAGGTGGGTGGAGTAGACAGAACAGGAAGAGGAAGTGAGGTAGAAGGATCAGTCAGATGCCATGCCTCTCTTAAGTTAGGCAGACCGCTGTGCCTCTCCTCAGAGAGAAGCCAGACGCGATGAAGCTCCAGCCCAAGATGGACGTACACTAGAATCTACCTGGTAAGGCACCACTTTGTGGTGCTACACAGATTATTCGATATGCTTTAGTCAAGATGTGAGTAAGAGGCTGGAAATAATGGGCCAGGCAGTGTTTAAAAGAATACAATTTGTGTGATGTTATTTTGGGGCATAAGCTAGCCGGAGGCCAAAAGCCGGGCAGCAGGAATGCAGCCTGCAGCTCTTCACTACAATCTCTCTCCTTCTGCTCCTCATCAGAACTTTGGGAGCTCAGTCCGGTGCTCCAATGTGGGGCTCTGTCTCTATCTCCATCCATCGCCAGGTGAAGGTTAAGGCTCACAGTGAGCCCGTCCATGCTGTAGAGTTCACGTTCATTGCCGTTGTCCTTGGTTTCTCAGTCCTCCTCCACCGTCAGCCACATTCAGAGAGCCCGGTTTGGTCCCCTGTTCCATCAGTTCCATTCCAACTGGACTTGGTGGTCTCGCGTTAGATCTGTCCCACCGTCTCAATGGGTAAACGCACTCCTCTCGGTCCTGACTTCCTTGCTCATGATCTCCCTCCTTTTGCTCCTCATCGGGACCTTGGGAGCTCAGTCCGGTGCTCCAATGTGGGGCTCTGTCATTTTCTCCATCCAATGCCAGGTGAAGGTTCTATGGTGATATGCAAGATATTCATGAGTATGGCAATAGGATCTGGACATTTCTGGCACCCTCTCCTCAGCTGCCCAAGGACCTAGCTGGGGGCGTCCTCTGGACACCTGGGAACCCCTCTAGAGTCAAGTCTCTGCCAACCCTAGAATGGCTCCCTTAAGTAAGATATATAATTCCTTGTTCCCATATCCACCCTTCCTATATCCCAACCATCCTATTCCCCCAAGCTCTTCCCATCCTCCACTTCACACTTTTCTCGCCCCATCCGCCCATCCCACCCCACCCCCATGTTCCCATTTTTTGTCCAGCAATCTTGTCTACTTCCAATATCCAGGAGGATAACTATATGTTTTTCTTTGGGTTCACCTTCTTATATAGCTTCTCTAGGATTTTTACGAATTATAGGCTCGATGTCCTTTATTTATTTATGGCTAGAAACCAATTATGAGTGAGTACATCCCATGTTCATCTTTTTGGGCCTGGGTTACCTCACTCAGGATGGTGTTTTCTATTTCCCTCCATTTGCATGCAACATTCAAGATGTCATTGTTTTTTACCGCCGAGTAGTACTCTAATATGTATATATTCCACACTTTCTTCATCCATTCTTCCACTGAAGGGCATCTAGGTTGTTTCCAGGTTCTGGCTATTACAAATAATGCTGCTATAACATGGTTGAACAGATGCTTTTGTAATATGATTGGGCATCTCTTGGGTAAATTCCCAAGAGTGGGATTGCTGGTTCCTGGGGTAGGTTGATCCCAAATTTCCTGAGAAACCTCCACACTGCTTTCCAAAGCGGTTGCACAAGTTTGCATTCCCACCAGCAATGGATGAGTGTACCCCTTACTCCACTCCTCTCCAGCAAAGGCTATCATTGGTGTTTTTGATTTTAGCCATTCTGACAGGTGTAAGATGGTATCTCAACGTTGTTTTGATTTGCATTTCCCTGATTGCTAAGGAGGTTGAGCATGCCCTTAAGTGTCTTTTGGCCATTCGAACTTCTTCTGTTGAGAATTCTCTGTTCAGTTCAGTGCCCCAATTTTTAATTGGGTTCATTAGCATTTTAAGGTCTAGTCTCTTGAGTTCCTTATATATTTTGGAGATCAGACCTTTGTCTGTTGCAGGGTTGGTGAAGATCTTTTCCCAGTCAGTAGGCTGCCTTTTTGTCTTAGTGACAGTGTCCTTTGCTTTACAGAAGCTGCTCAGCTTCAGGAGGTCCCATTTATTCAATGTTGCCCTTAATGTCTGTGCTGCTGGGGCTATATGTAGGAAGCGGTCTCCTGTGCCCAAATGTTGTAGAGTACTTCCCACTTTCTCCTCTAACAGGTTCAGTGTGTTCAGATTGATATTGAGATCTTTAATCCATTTGGACTTGAGTTTTGTGCATGGTGATAGACACGGATCTACTTTCATTCTTCTACAGGTTGACATCCAGTTATGCCAGCACCATTTGTTGAAGATGCTTTCTTTCTTCCATTGTGTGCTTTTAGCTCCTTTATCAAAAATCAGGTGTTCATAGATTTGTGGGTTAAGATCTGGGTCTTCTATTCGATTCCATTGGTCGACTTCTCTGTTTTTATGCCAATACCAAGCTGTTTTCAATACTGTAGCTCTGTAATAGAGTTTGAAGTCGGGGATGGTAATGCCTCCAGAAGTTCCTTTATTGTATAAGATTGTTTTGGCTATCCTGGGTTTCTTGTTCTTCCATATAAAGTTGATTATTGTCCTCTCAAGATCTGTGAAGAATTTTTTTTCCTTTTTTTTTTTTTTTTTTTGTAGACCAGGCTGGCCTCGAACTCACAGAGATCCGCCTGCCTCTGCCTCCCGAGTGCTGGGATTAAAGGCGTGCACCACCACCGCCCGGCAAGATCTGTGAAGAATTTTGATGGGATCTTTAAGGGGATTGAATTAAATCTATAGATTGCCTTTGGTAGTATTGCCATTTTTACTGTGTTGATCCTCCCAATCCAAGAGCAAGGGAGATCCTTCCATTTTCTGGTATCCTCTTCAATTTCTTTCTTCAGAGACTTAAAGTTCTTGAGAAATCTCTCAGAAAAATAACCAAGCCACCACCTGGTTTCCCTACAATAAAAGTCTACCTCACATACATTTGTGTGTGTTTGTTTTGTAAGCAGTGGGGCCTAAATCTGAGACAAACACAGACAGACACACAGACACACAGACACACACACACACACACACACACACACACACACACACACACAGTTTCAGTTCTCTTCCAATATTAATTTTAACAGTCTTAGTAACTTGCCCAGCCTGACCTTTGAACTCACTCTATAGCCCAGACAGGCTTTAAACTTCTGATCCTTCCTGGCTTAGCCTCCTAAATCACAGAGCTCGGTCCTCACATCCATTTTGATATCTCATTCTTCCTTGGTTAGAGTTACCCCAAGATGTTTTATGCTATTTGTGGCTATTGTGAAAGGTGATGCTTCTCTGATTTCCCTCTCTGCTTCCTTATCCTTTGTGTATAGGAGGGCGACTGATTTTTTGGAGTTGATCTTGTATCCTGCCACGATACTAAAGGAGTTTATCAGCTGTAGGAGTTCTTTGGTGGAGTTTTTCAGGTCGCTTATGTACACTATCATATCATCAGCAAATAAAGAAAGTTTAACTTCTTCCTTTCCAATTCGAATCCCCTTGATCCCCTTGTTTTGTCTTATTGCTATTGCTAGAACTTCAAGCACTATATTGAAGAGATAAGGAGAGAGTGGACAGCCTGTCGCGTTCCTGAATTTAGGACTCTGTTCTTGAGGACTCTCGCTGACAGCATTCCTTTCCCTTTCACACACCTATTTGTGTTCTACTGTAGAGCTCTTGAGTTGTAGAATTTCTACGTTTAGACGTCTGCTCTGGATCTAAAATTCTGTTGGAAAAGCTGTAGCCTGGAAGCGTTTTTCCGAAATAGTATGAAGGGAGTCAGTAGACAATGAAACAGATGAACAAAGTAGAATACAGGACAGTGTGAGAACACCTTTTACCAGAATCTGGTTTGCTTCGTGGTCTTTGTAGAACCACTACAGGCTTCAGGCCATCAACAATCCATTCAAATTAGAGTTTCAAATCACATTTAAACTGTGGTAGAAATAACTCGGGACAATTCTGTGGCAAGTTACCACGCCCTCATTAACCGTGACCTTGGGTACTACATTTGACCATTTGTGGTATAACTTAGTGTCTATAAAGTGGGACTAATATCCATTGATGATGGGCACTGAGGAAAATGTCCACAGAATAATATGTAGCACATTGCTGAGAATAATATATTTGTGTGTTTTTACCCTTCCTAATGTGGATCTGAGATATCCCACAGTGCCCACAGTTGGCACTAGAGAGAGAGGGGTTGGAGCCTCACCAGAGGGTGGTAGTCAACCTGTCCTCAAAGGGGGTTGTGAGATATTGCTCTCCTCTCCCTCCTGGCAATGAGATGAATAACCCCTTTGCTGCAGTCTTTCTTCAGGATAATCTGCCTCACCACAGGATCATGATAATGGATCCATTTGTTATGGGCTGAAAAAGTCTAAATCTATAAGCCAAACAAACTCTTCTCTTGTATAGTTGGCTTGTCTTGGGTATTTGTTATAGTGGCTGAGAGCTGGCTCACTTGTCATCTGTTCCTTTCCTTTGGGACATAGAGCTAAATTTGAGCATGTCCTCTCACCTCCCATCAGCTGCTTATTTTCTCCAGTTTTCCCCCTCTGCTTTATTTATAAAACCCATGTGTCTCAGAGTAACTTATTGAAAATGAATGCTTAATATAATGGCCAGATTTTGTTCTTAGAGGCTGCTTCATTTTCTTGGTGCCTTATCCCCTTTGTCTGTTTATGTAAGCTGTTGGAGACCATATGACCAAATGAAGAGTAATTCACTCAGGTCTCTGGCTTTTCCTAATGACCAAATGAACCTGGTTTTATTATGTGAAAATATATTGAATTTCTTTTGAGACATATTTGAGTTCTGAAAATATTAGTAGTATTTTAGTGATACATACTTTTTTCTACCCGAAAACTTGATCTTTTCAATCTCACCTTTTACACTCTAACTTCCTGATGATCCTGTTATTAAGAGATGAGTTTAGGGCTGGAGCACTCTGGAACATTCTGTCATTACATTGCTGTTCAGATTGAAACTGACAGCCCCACATTTCTTCACAGTCCCCCATGCCTTGGGGACTTCCCACAGTAAAATTTTGATCTTACTTTGACTTTCTGCTGGCATTGAATGGTTGTCTTGGCAGATCCCCTTCATAGCCACTTAGAATATGTCTGGAGAAGAAACTAATTTGTTTTAGAAAAATGTAATTTAGATGTTGACTATTGTTGAAAGATTGTACATAACAGATTTCATTGCCAAGCATAACAGTGAAGAATGCAGACATCCACAATCCAGATGATGTGTGTGCATCTCATAGCATTTGCTGGTAGACTTTAGGTGCCACATCATTTTCTGTAAATTTTGTTTCACTCCTTTCTACCTTCCATCGTTGCTTGAAAGGTGTTCCACTTCGTCCCGACCCCTAGTGTCCGGAGAGAGGGGCCTTACACCCTGTCTTGCTGGGAGTGTTTGAACTTGGAGTGTTCGCGCTGTTCTATCTTTCTGTTGGAAATCTTTCTTTATTATTTCTGTTATAGTCTTGTTTATTTTTTTGTTTTTAATTTTTTAGGATTCACTGCTCAATAGTTGCACATATTGAGCTAAATTTTTTATTTATTTTTAGATTTTTTGTTTTGTTTTGTTGCTTTTCAAGGCAGGGTTTCTCTGTCCTAGCTGTCCTGGAACTAGCTCTTGTAGACCAGTCTGGCCTCAGACTCACAGATATCTGCCTGCCTCTGCCTTCCAAGTGCTGGAATTAAAGATGTGCACCACCACTGCTGGGCTTGAGCTAATTCTTATCATATCTATCCCATTTTCCACCCTTTTTTGTTCTTTCTCCTACATTAATCTCAAATGTATCCTTTAATTTTCATTTTTTCCTAGGTATAATTTAAATTCTAGAGTATCTTTTTTTCTTCCATGAGTGTTTCCTTAAATACTTTGCACTTGTTCATATGTAAGAATGAGATATCAAAATGGATGTGAGGACCGAGCTCTGTGATTTAGGAGGCTAAGCCAGGAAGGATCAGAAGTTTAAAGCCTGTCTGGGCTATAGAGTGAGTTCAAAGGTCAGGCTGGGCAAGTTACTAAGACTGTGTGTGTGTGTGTGTGTGTGTGTGTGTGTGTGTGTGTCTGTGTGTCTGTCTGTGTTTGTCTCAGATTTAGGCCCCACTGCTTACAAAACAAACACACACAAATGTATGTGAGGTGGACTTTTATTGTAGGGAAACCAGGTGGTGGCTTGGTTATTTTTCTGAGAGATTTCTCAATGTCATCATTAAGTACAGCTCCCCCGCCCCGAAACTCAGTATTTCACCAAAAAAGTCTTTGGTATCTAGAGCTTATAAGCTTGGTAATGAATATTTTAGCAGTTGAGCCTGAGATAAAGTTAAAAGTTTTCTCAGAATGTAGATGTCAACTTTTCCTTAAGCTTTCTCTTTTAGTGTGACACATCATGATCACGATGCCTTGACCCTGTCTATACTTGCTGCTTCCCACCAGATTCTCCTGAGTTATTTCCCAAAGATGGAAAGTTCAGTCTCTTGTAGGTGTAGTGAAGTGATAGTGGCAAGTCTGACCTGAGGTCAGGACGCGGACCAGGGACCTGCTGTCTGTGCACATGTGCAGTGCGCTCTAGTTGTCAGTCCCACTAAGGCGCCTTGCATTTGGTTCCTGTCTTATGAGCTTTATTAACGTGGAGGCAGAAGACTAATAAAGCAGGAAAGGGTGTATTTTGACTTTTGAGCTTTCAGTCCAGGATTCCTTGCAGCATATCATGACAGGAAGCATGTGGTGGATAAGCTGCCATCTCATTGCATCTGGGAAGCAGAGATGTGGGGATGGGGAGAGAGGGAGGACAGAAAAGAAGGCATAGGTGATATAATCCCCCAGAGCATGTGCTCAAGGATCCATGGCCTTCAGTGGTAGCCAATCTTCTAGGCCTCTCAGTAGTCCATCAGATTATGACCCCGTCTATGTTTTTGCTTGTTGATGAGCTCAGAGCACTCACGAGCCAGCCACTTCCTATAGTTCCACCTCGGAACCTTGCAGCACTGGGGACTAAGCCCTCAGAAATGTTTGTTTTTTTTTGGGGGGGGGCTTGGTTTTAAATTATTAAAATTTTCAAATTTTGTCAGAATTTCTATGGCATAAAATTCTTGATTTTTGTTTACTTATTTCCTCTGGATTAAGCTCCCATCAAGAAAGATAACTTTCTGCCTTACATACATTCTTTTTTGTTGTTGTTTGTTTGTTTTTTGAGACAGGGTTTCTTTGTAGCTTTAGAACCTGTCCTGGAACTAGGTCTGTAGACCAGGCTGGCCTTGACCTCTCAGAGATCAGCCTGCCTCTGCCTCCCTGGTGCTGGGATTAAAGCACTGCCCAGCTATGTGCATTCTTAGAGACCTTGCCTCCTGTCTCCTCTTGTCCTTTGTATCCCTTTAGTACTCACAGTAAAGTAAGACTCCTGTCTTTTCCCTTTCATTTTCAAGACAGAGCAGAGGTAAATGTCTTTTAACTAGAAAAACTGTTTCTTCCTTAAATTACACTGTGCGGTGCTTACATATGATTTTATCTTCATAATAGACATTGAAATGAAGTATAAGAAAATACAAACAACATAACAGTGCAGGATGTAAGATAGTTATCTCTAGTAGTAATGTGAGGAGAGATGAACGTAATACAGTCGCAGGCTGCTATGCAAACCTTCTTCCCACTGGGAGAGACTACCTTCTATTGCTCACCCATTGTTGCTGTGGGACTTCCTAGGGGCAGATTCCTAAGCCTGGAATGCCAGATCACATAGTAGTGTATGCTCAGTTTTTATAGAAATTATCAAGTCATTCTGTACATGGCTCACACACTTTACATTCCACTCAACAGTGTGTGAACTTCTAGGTCTTCAGCAACCTGAGTGGCACTTGTGACTGCTAGGTTAATTTAGGTTTTGGTGGTTTAAAAAATCTTTAGCCATTTTAATAGGTATGTGGCATTAATATGCTGTGCTTCTATTTTACAAATCATTAATGACTGATAATACCACAGGTCTTTAACTTGTGCTTATTTGCTATCTGTAATGAGTTTTGTTGTTGTTGTAGGCCTGTTTACTGTTTTCCCATTTATTTGATTAGAGGGCTGAGTTTTAACCTGTGAGGTTTTTAAAAAAATACATTCTGGAGTTCAATACTTTAGAAATTCTTTCTCTGAACTGCAGCTGACATTTCCTCTCAGCCTGTAGCTTCTTTTTATTCTCTCGGCATCTTCTGGAGAGCCAAAGGCTTAAGTTTTGTTTAAATCTATTTTTTTCTCCATCTCCTTTTATGTATCAGAACTTTGGAATTCTGTTAAAGAATTCTTTGTTTAACCAGAGCCCAGAAAGATTTTCTTTTCTTTTGTTTCAAGACTTTTATAATTTCTTGTTTTAGATATAAGCCTATGGTTGTTTTGAGTTATTTTTGTGTAAATTATGATGTATAGGTCATTGTTGATTTCTTTTCAAGTTTATTTTATGTGTGTGGGTGTTTTTCTTGCATGTATATCCTATGTGCATGCAATATCTGGGGAGGTCAGAAGAGAGCATCGGATTCTAGGGAACTAGCATTGCAGATGATTGTCAGCTCCTCTCTGGGTGCTGCAACTCAAACACAGGCCTCTGCAAGAGCAGTAAGTTCTCCTAACTGCTGAGCCAGCTTTCCAACCCCTCATGGGTTTTGCATATAAGAAGCCAGTTGTTCTGACTTGACTTGTGTCAAGTCTGTCATTTGTCTGTTGCATCTTTATGAATAGTCATCTGAGCATATTTGTTTGCCCTCTCTTCTGTTCTACATCTCTTGAAATCTAGCCTTTGGCAATCACCACACCATCTTGATCACTGTAGCTTTATGGTAAGTAAGGAAATGTCTTTGGATGAGCTTTTTAATTTTAAGAAACTATTTGAGCTATTGAGCTACTTGTTTTGAGCTATTCTAGTTTTGGTTTTACCTTAATAAATGATGTTTAGAATTTGTCTTTGCCTACAGTGATGTCTGAGAAAGCGATAGATTGACACCTTAACTGTACTGACATTTCCAACTCCTGAAACAGGATATTATTTTCATTAAAAAAAGTTCTACTTTTTTCATCAGATTTTTGTAAGTGTTGGTATTTAGTTTTTGCATAGTTTGTAAATTTATTTTTATGGCACTATTTAAATACTAATACAAGTTTTAGTTCTAGTTGTTCAATGCTTGTATATAAAAATTAGGTCTGTGTTTGCACTTTCAGCTTGATTCTTGCAATTTTGCTAAACTCTCGTATTCTGAAAGTTCTGGGGCCTAGATCTTTTATAAACAATTTGGGGTTTCTTTATTGAAAGTTGTGTTTTTTATTCCTTCTCCTTTTACCTGTTTTCCTTCTCGTTTTTCTTTCTCCTTCTTCCTTTTTCCCCCACTATCCCCCTCCTTCATGTGTTATCTTCTCTCTCTTTTTTTCTTGGTTTTTCAAGACAGGGTTTCTCTGTGTAACCTTGGCTGTCCTGGAACTCACTATAGACCAGGCAGGCCTCAAACTCATAGAGATCTTCCTGCTTCTGCCTCCTAAGAGCTGGCATTAAAGGCATGTGCCATCTCATCCAGCTTCTTTTAACCGTGTTGTCTGGTCTAGGATTTCTTACATAGAACTTGTAAACAGTGGTAAGAGGAGCCATTAGTGCTTTTTCCTCCAGCTTATACATTAATATTACCCTTTGTCATGAAATACAAATCATGTAACTGTTAAATTTGTCAATTTCTTTTTCCATTTCTGATAAGGGCATGCCAATTTTTCCTAGGTGTTAATGCTTTAGATTATGGTGTTTGATATTTAAGTGTTGAGCTAACCAGCCTTACCTCCTTGATTTCGGCCCCAGTTGTTCATTTAGTGATATATTTATTTGTATCTGGATTTAATTTCTAATGTTGTATTGAAAGCTTTTTATCCATGTTCCTAAGGGACTTGTGTTTGTGATCTTCTTGCTTCTCAGGTTGCTGGGTATTAGAGTTCTATGACCTCAAACTCTATACCTTGGTTTTTCTTTGTAAAAAATTATTGCATAGATCTTGTCATTTAACTAATTACCTGGTACCTGCTTGACTAGCTATAACTAGTCAAAGTCTAGCTCCATGAAGGAAAAGGAGATGTGTATATGCACATACAAAGCTTCTGGGGATGCTTGTCAGTGCCCAAAGAAGGCTCATAGCCCATGGTGAACATGTCAGATGCAGACTCTGCAGCCAGGCTCTTCTAAGACATGTCAAGTTCAATAGGTAGAGTCTAAAACACAACATCCATGTTCCTAAAGATTTATAGTTTGGTGTGCTTTCAGGAAGTGACTTAAAATGCATCCATAGTTATATTCATATATTTAGAATGTATCCTATTAATAGCCTTTTGGCTTCTGTAGGGTCTGTTATAGTAACTCTTGTTGCTGACTAATCTTTAAAAAGAAATGGTTTCTGGTCTCATTGAATTTTGTTTATCCTTATTTAGAGTTTCATTAATTTCTGTCCTTTATTGTTTTGATTGATTTAGATTTACCTCTTTCACTTTAAGTAGGCAACTTAAATTCCTCATTTACCCTTTCTAATGTGTGCAATTTTGTTACAGTTTTTCTCTTAGCACCACTCTGTGGATATAAAACAAATACTGATATGTTTTGTTTACATTTTCACTTACATAAGTTTCTTTTGTAAGATTTCTATTTCTTTATATGTATTTACATTTGTTTTATGACCTGAAATATGTTCAATCTTGGTAAATTTTTATGAGCTCTTGAAAAGATTATGGAACTAGTTCTTGTAGACCAGGCTGGTCATGACCTTACAGAGATTTGTCTGCCTCTGCCTCCCAAGTGCTGGGATTAAAGGCGTGTGCCACCACTGCCCAGATATAAGTAAATTTTATAATCAAATTGTTTGATATACTTACCTAGTCTTAGATAGCCTTGCTATCTAAGTTTTTCTTTTAGATTGTACTTGTAAATGAAGGTATATTTTTTCTGTTTTTGTTTTAAGATGTTTTAGAATTAACTAGAAATTGAGCTTGTTGCTGAATTCTTATTTTAGGATGTAGTTGTAGTTAGATTATGCCACTGGACCGTAGTATCCAGGAGGTTGTAAGAAAAAACCCAGTGTATTTCTGGGAACCATAACCATGCTGTAAGTTCTGAGCCTGGAGTAAACTCCTTTATAGTCTCCATCCCAAAGGCTCCTACCCAGTTACCCCTAGATTAAGATTGTTTAGATCACTGATGGCTTTGCTAGATATTTAGGGACATTAGATGTTTTTTGGGAGGTATTTTTTAAGTAAATTATACAAAACTCAATATTTTCATCCTGATGTTTCAAAATTATTTTACATTGACATTAAAATAATGACATTATAGCCTGCTTAAAGTAGACCCTGAATTCAGTGGTATGTACCAATACGTTATTGACATTTTTATTGAATGAATTTCCTGGAAACATGCACATCATTAAACATACTATAATAAATATTTCTTGATGGTTCTGATAGTTTATTTCAGATTTTCAAATGGAAATACCAATATTTGCATAATAATTTTTAAAAGGAATTAATTTACCTTTTTATAAAATAGGCTGTATAATAGTTACCAAACCTGCCTATTTTACTTGTCTTCTTTTAGGTCATACTACCCTTAAAAATGGTTAAAATGCCACTTACATCCTGATGACCAAAGTATAGTGTCAGTTTATCTTTCTTGAACTCTAAACTACTGAATATAGTTACCTACTTGATATATTGTTGACTTCCATTTATAATAGGTTAAAACAAGAGTTTTGGTTACCTCCTTCATATATTGTTTTTTTTCTGTTGTCTTTCAACAGAATATCTGTTATTTAATATCTGATTGGTAAATGTCCTTGTTTTCTTTGTAATTGACATTTACTCTATCCATCTGTCCATCTATCTATTTTTCCATCCATGTATCATTGAAGAGTTTTTTTTTTCTTTGGAGACAAGAGTTTTCCCATGTAGTTCAGGCAGGCTTAGATCTTGGATAGCTTGACATTTACTTGGTAAAAATTTAAATCTCAACAGCATTTTTAAGATTTGCTTATCACAGGCAACTGCTCCCTAACACTACTCTCTGCCTAGACTACCAGTTTCACTTTTTGACATTTCTACTTTGTAACATGAGGGCCGGCTTGTTGGGGTTTCTGTCCCGCCCCGTACTCCACTGCTGGCAAGTCCCAAAGAAAATCACACTTAGGTCTCCACAAGATTATAAACTGATTGGCTCATTAGCTCAGGCTACTTATTAGCTCTTGTAGCTTATATTGACCCATTATTTTTATCTATGTTAGCCACATGGCTCGGTATCTTTTTCAGCGGAGCAAGTCACATCCTGCTTCTTCGGTGGTCTGGGCAGGATTCTGAGGAATGGGGAAAGGGAGCTTTCTGCTTCCCAGAATTCTCCTCTTCTCATCACCCTGCCTTCTACTTCCTGTCTGGTTGACCCACCTATACTTCCTGCCTGGCCAATCAGCGTTTATTTCAAACATGATTGACAGAATACAAACAATTCTCCCACATCACTACTTAGGATTCAGCTTGAGTATATATAAAGAAATTGGATTGCGTAGGTTAAAACATCAGTTGTATAATAGTCTAGTTGTGTGGCCTGTGGCAGTTTATTTTTAAAATCACCCTTGTGAGCCATTTTTTTTCACTTGCAAAATGTTTCATATGATTGCTATGAAAATGGAAATAATTAAATATGTTTTAAGAATAGTTTGGTACATGGCAAATGTTTTCTATGCTATTACTAATTAGAATATCCATATTCTTTGATTATTTCTCTATGTAATGGCCATTTTTATAAAATAAAAATTAATTGAAAATAATTCTTTTGTTCAAAGACATTTTATTGCCTTTCTTTCCTAAGAAGAGTAAAACCCAAAAGTTCTTGTGTATTTTGATGTCCTAGATTACACTGTCTTGGCTCCACCTTGGGCAGTTTCAAGAAATTCCTAATTATATTGATAGCTTACTAGCCTACTTAAGATTTATTGCATGTAGTAAACAAATTTCTACTGTCTGCATTTTTTAACTTCTTTGTTTATTTCATGTCTACTTCCTAGGATGTAAGTTCCCGGAAACCAGGGATCTTATGTGTTTTTACATGTTGTCTGTAGTGCTTCAAACATGGAGAACTTAAATATTATCACATGAGCGATAAAATGAAACAAATCATTTGATTTCATTTCCTGGACTTTATAAACCTGAAAATCCTGGAATTTTCTGTTTCTGTTTAAAATAATCATGGATATTTAGAACTGGAAGAGACATTTGAGATCATCATTTTTTATTCCTCTCTTTAGTGCTAAAGAAAACGAATAGAGACTGAGTTAGACATGCCTATCACATTCTATGATTGTTCTTTGCTGATGCTCCTTTCTGAACCATGTGATGTAGAGTCGGGGCTGACATCCCATTTTGGTGTTCTGCTCTCATAGGAAGTGACAGTCATGTTTCTCCATTTAAACCTGCCTCAATTTATTTTTACATACTGGTCGGACTTGACATAAATATTTTCTTCTGTTAAAAGTAAATATCTTTATTGTTTTAAAAAACTTAGAATTGATTATTTTAAATTAGTTATACTTCTTATTCTGATAATATGCATATATGTGAAAAAGAACATTACTCACATATTTTCCTATCTGCTCATCAGTTTTAATCATTAATTACTGTGTGCTTCGTGATAAAATAATTGTAGGAAAAATTGCCCATTTATAGACTATTCCAATGAAGATCTACCTTTTCTCATAGGGTGAGTGTGGTTGCCCATGGACTGTTTATTTGGGAAGATGGGCGATTGTATTTTATATAGATTGACAGTGGAAGAGCTTAGATTTTGATGAGACTTTCATTTTGGCCTGACACAGCATTTTTAAAAATTAATACTTTTTTTTCGAGCTTTGCCCTCACAGCAAAATAGCCCATGCAGTATCAATAGAGTTTAATAGATTTCTAGTATAAATCTTTTTATATTATAGGCTAGTAAGATACTTATTATTTTGAAAATGTGGTGTCTTACTTTTGGGTATATTTCACAAATTGCTTATGTCAAAGACAAATAACAGTTAAGGCTATAAAAGTCAAAGAACAAAAGAACAGAGAAGAATATTCTTTTTTTTTTATTTTATTTTTTTTCCCAGTTTATCTATTTTTTATTAAAAATTGCCATCTCCTCCCCTCCTCTTCCCCCTTCCCTCCCCTCCCCTCCACCCATACCCCCACTCCCTCCCTCTCCAGGCCAAAGAGCCATAAGGGTTCTCTACACTATGTTGAGTCCAAGGTCCTCCCAACTCCCTCCAGGTCCAGGAAGGTGAGCAACCAAACTGACAAGGCTCACACAGAGCCCGTACATGTCGTAGAGACCAAGCCCATCGCCATTGTCCTTGGCTCCTCGGTCAGCCTCCACCATCAGCCACTTTCAGAGAGTCCGATTTGGTCGCATGTTCCATCAGTCCCATTCCAAGTGGACTTGGTGGTCTCCCATTAGTTCTGTCCTGCCGTCTCAGTGGGTGAATGCATCCCTCATGGTTCTGACTTTCTTTCTCATGATCTCTTGATGTGGGAGAGTCTTCTGTTTGAGTTGATTTCATTGGCTAATAAAGAAACTGCCTGGCCCATTTGATAGACCGCCCCTTAGGTGGGTGGAGTAGACAGAACAGGAAGAGGAAGTGAGGTAGAAGGATCAGTCAGATGCCATGCCTCTCTTAAGTTAGGCAGACCGCTGTGCCTCTCCTCAGAGAGAAGCCAGACGCGATGAAGCTCCAGCCCAAGATGGACGTACACTAGAATCTACCTGGTAAGGCACCACTTTGTGGTGCTACACAGATTATTCGATATGCTTTAGTCAAGATGTGAGTAAGAGGCTGGAAATAATGGGACAGGCAGTGTTTAAAAGAATACAATTTGTGTGATGTTATTTTGGGGCTTAAGCTAGCCGGAGGCCAAAAGCCGGGCAGCAGGAATGCAGCCTGCAGCTCTTCACTACAATCTCTCTCCTTCTGCTCCTCATCAGAACTTTGGGAGCTCAGTCCGGTGCTCCAATGTGGGGCTCTGTCTCTATCTCCATCCATCGCCAGGTGAAGGTTAAGGCTCACAGTGAGCCCGTCCATGCTGTAGAGTTCACATTCATTGCCGTTGTCCTTGGTTTCTCAGTCCTCCTCCACCGTCAGCCACATTCAGAGAGCCCGGTTTGGTCCCCTGTTCCATCAGTTCCATTCCAACTGGACTTGGTGGTCTCGCGTTAGATCTGTCCCACCGTCTCAATGGGTAAACGCACTCCTCTCGGTCCTGACTTCCTTGCTCATGATCTCCCTCCTTTTGCTCCTCATCGGGACCTTGGGAGCTCAGTCCGGTGCTCCAATGTGGGGCTCTGTCATTTTCTCCATCCAATGCCAGGTGAAGGTTCTATGGTGATATGCAAGATATTCATGAGTATGGCAATAGGATCTGGACATTTCTGGCACCCTCTCCTCAGCTGCCCAAGGACCTAGCTGGGGGCGTCCTCTGGACACCTGGGAACCCCTCTAGAGTCAAGTCTCTGCCAACCCTAGAATGGCTCCCTTAAGTAAGATATATAATTCCTTGTTCCCATATCCACCCTTCCTATATCCCAACCATCCTATTCCCCCAAGCTCTTCCCATCCTCCACTTCACACTTTTCTCGCCCCATCCCCCCTCCCCCCATCCCACCCCACCCCTATGTTCCCATTTTTTGTCCGGCAATCTTGTCTACTTCCAGTATCCAGGAGGATAACTATATGTTTTTCTTTGGGTTCACCTTCTTATATAGCTTCTCTAGGATTTTTACGAATTATAGGCTCGATGTCCTTTATTTATGGCTAGAAACCAATTATGAGTGAGTACATCCCATGTTCATCTTTTTGGGCCTGGGTTACCTCACTCAGGATGGTGTTTTCTATTTCCCTCCATTTGCATGCAACATTCAAGATGTCATTGTTTTTTACTGCCGAGTAGTACTCTAATATGTATATATTCCACACTTTCTTCATCCATTCTTCCACTGAAGGGCATCTAGGTTGTTTCCAGGTTCTGGCTATTACAAATAATGCTGCTATAAACATAGTTGAACAGATGCTTTTGTAATATGATTGGGCATCTCTTGGGTAAATTCCCAAGAGTGGGATTGCTGGTTCCTGGGGTAGTTGGATCCCAAATTTCCTGAGAAACCTCCACACTGCTTTCCAAAGCGGTTGCACAAGTTTGCATTCCCACCAGCAATGGATGAGTGTACCCCTTACTCCACTCCTCTCCAGCAAAGGCTATCATTGGTGTTTTTGATTTTAGCCATTCTGACAGGTGTAAGATGGTATCTCAACGTTGTTTTGATTTGCATTTCCCTGATTGCTAAGGAGGTTGAGCATGCCCTTAAGTGTCTTTTGGCCATTCGAACTTCTTCTGTTGAGAATTCTCTGTTCAGTTCAGTGCCCCATTTTTTAATTGGGTTCATTAGCATTTTAAAGTTTAGTTTCTTGAGTTCCTTATATATTTTGGAGATCAGACCTTTGTCTGTTGCAGGGTTGGTGAAGATCTTTTCCCAGTCAGTAGGCTGCCTTTTTGTCTTAGTGACAGTGTCCTTTGCTTTACAGAAGCTGCTCAGCTTCAGGAGGTCCCATTTATTCAATGTTGCCCTTAATGTCTGTGCTGCTGGGGCTATATGTAGGAAGCGGTCTCCTGTGCCCAAATGTTGTAGAGTACTTCCCACTTCCTCCTCTAACAGGTTCAGTGTGTTCAGATTGATATTGAGATCTTTAATCCATTTGGACTTGAGTTTTGTGCATGGTGATAGACACGGATCTACTTTCATTCTTCTACAGGTTGACATCCAGTTATGCCAGCACCATTTGTTGAAGATGCTTTCTTTCTTCCATTGTGTGCTTTTAGCTCCTTTATCAAAAATCAGGTGTTCATAGATTTGTGGGTTAAGATCTGGGTCTTCTATTCGATTCCATTGGTCGACTTCTCTGTTTTTATGCCAATACCAAGCTGTTTTCAATACTGTAGCTCTGTAATAGAGTTTGAAGTCAGGGATGGTAATGCCTCCAGAAGTTCCTTTATTGTATAAGATTGTTTTGGCTATCCTGGGTTTCTTGTTCTTCCATATAAAGTTGATCATTGTCCTCTCAAGATCTGTGAAGAATTTTGATGGGATCTTTAAGGGGATTGCATTAAATCTATAGATTGCCTTTGGTAGTATTGTCATTTTTACTATGTTGATCCTCCCAATCCAGGAGCAAGGGAGATCCTTCCATTTTCTGGTATCCTCTTCAATTTCTTTCCTCAAAGACTTAAAGTTCTTGTCAAATAGGTCTCTTTCACTTCCTTGGCTAGAGTTACCCCAAGATATTTTATGCTATTTGTGGCTATCATGAAAGGTGAAGCTTCTCTGATTTCTTTCTCTGCTTCCTTATCCTTTGTATATAGGAGGGCGACTGATTTTTTGGAGTTGATCTTGTATCCTGCCACGATACTAAAGGAGTTTATCAGCTGTAGGAGTTCTTTGGTGGAGTTTTTGGGGTCGCTTATGTACACTATCATATCATCTGCAAATAACGAAAGTTTAACTTTTTCCTTTCCAATTCGAATCCCCTTGATCCCCTTGTGTTGTCTTATTGCTATTGCTAGAACTTCAAGCACTATATTGAAGAGATAAGGAGAGAGTGGACAGCCTTGTCATGTTCCTGAATTTAGTGGGATGGCCTTGAGTTTCTCTCCATTTAATTTGATGTTAGCTGTCGGCTTGCTGTAAATAGCCTTTATTATATTTAGGAATGACCCTTGTATCCCTAACCTCTCCAAGACCTTTATCATAAAGGGGTGTTGAATTTTGTCAAATGCTTTTTCAGCATCTAATGAGATGATCATATGGTTTTTATCCTTCAGTTTATTTATATGATGGATTACATTGATAGATTTTCGTATGTTGAACCAGCTCTGCATCTCTGGGATGAAGCCTACTTGATCATAGTGGATAATTTTTCTTATGTGTTCTTGGATTCTGTTTGCCAGTATTTTATTGAGAATTTTTGCATCGATGTTCATGAGTGAGATTGGTCTGTAATTCTCTTTCTTGGTTAAGTCTTTGTGTGGTTTACGTATCAGGGTAATTGTAGCTTCATAAAAGGAATTTGGCAATGACTGTTCTGTTTCTATATTATGAAATACCTTAAGGAGTATAGGTAATAGGTCTTCTTGGCAGTTCTGGTAGAATTCTGCATTGAACCCATCTGGTCCTGGGCTCTTTTTGGTAGGGAGGTTTCTGATAACAGTTTCCAATTCTTCACGACTAACAGGACTATTTAGAGCATTTACCTGGTCCTGGTTTAACTTTGGTACATGGTACTTATCTAAAAAAGTGTCCATTTCTTTTACATTTTCCAATTTTGTGGCATACAGGCTTTTGTAGTAAGATCTAATGATTCTCTGAATTTCCTCTGTGTCTGTGGTTATGTCCCCTTTTTCATTTCTGATCTTATTAATTTGTGTGTTCTCTCTCTGCCGTTTGATTAGTTTGGCTAGGGGTTTGTCAATCTTGTTGATTTTTCTCCAAGAACCAGCTTTTTGTTTCATTGATTCTTTGGATTGTTTTCTGTGTTTCTATTTTGTTGATTTCTGCCCTCAGTTTGATAATTTCCAGTCTTCTACTCCTCCTAGGTGAGTCTGCTTCTTTCTTTTCTAAAGTTTTCAGGTGTGCTGTTAAGTCTCCAATGTGTGCTTTCTCCGTTTTTTTTTTTTTTTTTTTTTTTTTTTAAAGTGGGCACTTAGTGCTATGAATTTTCCTCTTAGCACTGCTTTCATAGTGTCCCATAAGTTTGAGTATGTTGTGTCTTTATTTTCATTAAATTCAAGAAAGGCTTTAATTTCTTTCTTTATTTCTTCCTTGACCCAGCTGTCGTTCAGTAGTTGACTGTTCATTTCCATGAGTTTGTAGGCTTTCTGGGGGT
This sequence comes from Arvicola amphibius, assembly GCF_903992535.2. Classification (NCBI taxonomy): domain Eukaryota; kingdom Metazoa; phylum Chordata; class Mammalia; order Rodentia; family Cricetidae; genus Arvicola; species Arvicola amphibius. Next base: position 72,893,054 of record NC_052055.2, on the reverse strand, counting down.
AGCATTGTTGTTGAATTCTAATTTTAATCCATGGTGATCTGATAAGATGCAGGTGGTTACTAATATGTTTTTGTAACTGTGGAAGTTTGCTTTGTTACCGAGTATGTGGTCAATTTTCGAAAAGGTTCCATGAGCCGCAGAGAAGAAGGTATATTCTTTCCTGTTTGGGTGGAATGTTCTATAGATGTCTGTTAAGTCCATTTGGTTCATTACCTCTATTAAGTCTCTTAATTCTCTGTTAGGTTTCTGTCTGATTGTCCTGTCCATTGGTGAGAGAGGAGTGTTGAAGTCTCCCACTATCAGTGTGTTTGGTTTGATGGCTGTCTTGAATTCTAGTAATGTTTCTTTTATATAAGTGGGTGCTTTTGTATTAGGGGCATAGATATTCAGGATTGAGACTTCATTCTGATAGATTTTTCCTGTAATAAGTATAAAGTGTCCCTTTCCATCTCTTCTGATTGATTTTAGTTTGAAGTCAACTTTGTTAGAAATTAGTATGGCCACACCGGCTTGTTTCTTAGGTCCATTTGCTTGATAAACCTTTTCCCAACCCTTTACTCTGAGTAGATGTCTGTCTTTATGGTTGAGGTGTGTTTCTTGTAAACAGCAGAATGTTGGATCCTGTTTTTGTATCCAATCTCTTAGCCTGTGCCTTTTTATAGGTGAATTGAGTCCATTGATATTAATTGATATTAATGACCAGTGGATGTTAACTCCGGTTGGCATTTTTTATTTGGTAGTAGAGATTGTGTTTCCTTTCTTTGCGATGTGCTGGTGAAGGGTCGCTAGATGTCTGAGTTATTTTGGGCAATGCTGGACTCCTTTGTTTGTGAATTTCCTTCTATTACTTTCTGTAAGGCTGGATTTGTGGCTATGTATTGTTTAAATTTGTTTTTATCCTGGAATATTTTGTTTTCTCCATTTATAGTGAATGAAAGCTTGGCTGGGTATAGTAATCTGGGCTTGCATCCATGGTCTCTTAGTTTCTGCAAAACATCTATCCAGGACCTTCTGGCTTTCATGGTTTCCATAGAGAAGTCAGGTGTTCGTCTGATAGGTTTACCTTTATATGTTACTTGACCTTTTTCCTTTGCAGCTCTTAATATTCTTTCTTTATTCTGTATGTTTTGTGTTTTGATTATAATATGGCAAGGGGATTTTTTTTTTTGATCCAGTCTATTTGGTGTTCTGTAAGCTTCTTGAACCTTAATAGGAATATCTTTTTTTAGGTTTGGGAAGTTTTCTTCTATAATTTTATTAAATATATTTTCTGAACCATGGAGCTGTATTTCTTTTCCTTCTTCTACGCCTATTATTCTTAGGTTTGGTCTTTTTATTGTGTCCCAGATTTCCTGAATGTTTTGTGATGAGGATTTGTTGGATTTGCTGTTTTCTTGGTCAGTGCATTTATTTTCTCTATGGTATCTTCAGAATCTGAGATTCTTTCTTCTATCTCTTGTATCCTGTTGGTTATGCTTGTTTCTGTAGTCTCTGTTCGTTTACATAGATTTTCCAAATCCAGCTGGCCCTAGGGTTGTGTTTTCTTCCTTGCCTCCATTTCAGTTTTCAAGTCTTGCACTGTTTCCATCATCTGTTTGATTGTTTTTTCTTGGTTTCCTAGGATATCATTTACGGATTTACTCAATTCTTCAAACTTTTTGTTATTCTTCTCATCCATTTCCTTAAGGGAGTTTTTCACCTCCTGTTTAAGGGACTCTATTACTTTCATAAAGTCAATTTTTTCTACTTCTTCTTGATTAGTGTGTTCAAGTCCTCCTGTTATAACTTCGTTGGGTTCTGGTGCTTTCATGTTGTTTTTCAAATTGTTGGAGGAATTCTTGCATTGGCGCCTGCCCATTTGTTCCTCTGAATAATCCCCTTTGGGTCTTCTTTTAGAAGTTCAATTCACCCCAATGAATTAAATTCACTCACCCCAATGAATGATGGATACTCTGGCAGACTGTCAGGTCCCCTTGCAGGCCAAGCAGCTCTCTGACAAAGGCCTACCTTGCTGCAGGCAGGCTAATGTAGGAGGGGACCTCCCACCGGCCTGGGTGCAAGCAATTCCAGGTCCCCAGCGCCCAAACAGGCTGAGCTGTGGGATTTTGTGGCCCCAAAGACGGGAGGATGAGGCAGGGGGGGGGGGGAGGATTCTGGGTGCAAGCTGGGAAGGGACAGGAAGAGAGAGGCAGTATCCGGGGAGAATAACCCCTACAGGAAGAGCAGGAAGTGTGCGGGTGGCGTGGGGGGGGGGGGGGGTTGTGGAATGTTGGTGGTCCCTCTCTGGGCAGCTGCCGTGGTTCGGGCACTCACTCCTCACTCACCCCAAAGAATGATGGATCCTCTGGCCGAGAATATTCTTAAGATTGAATTTGGTTAGGGTTTCTTAGACCAAGACTCTAAAGAAAATGTAGACAAATACTGAACATGAGAATTGCTTTTGTATGTGAAGAAATCTTATCAGGAGAGGGAAAGAATAGCCTGCAGAGAGAATATACTCAACAAACATCTGGACAAGGATGGCTTTAATACCCAGGACACACTTGTGTTTAGAGATAAAGCTCAACACTAAAACCAAACCGGGGTTGGGGGTGGGCATAGCCTTGAGTGGATACTTCTCCAAAGAAGCTGTAGGAGTGACCACTGCAACTATGAAAAGCTGCCCAGAGAAAAATGCCTCAGCGAAATGCCAGGGCTGGGGAGATAGCGCAGATAGTCCCAGTGAGACATTGTCTCTAAAGACAGGGTGAACAGCTCCTGAGGCGCTACACCAGAAACTGACGCGGACATGCACGGTCTGGAGCATGCATACCTGTAAGAGCATGAATGCTTGCACAGGGGCAGATTGGGGACCTTTGCCTAGTGCTGTCAGAGTTCATTTGGGGGGATGACAGGAGCCCACTCATTTGAATGTACTTAATGCCATTGAGTTGTACCCTTTAGAACACTAAACACAGTAAAGTTTGTGCTGTAAATATTTCCTGCACAAAGAAAAATTGACTTTTACCTGGAAATCAAAATACTTTTCCATAGTAATGGTATTAATTTTTAGCTAAGATTACCTGGTTAGCCAAAGTGAATAACGCCTGGAAAAGAAAAAGAGGAGGAGGAATGGGGGAGGAGGAGGAAGAGGATAAATAAAAAGAAATATCTGGAATAGTGTACATTTATAAGGAAAAGATTAGGTGCTAGTCACAGTTTTGTTTGTTAATTATAGTCTTACCAATATTGAAAAAATATTCTGAATGCTTTTGCTAAAACGAATATAGCTAAAACCAAATTTTTTAAATACTAAAAAATGATGGTGTTGGACTACTTTGTGCCTTCCTAATATTCATTGTTTTACTTTATTAAGTCAATTTTTAGCCTAAACCATCAGTTAAAAAATATGCATTACATATACCCATTCCAACACTTTTAAATATTCAAAAATGAAAAGTGGGGAAAATACTGGGAGGGTAGGGGAATGAGCATAAGTCTTGGGGGAAGAAATAGAAATTAGATTAGTATTAAAGTGCATTGTGGTTAAGAAAAAAGCTAACAGTAGTAATAGCAAAATCCGAGGAAAAAGAATTTTAAGAAGCTTTAAACAAAATGGTAGTGTGGTAAGCATCATCTCTGTGTAACATTAGTGTAGGAAGGAATTTGCTAAGTTGAGTTTTGTGCTGTGTGGCAGGGTCTTGTATTCCACTAGGGATTACTTTGAAAATGCTATTCTGGACAGGATTCAAATGATGGATGGAAAGTGTAAATTTGGAAAAATTAGTACAGTCCATTCAGAAAAATGATGTGCTTCTGGTCGAGACAATTTGTGAAATTAATTGTTAGGGGTGTAGATAAGGCTTGGTGGGTAGGTTTTAACTCTACCCTCAAACTCATTTGGAATCTGGATATGGTGGCACCTGCCTGTCACCCCAGCAATCACGAATTGGAGTCTGGGGTTATTGTTGAGTTCAAGGCTGTTCAAGCTACATAGCAAATTCCAGGCCCACTTGGTACCCTGTTTGCAGCACATGATCCCTGGTGGGATCGGCTGAAAGCATACATAGCCAGTGGCTCTGGATATAGTAAACCATCCGTCCACGTGACCCCTGACTTCTTGTGTAACCTTGCATTTTGTCCTCAAAGGAGCCTGTCTGTTCTTCATTCTTGCATATTCCTAATTCCATTATCTTTTAATCTGTTCCCCTTTGCTGTTGGTTATTTTTTGTCTTTTTGTCTGCTGACTCTGCCTTTTTCTTTGCCATCTGTTTTTTACCCTGTCTCTATGATGAGGTTTATCTGCTCCAGCTCCTTATTCTCTGTTTTATGGTTGCCTGACTCCTATCTACCATTGTTGTGGTACCTGGGACCCAACGTTGATTGCTTTTCTCAGCATATGTAGAGGGTATGTATCTAGGCTTTTTAAGTTTATAGTGCATAATGTAGGTACGAAACAGTCACGTGTTTGCTAGCCTTTTTGCGAAGGAAAACTTAAAACAAATTTTCAGATGGATTGTATCATTTTACCACAGTTGATCTGTTTTCTATCAGTTTCTCCACAAAAATGATAATAGTGTTCATGGGCTAAAGCAGCATAATGTAGATAGCACAAACATTTAGAAGATGACTCCAATTTTCCTCTGAATATAAAAGCTAATCAAATTATAGATGATTACATTTTCTATTTCTTAGCAGCTACCCTTTATCCTTAATAGTATTTAGACTAGTGTGTACGAGTTTGGTTCTCAGTAATGTCACTTGAGCCACCCAGCTTTCAGAAGAGAATTTATTCTGAATGTTAGTACTTTAGTGAGCATAAAGATATGTATGTGGAGAATGGGCGCACATGGTCTTTTATGGATAGTTTAAATAGTGCACATTTACTTATCTCTCTCTATCATCTGTGCATGCATGAGTGCACACATGTGCGCATGTATATGTGTGTGTATGTCTGTGTGTGTGTGCGTATGAATTGTAGAGGTCAGAAGACAGCTTGTGGGAGTTGGTTCTCCCTTTACACCATGTGGATCATGGGAAATGAACTGAGGCCTTCATGCTTGGCTTTACCTCTGAGCCTTCTTCCAGGTGCTTAAGCTCTTTATCTACTGAACTGTTCATTAGTGTTTATGTGGTAGGGTGAGACTAATTAAATTTAAAATGTAGTTGAAGAAACTCCTATATTGATTCAAAAACAACCAATAAGAGAGTGTGCCCCCTTGCTCCATGGTAATTGGATCTCCTAGAGTAATATTTCACGATGTATCTGAGAAGCCATTCCCATCAGTCAAGTTTATGCCGAAAAATGACTCTTCTAGAACAGTGGTTCTCAAACTTCCTAATGCTGTGACCCTTTGATACAGTTCCTCATGTGGTGACCCCAACCATAATAATTGCTTTGTTACAACTTCATAACTGTAATTTTACTACTGTTATGAATCATAACACAATTATCTGATATGTAGGATATTTGAAATGCAACCCCTGTGAAAGGGTCATTTGACCCCCAAACGGATCACAACCCACAGGTTGAGAACTGCTGTTCTAGAAGGTAAACAGAAAAAGATAAACAGCCATTGTCTATTGGAGATCTGGTAAGTTAAATGAGTTCAGTTGTTAATACAACCATCAAAATAATTACAAATATAAAACAATTTCAGAAGCAAGTATAATTTTTCTAAGTTTACTAATTTAGTTTTCAGAATTTGTAGCCCACATCTATCTAAATGTTGACACAATTCTTTTTTCACTATTTCTTTCTCAATTAAGCAAGGTTGATATTGTCTAAGAGGAGAAATTATACACACACACACACACACACACACCACACACATATATTCCTTATGAGACTGTGTTTGTTTGCACTGTAGAAGGTCTATGTCTGGCTGGACTAGGTATTTCCAGGTTCTTGGAAACTTTAAAGAAGCACAGCCCACAGTTGGCAAAGCAGCAAGGGACTTTTCTCAAAAACAGGGTCTAAGTGCAGAATAGATACTCTGTAAGGGAGCAATAGGCTCTGAGCAAGATTTACCCAAGATTCCCCTACTTGTACCTCTGGTCTCCTTACAAGGAGGAGATGTTTGTTTTCTGTTTGATTGATAAGCCTGGGTTATATAAACCTGTTTACGGTTCATGTTTCTGGTGTTAATCATATGCATGCCCCATCATGTGTAGACCTTAGATTAATAAATAGGGACCCAGTTTGCTTATTGTGTATGTATTCCAAACTAGCTCAGGCCAAATCATGCTATGTTCCAGGATTTGTCTGACCTCAAAAGTGGGATGGAGCTTAATAGGGGGGCTGCCAGGGAGCTGAGGCTAGAATATACAGGTGGTTTGTTTAAAGAAGGTCCACGTGTGTTCCTTAAGCAGGTGGGATCCCAGGTTTCTAAGCTATCCTTACAGAGTACATTTGGAGCTTGTATAGTTCATGATGGCCCTGAACTAGGCCCAAGCATCAGCCTTCTGCGTAGTGGGGTACAGGCTCTTACATTGATCTGACTGGTTTCATAAACGCAACTGGGAGTTTATGTGTACTGGCACATACATCCCTTTGTCATTAAACCTAAAGTTAGTTTTCTTTATTCTGGTAAACAAGTTTTATTTTTATGTAGCAAAATATATGTATTTAAGTAGTGTCTGCTTAGCGGTGGCTAAAAACAATTAAAAATGCTTCAACTAACTTAAAATAGGATTTTTCTGAAGCAAAATGTACAGTTTTAATATCTCAGTGGAAAGACACCAGTATTTCCTGTATTTGTTCAGAAACCATTGCTATAACATGCAGAATTAAGGAGAAGGTAAAGCAGCCGGTAGATGAATATCAGGGTGCCCTTCTCAGTATACTGTAAATGCTCACTAAGCACACGGTCTGCTCTGCCTTGGCTGAAGATCACATGTTGATGTCTTCTGAGGCTAACTTTGTCTCTGTCCTGTTATCCCTTCACCCCCTGCCTTTGTGTCAGTCGCCAGATATGTATCGCTGACAGCACCACCATTGTGGTGACGGGGACAAAAGGTAATAACTTCTTGTGTCCCAAGGGATGGTTTTTGACATGTGGGTTTAAATGAGGTTTTCAGACTTAAGGAAGAAGTAGGTTGAGAAGGAAATAAATAATAGTATGTTGAGAAGGAAATATAATAAATTGTGTATTTTATTTAAAATATCTCTGTGAAAATGTAGATTTTTGTTTACTTTAAGGTGAGCCATAAGACAAATGTCTAGCATACTTTCTGCTTTTGAGGGGAAAAATCCACACAGCTGGCTTTCTTTATGTAGCTTCTACTTTGCACATTTGACAAACTGTTGCTCAAATATTTAGGAAAAAATTAGATCTGTAATGAGTATGGTTTTCCTGTTACTCTTTGACATACAGGTATTTAACAGGTATGTTGTGTTATGTATTATGAGTGATACTTAAACTAGGAGACTTAAAATATGCTGGAGGTTGTGTATGTGGTGTATGCCAACACCGCCTGAGTGTAGATGAGGGACTGTGTCCCTGGAGAGTGACAGTGCGGTGGTGGGCCTGCAACCAGCCCATCTCCAGAACGTCAGTCCATGGCTCTCTGTGGAGAAATGGACAGAAATGTTCCTAACCTGAATGCTGAATATGATCACATGTAAGAAATCCATAAAATACGTAGATTAAATGAGGAAGCTATGTTTGACATGGTTCTTTTGTCTTTATTAGCAAAGAACATAAAACTCTTCCTTTACATTTCTTTTCATTATTGATTATATAAGAGCATTTAGCAAAAAGCTACACAACTGTCACATATATGCTAAGGGCCTAGGTTGTTCCTATGCAGACTCCCTGGTTGTTGGTTCAGACTCTGTTTTTCTCTGAGCCAGGTTAGTTGTTTCTGTGGGTTTTCTTGTGATATCCTTGAACCCTCTGGGTCCTACAATCCTTCCTCCCTGTCTTTTGCAAGATTCCCTGAGCTTGATCTAATGTTTGCCTGTCTAATCTCTGCATCTGTTCCATCAGTTACTGAATTAAGGCTCTCTGATAACAGTTGGGGTAGCCACTAATCTGATCACAGGAGATGGCCAGTTCAGGCTCTGTTTCTACTGTTTCTAGGAGTCTTAGCTGAGGTTATCCTTGTAAATTAATTGTGTCTCTATTTATTATTTTGTCAAATTATAATACATCAAGATTTATTTGGTCTTTGTCATCTGTTGGTAGTTAGATGCATACAATGCAATGTCTTCATACTATTTTTTTTAAATGGTAAGTTCTGTGTGTGGATTGTTCCAGAACCACATAGTGCGAAATATTCCTTTAATGTGTCACAGTTTGTTCTGAGCCAGCCACGAAAAGCTATAGGTCCTGTACTGATCCAGTTGAGAGAATCTGCACTCCTGTGGGGTGGACTTACTACTGTGTCGGTCATGACAGCACCTTTAAGTGAGTTCTGCAACTGAAATAGGAAAACCTCAATAGTGAATGGCAGGAATAATGTTCATTAGCCAAATGACACTAAATTACATTTAAATCTGAGGGAAATGTTAAACGTGATAAATTACATCAACAAATAACAATAAAACATGTAAATATGAGATGAATAGAATATATATCAAAACAGGGTATGTGACAATACCGTATCAAACAAAGTAATTTGAAAACTCCATGAGAGGCAGTACCTTTTAAGTTAGAATTTACTCACAGGATTGATAAATCACACACCATTTCTAGGCACACACAATGTAAATACTATTAAAATTAATCAATATTAATGTTTTAGATTAAGAAATTTAAAATAAAATAGAAATTTAGAACTTTATAAGGCTTTAAGTAGAACCCCAAATTTGAGTATATTAGTGTATTTATAATAATTGCATCATGATTTGATAATTATAGCAATGTATCTTTGAAGTTAAACTTAATAAGGATAACACCAATAGACATGTTATGGTGGAAGGGGCGAAGTCCAAAAGGTACTAAACAAAGGACTGCAGGAAGCTAGGAATGCTGAAGGTAGGAGAAGTTGTCATCTGTGAGGAAGAACACAAGCACCCCTTGTATCCGATACCAAGCTGTCAGCTCTGAAAACATACATATGAGTAACATTATATGAACTGGACAGGATGTGTTTATATATTTAGGAATGCATGCGCGCGTACACACACACACACACACACACACACACACACACAGAGAGAGAGAGAGAGAGAGAGAGAGAGAGAGAGAACAACAATGAAAGAAAATGAGGCCATGAATTGAAAGACAGCAAGGGGGAAGAAGATTTAGAGGGAGGAAAAGGGAAGATGAGATGATATAATTATAACATCACAAAAGTATTTAATAAATGATCGAAAGTATATATTTAAAGTTTCCCAGAATTTGATTCACCTTGCAGCCTCACTTTTCTTTATCTTTCTCTATATATTTTATATAGGAAGGTGATGTCCTAGTTTGGTTTCTGTAGCTGTGATAAAACAGACTGAAAGTCACTTGGAAAAGGCAAAGGGTTATTTGGCTTATAGGTTAGTCTTGCCATTAAGAGAAGCCAACGGGGAGCTGTAGCAGAAACAACACAGGAATGCAGCTTAAGCACCTGGGTGCCCTGGCTTGCTCAACTGTCTTTCTTAAACAACCCAGGCTCGCTTGCCCAGGGATGGTACTGCCTATAGTCCTACATCAATTAGCAATTAAAAAAAAAAAAGGTTAGTCTGCTGGAAGAAACTAGGATCAATTAAGGAAATACATCAAATTAAAGTGTGATTTGTATATGTTGTGTGATATAAACAGTGTAAACTCTAGAGACTTTGTTTGGAGGTTCAGCTAATGAATTAGGGGCTACTCAATTTAGGCATTGTTTTAATTTTAGGACTCTGATAGAAATTAATAATTAAATTTAGGAAGATTTGCCTTATTGAGCTTTTATATCAATCAGTCTTTCTTTTAGTTACTTTTTAAAAATTAAACTTGTTATTTTGAGTCTATATAATAGACTCAAGTATGGTTATAAGAAATAATTCAGAGAGATTCTGTGTGTCCTTTCTCCAGTCCGCCCGTCAGAACAGTATGTAGAACTACCGTATGTATACTCATGCAATTCGGATGCAGACTGGGTAAAGATCCTTAGTCAAGGTTGGTGGTAGTTGTGTGGATACTCTTCATTTTGTATTATTCCTGGAGCCATGTATCTGCTACTGTGGTTCAGATCCAGGCCTGTTCCTTCCTCCTAGATCCTTTCTTTTCTTTTCTGGTCTCAACTCAACTCTGCTATATTATATCTCCTCTCCCTTGATCTCTTTAGAGCCACTAATTTTCTAAAGTCCAAAATCATAGAAATAACCTCTTTTTCATTCTTAATGTTTGTGACTTTTTTATTACTTTTTTTTGCCAGAATTTAAATTTTTTTTAAAAATTTTTTTCTTTGTGTTCTTGTATTTTCAGATTTGTATCTTCTTATCCTTCTTGACTCTCTGTATTTATTTGTTCCCTTATCCCAGTTCTGTGGGATGATTTATGTTAAAGGTTTATTTTTATTTCTCTGTGTATTTCTGTATGTATGGCACATGTGTGTGGAGGCTAGAAGAGGCCATTGGATCCACTGGAGCTGGGATTACAGTCAGCTGTGAGCCTCCTGACATGAAAAATAAACCCAGGTCTTCTACAAGAGCTCCGTTTGCTCTTAAACCATGAGCCTCTCTCCAGCCCATACCATTATTCGAAACATTTTTCTTTGTGCTCTCAGCTTTGGCTGTGCAATTTCCTGACATGTACTTACTTGAGAAGTTATATTTTAATTGTAATTCAGTTTTATGCATTTTTAGAATTTCTTCATGATTTTCTCTTTACCCCTGAAGTATATATATAGAATTATCCTCTTTAATTTTCATGCGTTCAGGTTTTTTTTATTTTCTCATTTATCATTTCTAGTTTGATTCCATTATGAATAAATAGGTGACTGGTTAAATTTCACTTATTTTAATTTATTGAAAATTTGTCTTTAGCCCAGGATGTATAATTAGGGAGCCTCCTGCAAGCATTGCTGTTGGGTGAAGTGTTCATTATGTTTCAATTGGACTCTCTTGGTATATGTTTAGAGTTCCTAGGTTCTTGATGACTTTCTGAGTGCCCCTCTAGCACTTACTGAGAAAGGGCTGTTAGAATCTCCAGTAGCTTTAATATTGAAGACTCTGGTGTTGGTTAGCATCTATAGAATTTTTCTGTTTTCCTAGTGAACAAAGGTATTGTACTTAATACCTTTCTTTGTGTCTAGTTATTAGCTCTGAAATATAAATTGTTTGCCTTAATATTGCTACTCTGTTTTTTATGTATTGGTATTTTCATGTTATATGTTTTCGTTGCTTTTGCTTTCAGTGCCCACATACCTCCCTTTCCTTCTTCCAGGGGAGTTTTATTAGAAGAAATTACAGCAATAATATATTGTAGAGGGGAGATGCATTAGCTACATTCATGTTTATGGAGTTGGTGTGTTATTTTGATACATATAGATACTATCAAATACAGAATCTGGGCAATTAGTATACTTTATTATCTTAGACATCTGTTTCACAAAGGATTATTTTTAGGTACATTGCCCAACCCTGTCTATTTAAATGATATTTGAATTTCCACTAAGATGTTATAGATTTTTATCAATTTTTTTTCTGTGTACTTTTCCTGTCTTTTATTCCTTTCCTTCCTAAATGAGTACTTAAATGTTTTTTCTCTTTTGATTTACAGTAGGGTTTAATGCATTTTTTTTAGTTAAGTATAATTTGCATATTTGTTGCTTTGGAAATTACCTTATGTGTAAGTGACTTAAAGTTTGTGATGTCAGCATTTTAATTCTTCAGATGAAGCCCTACACTCTTATTTTTACTTGGGTTACCTTAACTTACTTTCTCTTAAATGTTATCTTCATCATTAGCTTTATTGATTGATTGACTGATTGATTAATTGTAGTTTTTGTTTTGGTTGTCAAACATGACTTTAAATCATGGAAGAACAACATTATATAGCATTTAGCCAGCATTTCAGTGTTTTGTGTTTTGTTGATAAATGATTCTAAGGTACTTTCCCCCCAACTTTCTCAACCTTTCTATAGCATTTTTAAAGTACAAACTCCTCAATTCATTTAAAAAATATGAGATAGAACAAAATTATTCAAGTAACTGTGCTATATACCCAGGACATTATCTGTCTCAGCAGTTTTGAATACATTCTAGAGCCCTAATATAAATGAATATCTTGTTCTTTGTGTTAACGAGTGACATGTTGGTTTGCCATCAAACACTGAAGAGCAAAACAAATACCATTTCAGATGTAAAGTCCACGGTAGCAATGCTTGAAAACTGTTAGTTGTATTTTTTCAACCCTTAAGGAGCTAAGGGCTAAAACATTTTAAAAATCACAATTAATCTTTATATTCATATTTATTAAATTCAGTGTGCATAGGGGAGATGCTCATGTGCATTTGCTGTGGCATGGATGGAGAGATGGGAGGACAAACTGCAGGAGTCACTTCTCTTCTCCTGGCACAGGAGCTCAGACTTCAGTTTGACAGTTGTCCACTCACTGGTGCCAGTTAGTACGGTGTGTTCAGTTTGTTTGGGATGTCAGAAGCAATTATTTTTTTTTTCATTTTTCTTAGGATTTTGAGAGTGTCTCATTATGTAGCACAAGCTGGCCTCCAGTTATTATCTTTCATCCACATCTCAACTGCTGAGACTGTAGGCTTAGTGAAGAGTTCCATGTAAATGTTGTTACCTCGCAGGAAGTTGGGGTTGTTTGCGCTCTCGGTACTTGATTCTCTACTTTGTTTTATGAACTGGCACTTCATATCTAATAACTACCTTTCATGCCCTCATAAATTTGTTTTTTCTGAATATTCGTAAGTGGTGGATTGGAGCTATCTCATTTTAAGATAATCAGTTCTCTATGTGGCATATGAGAATATGATCCATATTCTCATAGAATGTCATACAGCATATTTTCAGTGTTTTACCTCTATAGAGTTAATCATTAGACAGAAATTCCTTCACCCTCTTCCACAGTTGTTGGTGTTAGAATTGATTTCCTTTTCCCTTATTTTACTGTCTTTAGTTTTTACTGCTGTCAATCACATGTCTTCCCTGTTTGCCATAATTTATTCTTTTGCTTAAGTTTTAGATAATTTTCCCCAGTTACTTTTCTCTCTTCTCTAACTGCATGAATTGGGCATGTGTGTGGTCACATTTAAGCTTTTTCCTAAGGTTCTTTAGAGAACTGCTTTCTCCCTTCCGAGCGAGCTGTTCTGAACTTGGGTGGTCACTGCCCCTTTGATACTGTGTTCTGTGCTATGCTTGCTCATTTATACATTGCTTTATTGTTTTAATCTCTTCCTGGAGTTAATTGCTTTCAATATATTAACTTTTTTCATTTCAAAATCTTGGAATTATTTTGAATGCTAATGACATTATTGGCATGGCTGTTTACATTTAAGTAGTAACTTATGTAAACTGAAATGCATTGTGGGAGCTTTGAAGTATTCTTTTTTAGCACCAACTTTCAAAGATCCACATAGTGTATTGCGTCTCAGAGGAGAATTTAGTAAATCTTCTGTGAAACATAGGGAATTAGTGATTAAGCCTATTGTCTTAATTCTAAGTTTCCTTTTTTTCTAGGATTTATTTTCATTTTAGGTGTTTGAGTGTTTTACCTACATGTATGTCTGTGCATCTTGTGCATGCCTTGTACCCTCCAAGACCAGAGGATCCTTGAATTATAAGAGGTGTGAGCTGCTATGTGGGTGCTGAGAACTGAATCTGTGTCCTTTTGTAAGAGCAGCATGTGCTCTTAACTTTTGAGCCATCTCTCCCGCTCCTGCATTTTCTCTTCTATGATTAAGGCAAAAAATATCAGACGTTTATACTGTTACATACTTCAGAAAATCCTGCCAACACTCTATCAACTTTGTTTTTAATGACTTGGTCCAAGATAGTTATAGACTTCAGTTCTATAAGTGAAACCAGAGTTTTTGTGGGGTGGACATTTAGAATTATAACTAATTGTTTTAGTGTGTGTGTTTGTCTACTGTGTGTATGCATGTGTGTGTTGTGTGTCCATATGCTCCTGTGTGAGGGTGAGTCCAGAGATTGGCATTGGACGTCTTCTTCTATTGCTGCCTACCTTATTTTGTTGAGACAGATTGTCCTACTGAACTAGGAACTTGCCAATTTATCTAGATTTGATTATCCAACAAGCCTCTGGGATCCTTACATGCTTGCTCCTTCCTGACTGTGGTATACAAGCACAGGTCGTCACATCTGGCTTAGTTTTTGTTTGTGAACTGTGGGAGCTGGGACTGGGGATTGGACTCCGGTCCTCACGCTTGCTTGTGCAGTCATCACTCTATTGACTGAGTCGCCACCTCAGTTCCATTATCAAAAAGTTTAGTGACTATTCTATTCCTACTCATTAACAGTGGCTATGAATGTTTCTTTCTCTGGCAATGTGCCAATACTAGTATAGTAAGTGGATTTTTATATATTAACAGAGTTAACCCTTTCTGTTTGTTGTACTCTTTGTCTAATAGCCACCTTAGGATCAGTTGAACACTAGAATGCTTGTGTTTGACAAGTGGATCTGACTTCATTCAGTGCAGTGTGCTGAGATTCTCAAGCTAAGGAAACATGAGAGCACTGAGGCAAAATGCAGAAAAATCAAGGGGAGGAAAAGGTCAGAAAGCTTAGTGGTGGATCCAAGCCACAGGCCTATGTATGTACATATACCTCCAAGGTGAGTAGCTGACCTGAGACCACGGGAAGAGCAAGTTCCAGGAAAAGGGACACCTTGTAGTGGAGCCATAATTATGACCTGATTTCAGCTCAAAGAACACAGCTAGCCTGCCTGCCTGAAAATTTACACAAGAAATGCAGGAAAGAAACATGAACTATGCAAAACAGCATGATTTTAAGTCATCAGTGGAGTTGAAGACAAGAGTATGTTAAATCTTGCTACTAGAATGTTAGCCTAAGGATAGCTGGATAAATATAGACCGTAATCATCATCATCATTTGTTTTGGGCTGTAAGGTCATTTTGTGGCTCAGATACAGGCAACTTAGATGTACTTAAGGGACAACATAATAATCTTTTATGTGCATATTAAACTTGGAACTTGCTGATTGACTAGACTGTGTGGTCCCATCTCCCCAGTACTGGGATTGCAGGTGTGTACTGCCACACCTGCATGTTTACCTTGGTGCTGGGGATCTTTGAATCTCAGATCCTCATGCTTGCATGGCAAGGACTCCACCAGCTGAGTCCTCTCTTTAGCACTCAGGCTTTGAATCCTACTGATGAAGAGGGAATGGTGTGTGTCTTTCAAAGAATTGATGGTAGAAACTCCATTCGTGTTACCATCATGATTGGAGGAGGTGATCTGAAAAGCCCTGTGAATTGGATGAGTGTCACTCACAGAGCCATAATCAAGGAAGTGGATAAGTCACTACGGGAGGTTTTCAGGCACACACTCGATGTGTGTGTGTGGTGTGTGTTTGCCTGTCTGTGCTATTCTCACCGCTTCACTAAAGTACTCAGAACGAGGGGCAGATACCTAGGACCTTGCTGTTTTCATTGCACAAGAGCTGTAGAATGTTAAGAAGTGAAAGTGTAAGTTTTAGAAAAATTAGCATTTTTAGCCCTCATTATGCATACTTACAACTTTTTAATTTATTCTTATTTTCAGTGGTAGCTATTTATGTTGGAAGATTTCTAGCTCTTTTGAGTTTTCCCTCTTTATACAAAAGGGTGAACATAACAGTACATTTAATATATAGTTCTTCATAGAATGATCAGTGAAAATAAACTTCACGGGGGTGGGACAGTTCAGGGGACAGTGTATCAAAGGACTTAGCTCAGCTGAGGCTCGTCTCATTTTCCCCTGGGCTCTTGAATTTGCACCTGATAGCAAGCTATAACAGCCGTTCTGGAATCACAGACCTTAATATATTACCAAGACCTATCAAATAAATACCTTACTATTGTCCTCACTCCTCACCCTACTCTTCATGTGACAACCAGAGAAACTTCAGAAATCCTAGTGACATTCCTTTACTGCAGTTATTAGAGTAAAAGCCATGTGTTTCATCATGGACTGATGGCCTTGTTCCTGTTTTCTGATGTTTGTTCCTAGTGCTGGCAGCCCCACTCTTAATTGTCAGCTATAGCCGTACTAAGAATACTTTAACTGAACTGCCTTAGGGTCATTCTGCAGTTTAAACTCTTTGGAATCTTTTCTTGGAGACTCATGTACTCCTTCATGCCCTTACCTCCTTCACAGCTTTGCTCCGTGATAATGCCTTCATTGAAGGCCTCACTAGTCACCTCATTTGAAATGGCACCCATTCCTCTAACTAGTACTGCACCTCCTATCTGACACTGTATGTTAAGTTACATGTTTGACTGTTTGCAGCAACTCGTTAGTCTCGCCTGTTAAGACAGACTCTTCTCAGCTCATGCCAGAGTCTCGGCAAATGTTCATTAAATGAGGGCATCTTGAACAAGCAGAAACACAAATAGCTAAAAGTCAATATAATGGAATATTAATTACATGTTATTACATTTGTATGGAGAATCCTGTTTTATAATTGTTGTACTAAAATGGCTCCTGTGAAGACAACTGTACTTTTAGAAAGAGGTGAGGGATGACATAAATGACCACCAGCACCACCAGCAGTGCCACTGCTGCCCGTGTCACCTTGAGCATGTTGCTTACTGTTCTTCTGGAAAATGTGTATCGTGGGTGCCACCCCCCCCATAATGGACATACAAACTATAGAAATGTGGGAAGAACTAAAAAAACATTTCTGTGGTTTAAGTTTTCAAAACTGCCTAGTGGGCCTCCATTCTTGAGTCTGCAACTTCCGGTTGTGTAGAGAGGAGTGGAGAGAGGCTAGCACATGGGCTGCAGTGAGTGTGTGCTTTTGGGGAAACTGAGGAGCTCGATCAAACAGAGCAGGAGGCTAATATTTTGAATCTATGGTTTGCACAAGTTGTAGAGCAGTGGCCCTCACTCTTCCTATGCTGTGACCCTTTCATATGGCTCCTCATGTTGTGCTGACCCCAGCTATAAAGTTGTTTTCATTGCTACTTCTTAACTGTAATTTTGCTACTGTTATGGATCATAATGTAAATATCTGATATGTGACTCCAAATGGGTCACAACTCACAGGTTGAGAACCCCTCTTCTAGAGGAAGATTTTGTTTTTTAAACAAGTGAGGGAATTTTGTTTGGTTAGGCTATGAAACCATAATCCCTCACCATTTTTTATTGGTGAAATGACAAGACTGAGAAATATGAATCCAGCATGCGTGTATTTCAAGAAGGAGTTACTGGAATCAAATGAGCTGCTTTAAGAAGCTGCTGATTAATTCCAGGAACAAAACGAATCCATCTATTTAAGCTGGCAGCAGTGCTAACAGACAAAAGGGAGGAAGAGAGAAGCAGCAGCACTCATGACCGACTGGCTGGATGTGGAGAGCAAGGAATGGCACTGCAGTGCTTTGAGATCAGCTTGGGTGGCTGGAGTACCACTTGGTGTTAGCAGTGCTAGCAAGAAAACAGAGAGATGATCTAAGTATGGAGAGAGTCTATCTTGGTCTGGAAATTATCCAGCATAGAGGCTTTCAAACTGTTCTTTCCCTCCTCAGTGGAGTGCTATATGAGAGTCAATATGTAAAAACCCCGAGTGTGAAGTGTGAAGCTGATTTGGTTGAAGCAAAGATGAAGGGGATGGGTGGTAGGAGTGTCAGCAGAAATCAGGGTCATGTGTGTGTTCAGAGTGTCGTCTGAGTGCCTGTAGCCTGGGTCTTCATATCTTCTTTCTGTTTTCTTGTAGCAGTTAGTGAATATTTATTCTTTTAAATGTTTGTCTCGAGTTTCAGGATTAGTAGAATGTAAGAGAGACATAAAATTCCTCCCCATTGGAACTTAGAGTTTATTAAAGAAAGCCACAGTTTGAAATAAAGTTAAAAATGAAATCATTGTAATATCCCCATCCTATAAAAGCCTTGTGATAGAGAACTGTTGCAGAGGGATGGTCAAGGACATCTTTCGGAAAGTTGTCATTGAGCTCAGAGGGAGAGGAGGGAGAAGAGGAGGAGGGAGAGAAGCAAAGAGGACAGGCACAGCGAGGGAATGGGAGGCTGAAACAGTGAGGTTGAGATTTACTAGGTTTGGATGCCTAGCTCCTTCGTGTCTTTTCCCACGTTGTCTTCACATTCCAGACCACCAGACAAGACATCCTTTGTGGAGTCTGCCATCAGCAGGACCTTATTGTTGTGTGTGATATTCTTTGTAATTTGTATGTTATACCTATATTCATAAACTGTTAGATTTCTCCAATTTGTATTGTATTTTCCTTCGAAGTGATAAATATGTATACCTGAAAACCAGAGTAAAAGAAAAACCCATCATCTACTTTGTTAATTTTCTATGAATGGAGATTTCTTGCCTCATCCTGCATTTAATAGAAAGACTATTTCATGGTAGGGATTTTTTTTTGGAGGAGTTGTGATATTGTACATTTTTATAGTGTTAGCTATTAAGGAAAGTTTATGAACAAAATTATTTAGGCAGTCTTTCTAAATGGGACATTTGATTGTTCAGTACAAAAACGACATTGAGTAAAACCAATCTAAGTTTCCATTAACTTTATTAATGGTTTGAATTTTCAATCAGATAAATAGAAGATTAAAATTGTGTTGTCAATATCAGATTTTTAAATATTCCGCTAGGAAATATGAAGGCCTTTTTTGTTTTCTCTACATTTTTAATTCTCTTCTTATTTTTAAAATGATTAATTTGAATCCTTTTAATTTTATTTCTGTAATCTTAATAGGTATTTGCATTCTTTTATACGTGTTCAAGAATTCATCATCACCCATTAGAGAGCAGTTTGATACGACACTAGCATATGATTTGTTTTAGTTTTTTTTACTTTAATTGATTAATTAATATTTATTTATTCATTTATTTATTCATTCATTCATTTATTTATTTATTTATTTATTTATTTATTTTTGTTTTTTGAGACAGGGTTTCCCTGTAGTTTCTAGAGCCTATCCTGGAACTAGCTCTTGTAGACCAGGCTGGCCTCGAATTCAGAGATCTGCCTGCCTCTGCCTCCCGAGTGCTGGGATTAAAGGCGTGAGCCACCACTCGGCCTTATTTTTAATTTCTAATTATTGTGTTGGTCTAAAAAAAGGAGAAAAACTGGAAACTGTTAGCACTGATTTTTGACAGTTAGTCTTATAGATTTCATCCTCTTTAGGGAGGAGGCATAATCAAATTTGTAATTGAAAATTAAGTCACCTTGATATTAAAATAGGAGAATATATGGCTTATATCATTCTAGGAAGTTGCATGAAGGGAAATTGAAAGCAAGTGAAATTATGAAAGCCTGAAAAGTCTCTGATGGAAACTGTCGATTAGGGACATACTACCACTTTCTCGTATGTAACGTAATTTGGAAATTTGAACAGCATTTTATTAGTTTAACTAATTGTAAATGGAAGCAAAACAAAGTGGTAATATTTTACAAAGTAAGTAAAAGGCTTAAGGACACAGCTGTTTTTGTTGGAGCAGACATGAAGGCATATTATTTTAAAGGAAACTGAGGTCTGTAGGTATCTGTTTGGGAATGTCTTTTAGTTAGTTACAGTGGTGTCCACAAAAGTTAGATCTGAGTGAAGATCTGGCTAGCAGCTCCCTCTGTCCTTCTCTGTACTTGGTAGAGTGAGTAACATCATGTGTGCAGTATATTTGTTCTACTGCAGTCCGTCCTGGGCAGCTGACACCCTCTGAAATTAGCTCCATTATCCTTTTTACTTTCACCTAGCTATTTTAACATTTATACAAATGTTAACTTATTGTTTAAATGGGAACATGGAGTAACTTAACTCTCATTATAGATAATCACATTCTGTTGGTGGTTGTGACTTCCCGTATTTATCCAAATAGGAAACATTATTCATTGATATAAATCACTTCTTCTTAGTGAACAACAAACCAGCAATTTAAATGAATGTCTCATATTTCAGTTGCTGAATGAGAATATTTTTGTTTGCCAATTCTTATAGCTAGTTGTAGATTTCTGTTTTGATTTTAATGCAGAAGACAGTTGCAGGGTAACTTTTAGTTCACAGTGAAGTGTAATGTATGGTTATGTTATCCGTGTTATTATCCACTCAGTTTAAGTATGAAAATTTCAATAAATTAAGAATTAATGTAGATATTTATTTTCTAATATATGAGTTACTTATCAGAACAACCATTTTATCTTTAATTTTAACAAGTTTGGTTAGATTGAAATCTTCATCTTTTCATAAGACAGTGACATCTCTGTACTTGTCTGAATATTTAAACATGATTATTTAAGACTAATAGGTCACCATTGCATTTTGTTATTTCTAATGTAGGTTGTAAAAGTACAGAATGAGCATTTATTACATCTATATTAATTTTGTTGAAGGCTTGTGGATAGTCAGCTCAAATAAGAAAGTGTTACAGATTTGGTTAAGAATGCCAGAAAAACCTACATTTTATCTTCCAGTTTTAAAGATTCCTGTATTGCCGTGATGTGTGTACAGGGAGGCAGGCCCTTTAAGCACGAGCCTCTTGAAGCCCGCTGCCTACTGCTGTGTGCCCTGTGCTGCTGCTCAGTTCTTTAACTCTCTGCCCCTCCGTTAAGTGCAGCATGTTTGACTGCTAGATGCGTTCTCATAGCACATTCCTGGTATGTTCCCTTAGGATGTATGTGAGATAGCTGTACTTCACACAAAAGTACATGATTTTAGGTTATATGATATTATATGCTACAGCTGTTTTACTAGACATTTTGGTTGCGGGTTAATTTTTCATTGATGCATTAATTCTTATTTTCAAGTTACATTGCAATTTTAACGTTTATTTAATATTGCTAACATTTTAGAAATATGTAAAATATATGTGAGCATTTAATGAACAAACCTTGTACAATACCACTGAGGAATTTCTAAATGTTTATCGTATGGAGGGGTCCTGGTATCATAAATCTGGTACTCACCATATTCTCATATTTTGGCTTTATTAATAACTATTTGCTGGCTCCCAAAGTGATGTTGTACAAATGTTTACATTTATGATCCATTGTAATTTTAAAAATTATAAATGTTTTATTTTCTCTAGTTTGGCTTTTTATTTTAGTCTCAGATTTCATTGACAAAGGTTATAACATTGGCCTCAGTGCCTTTCCTACACACGTTTATATCGGTGGATGGACGCTAGCTTACGGCATTTCAGACTCAAACTAACTGACTTTCCTTGGAACAGAAAAATTGTTTTCAGTTAAGCCACAGACTCCCATAAATAAGGCTCTGGTCTTAAAGAAACACAGCATTTAACTGATTTTTGAAATAGTCAGAGTTCAAAGTCATGCAGTGCAGAAAGGGAAACAGTTTCTGAATTGTGAATGCTTCCGGTGCTGCTGACAAACAGAAGACAGACAGACATCCACAACAGGGCTAGCAGAGGTCTGAAGGAATGTCAAAGCCATGCTGCTGGGAGCTCCTGCAGAGTCACCTCCTCACTGCTGAATTACCTGCCTTGCTGATCTTCAACCCTCGCAAGGCTTTGTGGCCTGCCCATGGTAGAAGAGAAGTCTGTTGGTGTTCCTGTTCCTCTTAATATATTCTTTGCTCCCAAAGAAGTGACTTTTTTTTTCACGACAAAAAGCCCAGGAAACAATCTTAATGTGGAAAATGATTTTTTCATAAAATTAATGTGTAAGTGACCATGGAAGTCATAATTGCTCATTCCTCAGGTAACCAGACAGAGGGTCTCAAATTACAATATTTGTATATGATTAAGTTCTAAATGGTATAAAAATAGTTAAAAATGAAGGTAATTTTTGGGGGAGAGTGCAAGAAAATTAAACTTACTATATTTGAAATAACTATTAATCATGTGTAGATATTTAATCCAGTTAAACAAGAACATTTAAAAATTATTTTAAAATAAATGTAGGTCATTTCATTTTAATAAAATTTTCCATTTCTGATTTAAAGGAGCTTGTCTTCAAACATCTCAGCATCCTTCTTAAGTGGTACTGTGATGTAATTACTTGTTAGTATTTAACAATGTGATGAAGCAACAGCAGTTTCTAGAGGATGACACTGTTGTAACCCGCCTGCTGGAACTATTTCCTCACAGTTCCCTGTTGTCTAGAGCTTACATCAACAGTGATGGTAGCAGTTAGTGTGTCCTCTCTGAGGGACAGATGACAATTGCATGGTAGTAATGAGTGTGTTGGTATCACCAGTGCCTTAATTTCAGATCACATAGACTGGATGGGGCTGTTCGAGACTGTAATCAACCCTTGATCAAGTGAGTTTTCTCGATATCAGTGCATCCCTCCACTAAGAGACGGAGGGCTGTGTCTTGTCATCTATGAGGCATGGCTCACTGCTGTGTGCCATTCCCAGGCTCTGAATCTAGATTTGTTTCCATAAGTTAAATATTCAGCAAATCATTGTAACATGTTGGCAGGGATATTTTTTTCTTTTCTCTATGTTCCTCATGGTTAATATAAAGGGAAAATGTTCTTTTAACCCAAACTGACTTATACAGTATCAGGAGGAAGCTCTTTTCGTTTTAAATTGCAAGGTTTGTATGTTCCATTAGCTGCAAGTGTTGAATTCTGTATTTCTTTCCATCTCAGAACTTATGATTATAGCAAATGAGGTAGACGTTTATACTTTCATTCTTTATTCTCTGCTGTTCTGAATACAAAATAACATTCAAACTTGTAAAAAGCGATCTTGTTTCAAATCAGAAAACTGCATCACTAGACTATAAATTTCCATTTGGAAAGCCCTTTGAAAAATATTATTCTGTTCCTGGCTTTCATATTGATTAGATCCACTCTTATTTTAGGAAAATGTGATTAAATGACATTCGAAAGCAATAATAGGCAGTTTCAAACAACTAACCTTTCTTATAATATGTCATTGAACAGACCAAAAGATTTAGCTGCAAACTCTGAGACTTCCAGATATCCCCTAGGTCCATGGCTAGGCTATGCTGTCAAACCTGTGTTACCTACACAACATCCAAAATAGGGTAAGACTAACCAAGAAAGACTTTATAGATTATATTCTAAATCAGTGCTGGTGGGGATGAGAGAAGCACACCTTTATCTTTCTCCAATTGGTATTATTTGTTCCTTCCACTTTTTTTTTGTATTTGACTTGGTACTTACAGGTTCATTTTCCAGATCACACATTCAACATCATCTGGCAAAATCATGTGCTTGGAGGGGGTGGGAAAGAGGCACTGCTTAGGGAGGACCTCAGGACCTCAGCATGCCTGCAGTTCACAGTCTCCATTTTGTTTTCAGTGAGTTAAAAAAACTAATAAATTCCATTTTTTACCAGTACTCAAGAACATTTTTTTAGTTGACTTTCTCATTCAGTTGACCTTAGTTTTGTTTCTTTGCACAATTTGATTTTTCATTTTCCGTAGTAGTTTACTGAACTTTTATAAGAGACATGAATACTCTCATCCAGTGAAAAATCATGTACTTAGTGAATCTGAAAATGTTTATCTATAAAGCATGAGTGATAAAAATTATATGATTAGGGCCCTTAAAAATAGCTTGTTAGGTTTATTTTCCTTCCAACTCATTTAAATAAGTAGATTGGAGTGTAGAATGTTGTCGTTAATCTTTGTTCCCTCTTGAGAATGGATCTCATTATGCTGCCCAGACTCGTGAGTACCTAAGCTCAAACGATCCTTTTGTTTCAGACATATGCCTCGAGACCCCAAGACACCAACTTTTGGATTATTCATTAAGAATTTTTTCAATAAAAGCAAATATATAAATAAATAATATAAAATTACCAAGTGCTATTTTTCTCCATTTATTTAATCATTTAATCATTTGTCCTTTTAGTGTTAAATTCTGTAGGTTCTAAATCTTTTAGTATTCCTTGTTTAAATATGTAAAGGAAGACATTTTAACAGAGGTAAGAAATAGATTCTTGAATATTTATTCCATTGTAAAAACTTACTTCTTTGTTGAGTTTAACATTAAATATTACTTATTTTTAACAACCTTTCACACCATGAATGTTTTTATTTCTCGAACTCCTACAAGCAGAGAGTATGTTATTTTTTATATACTCATAACAGTGAAAATCCGTTCAAGTTCATGCTGTGGCTCTTTACATGTTTCCTACTGTTTTGTTTCCTTCTTTCAATTTGTATCTACACAGTAAGGCAGTATGAACTGTTTTGTATTCATGCCTTTTCTCCATATTTTCACAGTATATTTTATAGAACTAAATATCTAGTAGTTGAAATGCTCACACACTTTTGAGAAATTCTAAAAACACAATTCTGCTAGTTAATGATATCCAGAAAGTATCCTATTCTGGAAAAAGATCATCTCTTCAGTGCATGTCCAATTAAACACCCAATTCGAAAGGATATCTAAGGTGAAGGATGTTTGTGTAATGCTAAACATAACCAGAGACACTGTGGTTTTAGCAAAGGTACCATTGCTCTATTTTATCAAGTGCCAGAAGCTGCATAATGAAAGTCTTTCAGCGAGTGAAAATGTAAGTGAAAAAACATGAAAATACCACCCAGCTGGTAGAGATCTTCCTAATTTTTACCTGATTGTATTTCTGAAGAAATATGGCAGGCTGTCATAAATTTTCAACATGAACTGTGTTTTTGTTGCCAATTTCCATATCCTTTAAAAAGTGCTGAAGCGTGCATTTGCTATTTATGTTTGCAGTAGACTGAGTACACTTTTACTATTTGTGGTCTGAGAAATTGGAAACAACCAAACAGTGGTGCTATGGTCTAAAAAAAAAATAAATTTTAAACAGCTGCGGACAGTATTTTTAGAATGCTAGAGTCCTAAAGCCGTGCAAGTACCCCCTACTCCTTTTTTTTTTATTGAAAATGGGGGCTGTGTCACCCATAGAAAGTCAGGCTTTCATTGTCACATCCACAATAGATTAAAAAACTAAACTCAAAGTCTGCTTTTGACTAATAGAAAGCACGGCTAGCATCCCTGTGCCAGCTGTTTGCCAGAGTGTAAATGTTTGTTGTTATATGCCAAGTGCCAAGCTTAATCAGTTCATAATTCTTATCATTCCCCAACCATCACACGGATAAGACTATCATACAAAGGAGAAAACTGAGTAAGCAATGAGTCAAGGTAAGTTGCCAGCATCCCAGAATTTATCAACAGTAAATCTACAATCCAAGTTACTTCCCCTAGCTACAGCCCACTAACCCAATTTGTTGGTTAAGCCTCGTGTTTTGTGAAATGTGGTTTTTCCTCATAATGTTATTAAAACATGTATAAATGTGTTTCTAAATAGAAACTCCTGAAAATATTTAAATGTAATGAAATTATAAAGTCAAAAGGGTTATAAATTAAAAAGAAATCCATGACATCATTCACAATCAAAATGAAGGTTTTCATTTGATGTTTTGTTTCTCTGTCCTGCAAATAAGTTTTCTTCCCTGCAAAGCTATTGTTCATGAGGTTGTGAACAGCACAGTATGGGTACTGAGAACCTGTACTCAGGTCTTCTGGAAGAGGATCAGTAAGTGTTCCTAACTACGAAACCATCTCTCCAGCTCCTTAATCTCATTATTTTTTAATGTTACTCAAGTTTCTGTGGTCCAATTATTCTCATTTTAAAGCACTATTCACACCACCATATTTTTGTTTTTACATAGACTTTTGTTTGGATAAATCAGAATGTGATGGGACTTTAATCTCCTTCAAAGCCTTGATTTTTTTTTCACCCCATAAAGTCAGTATCAGAAACAGGATCTATAATGCAAGACTTAGAACCTGAACCTCTCTGCTGTAACCAGAGCACAGATTACCCATGTGAGTGGCTGCAAAAAAAAAAAAAAAAAAAAAAAATCTGCTCCAGGAAACTGAAAGACTTTGGTGGATAGGAACACTGAGCTAGGAGTCAGGCCTGGCTTTGTGCAGCAACTGGCTGTGAACCCTTTTAGCCTTTTTTATTGCTCTCTTGGACATCTCAGTCCTTTTGATATATTTTTTTCTCAGGAGAATCAGTGAATATGAAAGCAGTGCAATAACATATGTTAGAGACATAGAGGTCTCAAATCTGAGGGCACCAATTTCAGAAGCTCAGTAATTTGATTCTTATTTTCTCACAACCTTCATTGTTCTGTGTATCATGTATGCCACGGGAGCATTTTCCTGCTTCTACTGGGGCAGTGGCATGCATGCCACAGGAGTGTTCTCCTGCTTCTGCAGCGGCTGTGGGCATACATGTTACAGGAATGTTCTGCTTCTGCAAGGACAATGCTACAGGAGTGTCCTCCTCCTTCTGCAGGGGCAGTGGGCATGCATGCCACAGGAGCATTCTCCTGCTTCTTGGAGCAGTGGGCATGCATGCCACAGGAGCGTTCTCCTGCTTCTGCTAGGAGCAGTGGGCATGCATGCCACAGGAGCGTTCTCCTGCTTCTGCTAGGAGCAGTGGCATGCATAGTTTTAAATTAGCCTTAACAGAATTTGTGCTTTGAAAAAAACTGTTATGAAATTTAAATATAGATAACTTTTTCATTACCAAAATGCCCACATTTTAGTTTTATAGACGTTAGTTATCAGTACATTGTCATGTTGCAGAAAAGCTCTTCCCCTGTACTCCATCCTCCATTGCTATTTGTCTCCTACTCCAGTGTCAGTTATAGTTGGTGAGCCAGTATTTGTCATTATTATTTGAAGCCAAAGTTCGCATTAGGAGTTGGACTCCAGTTCACATTCTGTGGACTTGGACAAATGTCTATAGTGATGTATTCATGATGAGAATATAGTATAGATGTATAGATAGTTTGATCTCTTTAGCAATTTATATGTTCCACTTGGACCACTTTCTTCCCCTCTGAATTCTTAGCAGTCAGCATTTATAATTTCTTCATACCTTTGCCTTTCCTGAGTCTCATAGATTTAGTCATATAGCTGAGCATATTTTCATGTGTGCTGGCTCATTTTTTTTCTGTCAGCTTGACACAAGCTGCTTTCATCTGGGAAGAGGGAACATCAGTTATGAAAATGCCTCCATTATATTGGCATGTGGGTAGGTTTGTGGGGTATTTTTTAATTTTATATTCCTTATGGTAAATGCTAAGAAATTTGCCTGCAGTATTGCATAGTAACAGTACATTTAATTTTCTTTCAAATGCATAGCAGTCATATTGTAAAGGTTTACTGATAAACCTTTGTGTTGGGTACATTAGTACTTTGTGTATTGATCTTCTCTGTATGCTTCAGTTATCCATCATCTAAGACTTTGCTTGCTTCTGAAGAGGACAGTCAAAACCTGTTATCTGTATTGGATTGAATAACACTGTATGTTAACTGTAAATACCAACAATGCTCTAAACGTAGCAGTCATCCTGTCTGGTCATGGTTTGTACTCCTGCATCCACTTCTCCCTATTGCCCTCTGCTTTCCCCTCTGGCTTCTGCCAGCCATTGCTCTTTCCGCTTGTTTGTTCTCTGAACTAAGCCTATTTATATTCTGCTTAGGTGGAAACCTGTGGTGCTTTATCTTTTCCCTGTCTGGCTTACTTCACTCAGTGTCTTCAGTTCCACCCATGTTGCTATAAATGACAGAATTTTGCCATTTTGTGTCCCTTAATGGTAAAAAGTAACAGCTAATTTTCATTCTCAATCCCCTAATTGCACTCACTGGGCATGCTTTCATATAGGTATTTACCACCTGTCCTTCATCATCATCATTTTTTTTTGAGACAGCCGTAGTATGTAGCCCTGGCTAGCCCAGAACTTGTAGATTAGCTGTCCTTTCAAATCCACAGAGATCTGCCTGCCTCTCCTGGGTCTAACAGTCCCAAGTGCATGACCAAAAGTCACTTCATAGATGTTTCTTCTAATGAGGCTCTTTGGCCTCTAGTTAGTTCAAGTTTTTCTCATTGAGTTGTAGAGTTGTTTGGCTATTTTCATGTAAGTCCTTTATCAGATAATTAGGTTTATCTTCTCTTAAAATACTTGTGTTTTTAATCTTACCTTACTGGCTAAATTAATTTTTCAGATCTGTTTTTATTCTTTCTTGAAGATCTACTCCCAAAATCAATACAATGGTCCAAATGAGAGACTGACCGGAAATCCTTACAGTTTTACCCTTACATGCTTAACAGAAAAGATTGTTTATAGAAATTAAATATATAAAAGTACTCCTAGAAATTAATGGTCATGCTTGAAGGCATTTAGTGTGTTTTGCATCAAGAAACTGCATTCAACTCACTTGGTTTCTTTGGACAAAATGAGAATTCTTCAGTTATTCAATATTTAAAATGCCACATCCCAAGGTGTTCCTGGAATTTGACTTTCTCAAGAAATGTGCAGAATTTTTTTAATCCACTATTTTTTTATTGTCTTGTCCCATTTTGAGGAATCATATTCTATGTATCACATGGATTTTTTAATTATTTTAAAACGCTAACTAGGTTCCCCATTGAAGAAATCTATTTCAATTGTTTTATGCAAGAGGTTAAGTTCTTTAAAACAAAACCTGTTATTTGCTGAAAGCTTCTAGAACTTTACCAGTGTCTTATGCAGAGCAGTAGTAAGGAAGTGAGGCCAGAGGGCCACATGATGTGGGAAATTCTTGGCCTACTGCCACAGGGACGTCTGTTAAAAAGTTTAAATTTTTTCTGTGGTATTTTTTTCAGAAAATATTTCCAATTCCCTACATGTTAAAAGTGACCATTTGTGTTCCCTGTAGTGAGACACAAAGAAGCAAGGGGTTGCTGCAACTTAATGGTTTTCTAATCAAAATAAAATTGTTGTGCTATTCATCTGTAGAAAGGGGTCTGCAAGTATGATTTTTGGTTTATTTTGTAAACAAATTCTTCTGGAAAGAGCATTGTTTGTGTTGGTGCTGATGACTATGCTTATTTCCTTAGCTTTCACTGTTGAACACATCTTTGGGTGGTCTTTTGCCTGGGGGCATGATACAAATATTTGCCTGTCTTGACAAATAGCCACCGCCCTTCTATTTACCCCCACCCACTACCCTAACGTCCTTTTTGAAATTGGCCAAATGAGTGTGATTGGCTCATGTACTTCTGTGAGGCTTGCCTTTAGAGAATTTAGCTTAATTAAATCTTTATCATGTTTGATTAGCTGAAATGATTCTGAAATATATTCCTATTAAAAATCACATTATTTACATTTTAAAGACTGTTTCATAGGATTTGTTTCCAATTTAAGAGTCTGATTTTTTCATGCCAATCCATAATTCATGAAAATAACAGACGATAAGTATTTTTCTTTTGGCCTTTACTTTGTTCTTAAAACATTTTGTGCATTCAGATTTTATAGTTTAAATTTTATCTACCTTCCTGAATCCTCTTATATACATATCCTTTTTCCTTGACTGTTTTGTTTTTGTTGTTCTATGGGTCTACAATGCATAATTTCATAGTGTAGGAGACTATTAAGGATGGTTTGTGCTTCCATTTTTAAGAATCTTTATTAAGAGAAAAGCAGAATATGAAGAATAAAGTTAAACTCCCCCTTTTTTAAAAAACAAAAAAAGAGAAAAGATATTTTATGTGTAGTGTTTTGCCTGCATACTTGTTTGTGCACTGTGATATTGGTGCCTGTGGAGGCCAGCAGAGGGCGTCAGATCCCCTGGAACTAGAGTTACAGATGGTTGTGAGCTGCCATGTGGATGCTGGGAACTGAACGTGGGACCTCTGCAAGAGCAGAAAGTGCTCTTAACCACTGAGCCATCCTTCTGTACTTTCTAGTTCTTTTATAAGGAAGATGGACTTCCAGAGTTACTGTATAATCTCCAAATGACACAGCACTTCTAAATTCTAAAAATCTTTATTAATGTCTGGTACTTTTTTTTCCACAAAAAGCACTTAAATTTTACTGATCTTTGACTTTTCGTACATGACTTTTCAAAAAGGGTGGGAAGGTCAGGAATTTCCTTTGATGAGGCTTTATAACCGTTTTCCGTTCCTCTCTTACCTGAGACTTCTCAATAAGACTTTCCAGCTTAATTAGACTTTTACTGCGTAACTCCAAAAGCGGGTGTGCGTTAGCCTTTTCGAAGTCCCTCATCTCTTTCTTTACTCTCTCCAGCTTCTCTAGTGAAGGGAGTTGACTCTGGCTTCTTCTCAAGAGTCTTTCCTTGAGTCTTTGCTCTATCAGCTCCCTCCCTCGAAGCATGCGCTCCTGGTGGTCTTTGATTTGCACCTGTTCCCTCTTTTTGACCTGCTGCCGCCTTTGTGCTGTCTGGCCTTCATGCACAATTCTCGGTAGCCTTTCATTGGGAAAAAGTCTACACATTGTGTTCTTAAACTCTCTGGCCTGGCCTGTGCGGTGGGCTTGCCTTTCCATCTGTTTCTTCTCTTTCTCGGATACCCAACAGTATCGTTTTCGTCCCTCCATGCTGCGTTGCTTCTGTCCTGGTTTCACAGCACACTCCTTTCCCCTCGTCCTTTCCACTGTTTTTTCGTCATGGTAAAGCTGCGTTGGCAAGCTAATAGTCAAGAGAACACGCTCACTCTCTGGTGCTGTATATTCCTTTGGTTACTCAGTAACCCAATGTCTTTGTGCTGTTGTGTGCATGCCACCCAGGTTCCAGAGTCAGGACCTTTACACCAGTGGAGACTCTTGACTTTTATCTGACTAGTACCTTTAGATGTGTTTGTCAAACCAAAATCTTCCAACTGCTGAGAATCGCTCCCAAAGAAGATGAGGGAGATTAACTTGTGAGGAGTGGCCACCGAAGGTAACTGGGCCCAAGGATGCCGAAGAATATGTAACTCTGCTTCTAGCCACTGTGCAGCTGCAAAGACAACAGCTTCAGGAGCAGTGGGGGTTGTAGGACTCTTACTCCGAAGCCTCAGAGTCAGTAAGTATTCAGGAGAATTAGCACGGTGGCGTTTCTGTTCCCCTCACCTCCTGTTTGTAGGTTTTGTAGGTTTTGAGATACAGGTGAAAAAAAATATTCTGGGATGGGGTCCAAGCTAGAAAAGCAGCCATAGACCCCTTACTACTTGAACTAATAGGATGTCACAATACGTGGTTGAAAATACCATGGCAACCTAGACCTTTCTTGCTGAAAGGTTCTGTTCCCTCCCTGAAGCTCTCAGATGAAGTGTTCCATTCCCCCCTCTGTTTTAAAGACCAAAATTTGTTTGCATGATATAGTTGAATTGGTAAACAAAACACATGCTCGTTCATTTATTTTTATAAAAGTTCTTTCAGATGGTCTTGGTGGCATTGGCCTGTAGTTTAAGTGTTCACCTGAGCCTGGATTGTAAGACACCCCTCTTAATGTAAGAGGAGAAAATGTTCTAAGAAAACAGATGTGATCTACTTATCTTAGCACTCTTATTATTTAGTGGCCGTGTTTCTCCCTAGAAAGTAGAACGATGATTGCCCTGATTTGTGTTCACAGTACCTATAAAAATGGATGTCATGACATCACGTGTTAGCATTAGGCAGAGGTTGCTCCCACAAGAAGAGACCTGGAGCATGGACAGTCCTTCTGGGGTTTTCTCTCCAGCCTATCCTTATCGGTATTTTCATGCTCTTACTCAATTTTCTACTAATACATTTCTTGAGATCACTCCCCTACAGCTCAAACTTACCCCTTGTCATCTGGTTGTACTGCACTTATTCCTGCTTGTACTAAAAACTTGAGACTTTTTTGTTGTGAATATAAAAGTGCTGTAAAAATAAGAAAATGAGCTTTTCTTCTATGTTTTTGGTAGCAGTAGAAGTAGTGAGAACTCCTTCAGGATCCATAATTCTGAACAGAGGTTATTCAGTCCTGATGTGGGATTCCCCTCTGTATGCTATGAATATGTTTTATTACCATTGGTTAATAAAGAAAGCCACCTCGGCCTCTAGCAGGGCAGAATATAGCCAGGCTAGAAAAGATAGATAGAGATAGAGAGTAGATGGAGTCAAGGAGATGCCATGTAGCTGTCAAAGAAGAAAGATGCCAGCCACCAGCCAGAGCCTTAGAGGGAGGCCATAGCCTCATGAGGATACACAGATTAATAGAAATAGGTTAATTTAAGATGTAAGCGTTAGCTAGAAATATACCTAAGCTATTGGTCAAACAGTATTGTAATTAATATAATTTCTGTGTTATTATTCAGGTCTGGGTGGCCAGGAAATGAACAAGCAGACTACCCAGTCCTGTCATCTCACATTGTACATTACTCTTGACCGCATTTGCTAAAGTGACTCCAGTGCATAAAGATGTATTACAGTATAAGAAAGGGATGGAGAGGAAAAAGTAGCCTGATGTTATATCCAGGGAATAAAAAGATTTATTCCCAGCTACTATTGGGCCTTCAGTAATACAGCTATGACTGTATTATACCCCTAAGCACACATTTATGTAGACTTTTTCTAAAGTCAGTTTCATTAGATAAAGCAGACTTTAACCATGATCTTGAGCCTTTATGAAAGTCAGATCCTGTTATTAGGAGATACTAGTTGAGAATGCTCATTAGGAACAAGTTGGTGAGTCCTTCACCTCAAAGATTGAAATCCTAAAAGCAATCTACTAGTCAGGTTGTGTTTATTATAATCTCTAATATGAACCCAATATCTGAAACAGAAGTTTTAAATCACAGAAGAACTTATCTGTTTGTCAAGGAAGATTCCTCATTTTTATTTCAGTCTATGAAAATTCTGCATATAGTCATATAGGAGTTTGAGATCTGTCAAAAGTTAATTGCCCCAAAGTATAATATCTTTCCTATTATTCACATCAGCTTCAAAGTCTTCTACTGTTTTCTTCATAGATTTGCTAGTGTATATCAAGAGCTTGTATATGAGACTGTAGAGACAAAAGGGTTGGTAAGAACCCACCTGTCTTCTCTGGAAGCTCAATCTACAGGGAAAGGTTATATGTACACACTCAAAGATATGAACACATGTCCAATAAACAATTTTGATTAAATGTTAAACTTATGGTAGGAAGTTCTATGTGGGTAAATATCTTAGGCTGACTTCTAGACAAAAATCTTGGCAAAGAAATGATGTTTTAAGATGAATCATGTCAGGAGAAATAAATGAAGATTTCAAGGAATGTCTGATCACCAGAAACAAAGCCTATCTGCTAAAAGACCTAGAACAGTAGATGAGGTGGAACCCATTTATCACTGAATACATGAATTATTAGGTTAGATTCCCAATATAGCCATCCTTGCTATGATTTGCTAGAAATGTGGCATGTGTTAATAACTTTGTGTTACTAGGCTCAGTGAGTAATAGAGGGTGGTAGAGAGGGCAGAGAAAGAATAGTAATGGCGCTTTATGATTGGTGTTGCTTTGTAATTGTCCGTTTGTAGTCATTCTCCTCTGAGGTGCATAGGTGGCCCTCTGTGGCTTAATGCCAACCAAGTTCTCCCTCCATCCTCAAATTCCATGCCCTCATTGAAAATCTGAGGCTTGCAGGCATTGGTTTAGAACTTTAGAAAGAAGGGAATCATCATATGTTCTGTAGTCTGAGGGATGGCAGTGACAATAGCCCTCCACAGAACCCTGACTGCACTATAGTTAGTTCAGAGGTCTGCTCTGGAGTTTTGTAGACCCAATTTGTTGAAATTCCATACATACGTAGGCAATACTATAGTTAATATGTTGGAAAGTAGGTAGAGATGTAGCACAGTGCCTGTTACTAACTCGCTAGTATCTGCTATTTATCAATAAATGAGTCTTACATTGTGTATGTAATTGCAAAAATTTAACAGTTTAGTAAATGTTAAATCAGTGCTAAATTTGTGCTTAAAAACTTGTTCCATTAAAATTTATATAGACATATATTCAATAGTAACCACAAATTTAAATCTGTGTGAAGAAGTAAGAACATTCTGATTTTGGTAAACAGATATTAAACTGCTTTTCTAAGAAATCTACCAGGAATTTACCCATGATTCCTCAGTTTGTGGCATCAGGAGAGCGGTCTTCAGTTGTTTACAAGTCCTTTCCCAATACTTGGAAGTCTCTCTGCTCTGTGTAAATCCCATTTCTTCAAGGCTCTCTACTGATAGCTTCCCTGCTGATTTTTAATCACATCTTTTATTTTTTGAACAATTGCTAATTTGGTCTCTCAGGTACTGTTTGTGTGCCTTGCATTGGAGTTTTAACTTCCCTTTGTTGTTGCTTTGGGGAACATATTGGGGCCAGATGTAATCATAAGAAAATTATAATCCCTAGCTTCAGGAAGTTTGTAATCTGAAATACCGTCAGTATAGAAGCATGCAAAGGTAATGTAAGAATGGTATCCACAGGCAATACAAATGAGAAAATAAATACATATAAATTACTGTTCTCCACTGGAATCCCATCTTTATAAAAGTGAAATATTTATGAATGCATTACCAGGAAGGGATAGTTTGATGAAGTTTCTAAGTTTTATGATACTGACATACTGGTATTACATTATATTATCATCTTTTATCAACCTTGAAGTGACTTACTGTTCAAATTGGGGACACTGGTTTGAAAGGTCCTCTTCAGTCATAAGCCATAAAAATGCCATGGCGGTTTTGGGGTTTTGGCTAAAAATAGCTTGTCCTAATTCTGTGTTGGTGTGCTTACCATATTTGTTTATATTTGCTCAGTGTTGGTACTGCCTTTATTTCCAGAAAAAAAATTTAAATGTATTTATATCTTGTTTGTGTTTGAAATTCTGAGCAAACAAAATTGAAGATGTAAAATCACACACAATTTGCAACATTAAATAAGGTATCTATTTTAGACAACACCAGCATCTTTGCCTGTCTTTCAGTTGTTTTATACTTACTAAATTAGAGCTCCACATGTGAAAACTTGCTGCTGTCTTCATCTTCAAACTCATGATTGAGTCTAATATAGATAAATACTTCTGAAATCCAGATAAGCTATCTAATGCTTATATAATACTTAATATTTCTAAAGCTTTGAAAGGATAGGGTATTTCTGTCTTTCCTTTTTAGCTTTTTGTTTTATTTAAATATAAAATGTGCATATGAATCATCTATTAATTTTCTTAAAATCTTTGTATTTATTATTATCTTAGTGTGTTTGTATAGTGCATGTGTGTTATGGAGCACTTGTGGAGGTCGGGGGCATCTTAGGTTCTACATATCCATCTTGGTCAATCAAGCTTACCAGCATATTTGTTTTCATCCCTGTACGGAGATTAGTGACTCTGATGGGGAGATTAGTGACTCTGATGGGGAGATTAGTGACTCTGATAGTTATTTCGGCTGGTCTTTCCACCAAAAAGCGCTCTTAGCACAGTAAGATGTGTGATTTGGCAGACTAGGCCCTTGTGGGACCTTGTGCCTTTGTTGTCTTGGGACTTCCATTACCAATGCTGTGCATTAGATCTGACCTTGAATTTCTCTACCCCCTTTAGATGCTTCTGGGTTTTCTTCACTTCCCTTACTTTTGACATATCAGCAAGACCGGTGCCAGATGAACCCGCTCAGACCTCACAAGATGTCAGACAACTGCCATGATGCTGTGTGGAAGGCAGCTCCCACTTCCTCATGCGGTGCCAAAGAAGGGAGGTCTTACTTAAGATTTCACTGCTACTGGATCTTAAAATTACTTTTCACCAGTATTGGGCTCATGATATTTTATACACTATCCATTTTTAAAAAGAAAATTAAAGTTATAGCATCATTCTAATGTTAATGAAAATAACAACTATGGAGTTTCTGGGGAAATGCTAGGCCAAGTGGAAATGAAAGCATTGTAGGATTATTTTTAAGTAAAATCAACTTACCCCCCCCCCCCCTTTTTTTTGAATGCAGAAGTAGGTGAGGCTATCAGGTCCCAGATTCTATTTACTTACTTATTGGAAGGAACAGAATTGGGTTTATTAAGTAAAATGTGGGGTTTAGTTAGAAAAGATAGTACATCTTTAGGTTTTAATAGGGGAGTAGGCATGACAGGGTCAGCAGAAAGAGAGGAAATGGCAATAGCAGTGTGGTCTTCTTGAGAGTTTGCCAGATTAAGGTTTTTAAAGGAACGTAAAATAAAATTCAACAGTCTGGGCAACACAGTGAGATCACCATCTCCAAAATAAATGAATTAAAGAAAAAAAATAAGTTCTACAGAATCAGAGCTTGTCCAGAGCTTTCCAGAGCTCAGAGGTAACAAACACCAACAGGAGACTTTATAAGTGCTGTGAATGGAAGCCCGATGAGGGCATCAGATCCCCTAGAATTTGAGTTACAGACTTTGTAACTGTCATGTGGATGCTGGGAATCAAACCCAGGTCTGCTAGAAGAGAGTCAGTGTTCTTATCTGCTGAGCCATCTCTCCAGACCTTAAATATAGTCAGTTCTTACTATTTGTTATAGGATCTCTAAGATTGCCACAGATGCTAAGTTACCAAATAGTGACCTGTAACTGCTAAGTAAATAAGTACCTAAGCATACATTCTGTAGATTATAATCTTATATCCTAAAGGCAAATAATCCTAGTGGATTTTGTTTTCTTTACTTAACAGCAGCAATAACAAACTGAGATTCGAATGCTGATGTGTTGTCGGAGGCCACTTGTTTGTTCCTAGACACCCAGACCTGAAATAATCACACAGAAACTATATTATTACAATACTACTTAGCCTATTAGCTCACACTTCTTATTAGCTAGTTCTTATATCTTAAATTAACCTATATCTATTAACCTGTGTATCTCCACGTGGTTGTGGCCTACCAATAAGGTTCCATCCAACTTCCCATATCTGTCTTGTGCAGCGGCTACATTGCTTCTCCTTGACTCTGCTTACTCTTTCCTTCTCTATCTGCTTGGAATTTCTGCCTTGCCCTATTGTGCACTGCAATAGGCCCAAAGCAGCTCCTTTATTAACCAGTGGTATTTACAGCATATAGAGGGGAATCCGGCATCAATGATGGACTTTCGGAGGCTGTTTTCTCCAGCCAGATTCTGAGTTAAAGCCATTGGCAGTCAGCTGCACTGCCCACTATATATGCTCTTGCATTAGCTGCTTCTCCTCCAGCGACTAGACTCACCAATAAGCAGTGGAAGGGAGGAAAGGTTTATTTGCTTCAGAGTTTCAGCCCAGTCTTGGTGAAGAAGGTGTGATGAAGATGTTGCGAATGCCTTGATCTGTGGCAGCAGGATTGATTGTAAGGCTTTTTACTCACAATTCCGGTGGATCAAGAAGCAACAAGAAAACAGGCAATGGGGCAGCACTAGGCTGTAAGACCTTGTTTTCTGCCCTCACCCTTCCATGATTTCTTTCTTACAAATAGGTTTCATTTTCTTATGATTCCATAACTACCCCAAATATGGAATAGCTACAAGTGGAGGACCTAGGGTTCATAGCCATGAACCTGGAGGGAGGGTACTTCATAAGTAACCATGACTACCCTCTAGTCATTACTTAAGTGAGCTGAAGCAGGAGGGCAGTGTGTACCCTCAGAGCAGCTGAAGGAGGTATGCACATGGGCAACTCATTTTGTCATAGTTTTATTTCTTATAAAGATCCTGACCACTTGAAATGTTCCAAGTATGCAGTTTGCAGAGGTACAGCAAGTCACTACAAAGTTGGAGGACCAATAAATAGTATTTAGTTTTGTGCTCTTGCCTAAGAGTTGGGAGTGTGTATTTGATTGTAATTGGGCTAAAAGAAATAGCTAAAATGTGATGAAAAGAGCTTTCATTTTTCTTGATCAAAGTGACAATTCCCTGCTTGGTGCTTTCCCCTGGTTCAATGTTGATTTCAGTTGAAATTGTCTTAGAAGTCCCAGTGAAGAGAAGAGGAAGAAGGCACATAATGGTGCTTAGATGTGCAGTGAGCAGCTAATCCCATCAAAACAGCCACCTACCTGCATTTGTCTTAACTGAGAAGAATACTTACATCATAAATGATTAAGCTTCCTCTATTTTACAGAATGCAAAATTGATGGAGCCAGCCATCCTCCTTTTGTGTAAATTTTCCTGGTTTTGTTTTATTTGGAAAGGAAACTCAGGTCCTCTGAAACAGTAGCAAGTCTCCTGAATGCTGAGCCTTCTCTTCAGCCTTTTCACTTAAAAATTTAAGTTATCATTACATCATTTCCTCCTTTTCTCTCTCCTCCTTTTAACCTCTACCATGCACCCTGATTTCACTCTCTTAAATTCATGGCCTCTTACCCCTTATTAGCTGCACATACAACAGACACTGCTCAGTCCATGTAATGCTACTTGTATGTTTGTATGTGTTTAATTTCAGGCTGACCAAGTGGTATTAGATAACCAACCAGGAACTACTTCCTGAAAACTTTTCCTATCTCTCAGCATTCCTAGAGGTGTGTGTGTGTGTGTGTGTGTGTGTGTGTGTGTGTGTGTGTGCGTGTGCGTGTGCGTGTGTGTGTGTGAAGATTTTATAGAGGTCAGAGCTCTCTAGTGGCTGGCTGCTTTACTTTTCTGATCTTCAGCTTGAACCCCAATATCTGTCTTTGGGTTTTTATCATTCAGCTACACACTCCCAACCCTGGCTTTTGGATCTGGATGCTGGGGATGTGAATTCCAGTCCTTCTGCTCTTACTGACTGAGTCATCTTCCCATTCCTCTCTGCGAAGCATTTCTAGCATGACTTTAAACTATTGTTCTTCTGAGGCCTAAGAGTCAGTTTCTTAACGAAGACCTGGCAATTGCTTTCTTCTGGACAGCATAATTTATCAAGCTTCGGTCCCCACTACAGAGGCATGAAAGTGCCTGTGCTTCTTAGATGGTTTCATGTGGAGCTGCATTCTGAAACCTAGAGTCTGAGCCCTGGAAATGTAGATTAGTGCAGCACAATTTGCTTCCCCGTGCTTTTACTGTGTTTATTGCTTGTTTCCCTTGACACTTTAATTTCTCATTCTATTTTTCCCATTTAAGCATTCAAATTGTACAGATTTTTTAAAATGTCAATTCAGTCTGCATTTCAGGCAGTTAGGAAACACCATAATTCACTTACATATAAAAATGTTTTTACCAGCTAAAACAATATTTTCAGTTTTAGGTTTTGCCTTGCTTGCAGAATCTGTATGTGTTATACTTGTTCATTTTCATGGAAAATCTTTATATCTCTACACTTGAGCCATAGTGCTTATATTTTTGGTCATCTAATTTTAGCCTACTCTCAAGAAATCACTCGTTCATACATTTGACACATTTTCTTTTTAACCCGAAAGTTCTACGATGGTGCTGCTTTCCTATTCGCCCAGATCCTTTGGTAAATCTCCTTGAATATTTCAGAAACCTTTAATTGCCTCCTTTGGAGATCTGCTTCTTATTAATAATTTTTAGAGTATACTTTATTTTAGTTATTTTGTAGTTTAATTGATAAGAATATAAATATGAGTCACATCTCAGTCAGCCAAATGGTGTTTTAAAGAAATATACCAGTGTTATTGTAAATGACCTTGGTTTTAATAACTGGGCTCATATGTTATTAATACCTCAATAGCTTTTCTGATACTTCTTTCAAATGGTATTTTAAAGTTTTGTTTCATTTCTATGTTAACTATGCTTCAATTTATTTTTTAGTTCCAAACTTCTTTGATGTATAATTGTCAACCCTCACATACTTTTCTGTAATGTGGAAGTACCATCAGATTTCTACTTTCGGGAAAAAAAAGATCAGGCTGATAATTGTTTTTTGAAAAATTTCTGACATTGCCAAAATGAAATATATTAACATTCCACTCTTACAATTTAAAACATCAAAATGAATTGAGATCAGGACCAACAAACAACAGCAAAGGAACAAAAACCAGTGATGTGCTTCCTGAATCTCGGTCTCACTGCTCATAGCAATGAAAACATTTTAAATTTATGAACATTTTTCTTGTATTTATTTTTTTGATACAGGGTTTTATATAGCCTAGACATTCCCTGAACTCACTATGTAGCCAAGGAATACCTTAGAGGATTATAGACCTTTTACTAGCATGTTTAATTTTATGGGGTGCTAGGAGTTGAACTCAGGATTTCATTCCTGTTGACCAGCACTTTAACAATTGAACTGTACCCCAGCCTTTTGTTTTATTTATTTATTTACGTACTTACTAACTTTTCATCTGTTTGTTTGTTTGTATTTGACAGGACCTGGTGTATCCCAGGCTTGCCTTGAACTCCCTTTGAAACTGAAAATAATCTTGAACTTCTGATCTTCTTGCCTCTAGCAGCTGAGTGCTAGCATAACAGACATATGCCTCCTCTGCCTTCATATTTGATTTATTCAGTACTGGTGACCTAGGGCTTTCTTTATGGTACACAAACACTCTAATGACTGATCCTCATCCCTAGTCCTACAATTTTAAACTTATGATAAGGTCATGTAAAAACTGTATCCTATAGCCTCCTTAAGAGATAGGATCTCAGGGCTTCACAGATGGTTTGGCCGTAAAGAGTACTTTCTGTTCCTCCAGGGGACCTGAGTTTGGTTCTTAATACACCCATGTTGGCAGCTCACAACTGCCTATAACCCTAGCTCTGGGGGATCTAATATCTTTTTTCAGCATATATATGTATCTTCACACCCACCCACACCCACATACCCACACCCACACTCACACCCACACCCCCACACCCACACCCCCCACAGAGAGAGAGAGAGAGAGAGAGGGAGAGAGAGAGAGAGAGAGAGAGAGAGAGAGAGAGAGAGAGAGAGAGAGAGAGAGAGAGAGAGAGTTGCAGGGAGGACCTGCTTGTTTGTCCTGTCTGCCCAGAACCAAAATAACCACACAGATACTGTATTAATTAAAACACTGCTTGGCCCATTTGCTCTAACTTCTTATTGGCTAACTCTTATATCTTAATTTAACCCATTTCTATTAATCTGTGTATTGCCACGTAGCAGTGGCTTACTGGCAAAGTTCACAGCATCCTATCTCTGGCGGCAGCCGCTCCATGGCATCTCCTGACTCAGTCCTTCTTCCTCCCAGAATTCAGTTTCATCTTTCACACCTACATAAATTCTGCCTCATCAACAGGCCAAGACAGTTTCTTTATTCCTTAATTCTAATGAGAGAGAGAGAGAAACAGAGACAGAGACAGACAGAGACAGGGACAGATAGACATAAATTTTAGAAAAGGAAGAGATGAACTCTTTCTGGTTTTTTTTTTTTTTTTTTTTTTTTTTTTTGTTTTTCGAGACAGGGTTTCCCTGTAGTTTCTAGAGCCTGTCCTGGAACTAGCTCTTGTAGACCAGGCTAGCCTCGAACTCAGAGATCCGCCTGCCTCTGCCTCCCGAGTGCTGGGATTAAAGGCATGCGCCACCACCACCCGGCTCCTCTTTCTGGTTTTAAACTAAACAAATGAATTTTGAATTATGACTCAAGCTGCATGGCTCTGTCTGGTCTCCATGATCCTATCCTTGCAGAAAGCTTGCTCTTTAAATGTTGGTTGAGACTCTGATGGCATTAGAACCTAAGACCACACCTACCTGTTTATATAGCTCCTTTCCCTGGGATATTTCCCACCTGTGCCTTGGATCCTACTAGTGCTGATTTTTGAGGCGTTAATAGTTTGGAATTGTGACTTGGTGAGATATCATTTAAGCAGAATCTTATCGATACGTCCAGTCGTAATTTCTTACTTCTGGAGAGGTGAAATCACCATGGAAAATGATCCCTTTGCTAACCAGTGCAGCTTGATCAAATCTGGTCAGTGGAGTAACACAGTGTCCTTGTATAGGTAGAGCCTGACCATTTGCAAATGTGACTGGAGAATGAAACAACTTGATTGTCTCTTCAGTGGGACTTAAAAAATGTGGAGGTGAAGGACGGGACTCCCCGTTCAGCTTTCCTTTTGACATACTCCCCTGTGGAATTTGGAATACAACAAATAGTGAAGGACAGTCAGTAACAATAAAAGGTATGTTTCATACTCTTTAGAGTTGAATTCATTTGCCCTTCTTTACACTTCCCTCATGAGCAAAACCCATTAACTAGCAAGGACTGTCTTCTGCAGGGTAACTTGAAGGGTGTCAGATGTCCATTTCTTATTATCTGCATATGCCAACCAGCTTGTGTTTTGGGGCATGTGTTCATATTAGGATCTGACCCATGATGCGGCACCTTCATAATGAATTATAAGGGAGTCACTATGGTAGGTGAGAGAAATATTTCTGGGTGCTTGTCATTTCTATACCATAGCAGTAAGCTATACAGGGTGAGTCCCTATAGGCCACTACATGTGTGGCACTAATATCAGGCGATAGGTACTGCTCTGCATCCTTCCCTTAACAGAATTCCAAAGATAAGAACTCTAGACAGGTAATATTCTGCATAACTCTCAGGTCTTCTGAGATGATTGTGGTCAGGCTGTAATTTATAACATGGCTGCAAACTAGCATTTTTTCTCCTAGGTTCCAAGAGTCAATTTTATAGTCAGAAATAGCTGATGCTTCTCAGAGACACCATACTTTGTCAAGTTTCCCAAAGACACCATACTTGGTTGAGTTAAATATTATCTGATTTTAGAATGAGCAGAGGCCTGGACTAATGTTTGGGAAAACATGGCTTAATTAAGAGCTTTACGTTGTAAGTTTTACTAAACAGCTTTGTAGAGTTTTA
Organism: Arvicola amphibius; assembly: GCF_903992535.2. Classification (NCBI taxonomy): domain Eukaryota; kingdom Metazoa; phylum Chordata; class Mammalia; order Rodentia; family Cricetidae; genus Arvicola; species Arvicola amphibius. The sequence continues at coordinate 72,850,463 of NC_052055.2, read as the reverse complement.
GAAATACAAATTTTAGAATGCTGATTATGATGCTGAGTAAAGATCTTCAACATTGGCTGTACATTAAAAGACCGGTTGAGTTGTAGTTTCTTGTCTGGTGCTCAGGTACTCTTGTGTCCTTTGGTATGTGAGGGCTTCTAATGTGCACCCAAGGATGACAAGGACTGCACAAAATAAGGTGGTGTCTGGTATGTAAAATAGATAGTAAATAGAGTTTTAGAAATTTGTTTTTAAATGAGTGCCTTATAGGATAACACAGCATTTCAGTATTAACCCTGTATGTCTTCCCATTTATTATGTCATTGCTGAAGTCTTTGCTGTATGATATAGAGAAAGAGTAAGACTGCGCTGTCGTCATGGGTGCTGACAGACAAGCGAGGCTTCTTCCAATACTTTTAGTTGGAAGCCGTGTTTCTGTCTGATTCTTGCGTGGCCAGGGACATTTATGGACATTTCAATTATTTAAGTTACTAACACTTTTGATTAAATCAACAGAGTTCACTATAAATGGCATTGCCAAATTCTTGTGCATTTGTATATGCACATATATATGTGTGTCTTACAGGTATTCATGCATGTCTATTACATATGTGTGGAAACCAGTCCAAACCATAGGTGTGTTTCTCAGCAGTTTTTTTCTTTTTTGAGATAGGATCTCTCTCTGGCCCAAATAGATAAGGCTAGACCAGGTTGACTAGAAAGCCAGCGCCAGGGATCTGTCTGTCTTTGCTTCTCTAGTATTATGATTACTCATGCAGTACACCATTCCCAGAATACTCAGGTACTCTAGCTTTCAACACAAACACTTTCATGGCTGTTACATTCTTTACCCAATTTAACTAGATTATCTGAATTAGCATTATTTTCACTGAGACCATGGGAATAATGTCTTTAATTTTGTAATTAATTCATTAAAAATGTTTAATCCTGAAGCAGTATAAAGTATCTCTAAAAGTTATTATAAAAATTATACTTTTCAAAAATAAAACTAAAAACTATTCCTATCACTGTATTTTATGAGAATAACAAACTTTTTACTAAATATGTATTTCCTTGTGTTTTAAATTTCTGTAACATAATTAGAACATTAAAACATTTTTTGTATTAGTGAAAAGTATTACTATTTTTCTACCAAAGCTGATATCAACTTATATTTATAAGTATAAAACCCAAAGATATTCTTTTCTCTATTTTTTTTTAATCCCCCTAAAGGTCTGATTTTTACAGGGTCTGTCTGGCTGTGTAGCCCAGGTGGCCTTGAACTTGTAATTCTCTTGTGGTCTCTTTTCTCAGCCCTTATTGTTCATTGATTTCAAGCATGCACCACCAAGGTGAGTCATGGGAACTTTTAGAAAACAAAGTTAATCATGTAAGCATTAGAGGAACAAAAGTAGCTCAGAATGGTTGTGTTTTGAAACTTATGATCTTGAGCCTGTCTCTTTAAATGAAACAGCCAAGTTATCCTAAGAAGTGTTTGCATTGAGTCTTTTGACCACTCTAGAACTCAGGATGGACGACACATCATTTTGTTAGTTAAAAGGTACTATACAAATGTTGAGGATGTCCATGCGCCATTAGGGGATTGAAAGCATTTTGTCATCCTGTGATAAGAACGAAACCAGGTGGCTCTGTCCTGTGGCTTAGGATGTGGGTTCTGCTAGTCTTAGATACTGAGGAAAACAAGGCATGTATGCAAATAGCATGGACTATTGCTTTTAAAACTCCATGTGTTTTCATAGCATAATTACTGGTCCTGGGATCTTTTATATTTTTCCTGTGTGTTTCTAATTCTCTGTATTAGATAGTCATGAGGATGAATTTCCAATTATGAAATTATTGCTTTTTAAAACAATCTAATCATTGATAACTTTTTCTTAATTTTGTAATGTCTTTACAAATATATAATTGAAGTATCTTGTAATATGTATGAACATGACATTATTGAGTAATATGTGAAGTTGAATACATGTGTACATGTGCTTACCTTTAATCCTTGTTTATTTGAATGTCAGATAAATTGCTTGCTGTAAATGTGTATTTCAGAACTGGGAATTTACATACTCCTGGGCAGAATACACAATCGTATGTGGTGTTCATTAGGCATGGCTCCTAAAAAACATTCTCAATTATTAATAATGTAAAACTGAGTTTTCTAAAATCTTTATGAGAAAACTTTATGTTTTTTATATATGTATGGAAGTTGGAAAGAACCACGTTAGCCATATATTCTGATCATTCCAGTAAGGTACTCTTTTTAGCTTATTTGTTTTATTTTAATTTTGGTGTGCTGTCCTTTTCAGAGTCACATGTGTCTACTTTAAAATGCCTTGACTTCTACTCTTCAAATCATATAGCACAAACAATACCTTCTCCATGAGAAACATGTATTAGCTGTCCGTCCTTATACCAGGTTTTTAGGCATGCTTGCTGTCTCATATTCCTTCCAGCTTCCATACATATTTTTAGTTGTTGGGGTTTGAGTCATGTGCAGAAGAGCACTGATGTACAGGAGGGCAGATGAGTGTGCGGATCCTCTGGAACTTGTGTTTCAGGAGGTTGTGAGCTGCCTGATATGGGTGCTTGGTACTGAACTTGGGTCCTCTGAAAGAGCCGAATGTGATTTTAGCTTCTGAGCCATCTCTCTGACTTCAGTTACCGAAGTCATTCTTTAAAATTTTCTTATTTATTTTTTGTTTTCAGTTGGTTTTTGTTGTTCTTCTTTGGAGCAGTGTCTTTCTATGTATTGTCAACAGTCCTGGAAATCGTATGCAGACCAGCTAGCCTTGAGTTCATAGAGATCTTCCTTGTACATCCTGGGATAGAAGGTGTGGCCCAGCAGACCCATTTTTAGTAATTTTTATTTTTAAAGTAATAGTCTCTAAGCATATCATTCAGTCATCTAGTTTATAAAAGTTCCATAATCTTTGGTCTATAGTAAATGTGAATAAATATACATCTGTATTTTATAGTGCTAGGGTTTGAATCCTCAAGGCCTAAAAAACACTAAGAAGATACAAATAAACTAAGTCCCGAGGTAAATATAATTTGAATGAGGGAATGGATAATACAGATATGAATGACCTGTGTTTTGTTCCAGATAAGACTTTGATTGCCAGCTAATATTGTTAAGACCTTGATTCTAATAATTGTAAAGGTAGTAAAATATTTGTAATGAAAGGTTGCCTTTACCTAAAAAAGTTTCAATTATGTTTTATGTTTATGCTTTCTTGTGAGGAAGACTTGAAGACACGGTCCAGTTGTTTAGCAAATAAAAGAAAATACAGTAAGCTAGCTGGTCAAGATAACCTTCAGATCTGTTCTCCCCACTTACTATCTTCTTGGAGTATATTCTTATTCTAAGATTGCCTGTAAATATGAAGATAAAAAACATATTTTCTTGATGTTTAAATTATGTGAAAGATAATATTTTTCCACATCCTATCAGCAAAAACTTAGTCGATGAATTATGGGTAAATGGTTCTCTCTTGGGTACCTATTTGAGTACTTTCTGTGATGTGATTGGTGCTGATTAATGAAAATGTATGATTGGACAAAGCTGGGGTGCAGAATAATTAGTGTCTCAGTTAAGACACAGACTAAGCCTAATGGAATGGCCTTTTAAAGTTCTCTTTTAATTACAATTTGAAGTCACAGTGCTTAGGAATGTTAGGTATAACCTTTTGACCTTTGGTAACACAGATATGTACAGTCATTTTCTGTTTAATTTTCAGGAATGAGTTTTGTAAAAGTATTAATTTTACTTTATTATTACAAATTATTTCATGAACATGAGAGGCTTATTAAGTGATTGGTTTCTTGTTTCTGCTCATGTCCTTCTTAAGTACTTACTCATTCTGATTGAGTGCATACAGTTTACCTGAGACATTGTTCTGCCCGTTCACGGAGTTGCTCCCCAGAGTGAAGTTTCTGTACAGTGAAGCTCGCCTAGGCAGTGGGTAAGAGCATGTGTGGGCTAACCTAGGAATAAAAGCTGTAAGAAAAAGATAGGATAGAAACTGATGTTTTCAATGTGGTGACCAAAAAGCCATCAATCTGAAAGGAACAATTGGAGCAGAAATTTGAATGAAATTATGTTAATATCTAGGGAAAGAGCAGTTTCCTCTGATGGATAGCAAGCATAAAAACCTGTAGATGATAGAG